>NC_137978.1:46470918-46795918 GCF_963924665.1 Micromys minutus
CTGGAGCACACACCTTCTCCAAGAGACTAGCTGAATCCATTCATACTCCAAACTGAGACAGGTCCATAGCTACACTCACCTCAACATAATGCAATCTCTCACCAGGGGTGTCTTCATCTCTGTGACTTTGCCAGCCTACTGAAACCTAGGAATAAATTCTCAGAGCCTTTCTCAATGCTGATGATAAAACAGGATTACAAGAGAGACCTATGACATTAAAATATGGTTGACTATTTCCTATGGCGGTGGTGGTGCACTTGGGATGTAGAGTCAGGCAGATCTCTGAGATTCCCAGTCAGCGTGGCTACATAGTGAGTTCCAGGACAGCCAGGGCTATACAGAGAAACCCTGCCTCAAAAAACAAACCAACAGGGGGCTGGAGAGATGGCTCAGCAGTTACAGGTTAAGAGCACTGGCTGCTCTTCCAAAGGTCCTGAGTTCAACTTCCAGCAACCACATGGTGGCTAAAAACCATCTCTAATGAGATCTGAGGCTTTCTTCTGGTGTCTGAAAACAGCTACTGTGTATTCATATACATAAAATAAATAATCTTTTAAAAAAACAAACAAAAAGTGTGGTTAACTGCAAAGATGTTTGGGTATGAACAGGGATTGTCTGCAAAATCAGTGTCTGGCACAAACCCTGCATCTTTATCTTTATCTGTGTACTTACTGTGGCCTTGGCGACGCAATTGATTGGCATTCAGTACTTATACATAGACAGTACTTACAAATGTTTATTTAATGAATGACTAGAGAAAAGATAGCTACCATCAAGTCAGCCTGAGGAGTAATTTCAGTGCAACTGCCTATTCACATATCAGTAACTTACATGTATATCACCCCATCTAAAACCATCTAGACCAGGGCTGGGAGGGACCTCATCCAACAAGTACCACAGCAGCTAGCAATGACAGCAACTGGAAGACCAGAAAAACAGCAAAGCTCATGTAATCCACCCGCCAAGATGTTTTATGTAAACAGGCTCTGTCTCAAGAAGGAAATCTGACTTTGGAAGCGTGATGCTCACATGACCTTTAATGCTACAGAGCTGTGAAGAGCAAAAAAGACAGGACCTGAGGGAGCCTGCCTCTGTTCTCTAGGGTGCCTCCCGTGTCCTGAATTGGTCCACCCATCTCTGGAAAAGAGAAATGACCTAAAGGGCATAACAGGATGAGATGTGGCTTTCTAGGTTCAAGTAACAGTTTCAGAAGACTGAAACTCTTAGGGCTGGCAAAATGGCTCAGTGGATGAGGAAGCTTGCCACCAAGCCTGGCAACCTGAGTTCAATCCCCAGGACCCACAGGGTGGAAGGACAGAACGGACTCCTGTAGGTTGTTCTCTGACCTCCACATACATATCATAGCAAGTTCTCTCTCTCTCTCTCTCTCTCTCTCTCTTTCTCTCTCTCTCTCTCACACACACACACACAGATAAATAAGTGTAATAAAATTCCTATGTTTTAACAGAAAGTCTAAGGAAGCCAGAAATAACGAATGACGTCCACTTCCTTCACTAATAATGTAGACCAAAGGCTTGTCCTAAACAGAATTTTTTGAGACATTATTTCATACATCCCAGGTTAGTCTTTAAGTTGCTATGTATGACCTTGAATTGCTAAGTCTCCTGTCTCTACTTCCCAAGTATTAGGATCAAAGGTATGTGCTCTCATGCACACATTATTTCCTGCTGGAGACTGAACTCAGGGTTTCCTGCATGCTAGGTGAACACTTTACCAACTCAGTTCTCCCTGCAGCCTAAATAAATATTCTGAAAAGAAAAGTCCAGTTTTAAAGCTGAAACAAATCTGAGTAGAGTTCAGAAATGGAACTCTTAAGGGTCTTCAGGGTGATCCCCAAGGGTTTTCCTGGCCACATATGGCCATTTAACTTTCAATTGCTCACAGGGTTTTCAAAACCTGCAGGTGGGAAGACAGGTTTAGACAGGCATCATTTCCTTTTTTTCCTAAAAAAAAAAACTAAAGTCAAAATTTTACTTTTAATAATAAAAATCAATCATCTGACTCCTAAGCTTTATGCTTTTCTGACCTATAAAGTTACCTAGAGAGTGTCTATATTTTCCTAATTTAGTAAACAATATAATTAAAGAAATCAGAAACTGCTCACTCTTCCCCAAACCCTGAAGAGAACCAAAGAAATGGGATCACAGCAGAAAAAGTGACCTAGTAGTTCTAAATGTGCAAACGTGTTTAGGAAGAAGCCCCATGCTGGACGTTACTAACACTCCTGTCTTATTTCTTATAATGTCATAGACAATGTCTCCTTCCCAGGAGGTCCAGCTCACTCAGGAGACATCTAGTCCATGCCTCAGGAAAGGCTGGAGTACAACCTGTCTTCCCTGTCATGCCTTTGAGAGTCTCAAAGGGAACAGGGCAGGCCGGCCCCTGGCACTGCTCTCTGCTGAAGTAAAAGGAAGGGAAGCACCAAGTGAATGACTGCTTTTGGTTCCAAAGCGAAAACATACACACACACACACACACACACACACACACACACACACGCACACACGCACACGCAGGGCTCCACTGAAAATAGCAGCTGGTCTGCATGAAGGATTCTGCCATTCTTGGAGTCAAGAAACAAAAAATGATGGCCTTGGAGTCCCCTCCATGGCAGCCACAGTCTAAGAACTAGAACAATTTATACCACATCATAGTCTGCAAAAGAATGGACTAATAATCCTTGGTGAGGAGGGTCAGGGCTTTGACAAGGCTGGGGACAAGGTGTGCTATCCCCAAAGCACAGCCATGACAATCTTTTGACTGCTGTGTATCTTTCTGCATATCTTTGGCCTCTTGTGAAAATGGTAGCCAACCCTCACAGAGTTCGAGGGGCCATTCCTTGCCCTCTCCTTGTCAAAGGGCTTCCCCTTAAGCTGCTGATCATGCTACTTTCCGCCCTAAGCAGAGCCAACCTCCCATTGTTTCAGAGTTTTGCACCAGCATCTGAAGCCATCATATCCAAGATACAGAGGCAAGCTTGCTTCTGTATCCATAGCAGAGCTGGTTGTCTTCTGGTGTCAGATCCGTGTTCCAGGGTCTGGTCAATGCATCTTTACAGGAGTGAAACCATGCATGTATACATGGACAGACTATTCTGAAAGGATTCCTGGTTATTTTGACACCTCCCCTAAAAGTAATTACCTTCCTTGGGGAAAGATGACTCGGACCCTAGGTGACCTGTTCCTAACTTCTGGAAAGGTAGCTTGTTCTGTCCATTTGCCAAAGAAGGAGTAGGAGGAACCCAACGTTTTCAGTTACAACAAGATTTTGTAGTTTCTTTTTTTTTAACCAGAAAAAAAAAAAAAAAAGGTTCAATGTGGAAATGAGTGGGACAATGATAAAAATAAACATAATTAAAATTCCAAACCAAAACAACAGCTCTTGGCCCCATCCCCAGTCAGTCCTCCAAGACCACAATCTCCACATTGTGGACCTGATGCTGGTGCTCTTCCATTTCGGCTACCACTTTCTCCTCAGTCCTCAGCTCTGTCTCCAAGATGACTGCTTTGCCCTCAGTGTCGTCAGCCTCAGGGTCCGGGGCAGGGTCGATTTCAATGATGGTCTGCCCATCCTCAGAGGTGCTTTCAACAGCCTGGATTGCTGAAGTCAGGCCAGACTCCATGGCCACCAGCTCCACGGGGCTTACCATGGTGGCCATATTGCCCAGGGTACTCCCATCCTGCATAGAGGTGGAGCTTAGCAGTGCCAAACTTGATGAAGGGTGGATGGTCACTGTGTCTGGTGAGCTGTTCTTGGCAGAGGAAACCACTGTGGCATAGCGGAAGAGCTGAGGGCCAGACGGCAGTGTATGGACAGTCACAGGACTGGAGCCCTGGCTGAGGGTAGCCACTGGAATATTGCCCATGGAGAAAGACTGACCCACAGGGGTGATGGTGATAGGAGAGATGACAGTAAACTGAGGCTGCTGGACAGGAGAAGGGCTCAGGACGGTTGTGGAGGCTGGCCGCTGGAGCCGGGGTCTTTTGGGAGGCTTTGGGGTGCTCACAGGCATCAGTACCACATTTTGAACCGTTTGGGATTTCAGTCTGGGATCTTGGGCTTGCTTTTTTTGCTCTTCCAACTGCCGTTCCAAGTCTATGGGGGAAAAAAACAAAACAAAACAAAACCAGTCAGACTTTGTGGAAAGAAATGTTATCTGGGGAACATTCAACATGGGTCAGGAGACACAGGGTTGTGTCCTTGTCCTACATTATGTAGCCTCAGGTACATCACACCTCTGTATCCCAAATAACTCCCGTAAGATGACTTTTTTTAACCCTTCAGTAATTGCATTTAATTGTGGGATTTGGTCCAGGCAACAGTTCAGAGCCTTTAAACTGTGATCCTACTTAACTCACCACATATTCCTCTGCAAATTTTTCATCTCTTGACAAAACACAAATCTAAGAAGCTCCCATGGTCCTTTTCCTTTTCACAAGTGTGTGATTTACACTCAGGACCTTAAGCATCCTAAGGATGTGCTTTAGCTTCAGCTCCTAGCCTGCACACATGCAGACATATATTTTAAAGATTATTTTTTATTTTAATTATCTGTGTGTGTGTCAGAGAGAGAGAGAGAGAGAGAGAGAGAGAGAGAGAGAGAGAACGTGCACATGAGTGCTGGTGCCTGTGGCAGCCAGAGAGGGAATCAGATCCCCACAGCTGGAGTTTCAGGTGGTGTAGGTGCAGGGAATGGAAGCAGGGTTCTCGGGAAGTGTGCTCTGAACTGTGAGCTACCATGCCAGCACACCTGTACCTATCTTAAACTGTACCTATTTATGATGCATAGTATGTCATTTTTCTTTTACCTTTTGAGGTTTTATGTGTGTGTGCACATATGTATGAGCACATGTGTATTTCTGTGTATGTGGATTCCTGTGCAGAGGACATACTCAGGTGTCACCCATAGGAGCACTGTTTATCTCCTTCAAGACAAGGTCTCTTATTAGCCTGCAACGCACTAATTAGGCTAGAGTGGCTGTCTCATGGGCTGAGTTAAATGGCGTATCAATTAAAGCAATGGTTTAAGAATGGGCAGTTTAAGATGCTCTACAGCGGAGGCATATCTATCCCACCTCCACAGTCTTCACAGCTCTCCCTGAGTCTACGTGAAAAGTCGTGTTGTTCTTCCAGCACACCTACACACCCGAACATTTTCCTGTCTTTATCTGTTTCTATATTTGCTTTCCCTTAAGTTCCTTAAAGACCCTGAAGAGGGAGAGACTATTTTATTCCATATTATAATTCTAAAGCTTCTTTGGAAATGAACAAAGTAGGAAGAATTAAATTACCGAGATGCTCACAGTTCCTGACGGCTTTGTTTGTGTACTTTTGTGTTTGTGGTGTAGGTATATGTTAGTGTGGGGAAGTGCCCAAGTGTGTGGAGAGATATTTCCTTGATCATGTTCTACCTCATATTTTTGAAACAGGGTCTTTCACTGAACTTGGAGCTCCCCAATTTGGCTAGGTAGCTAACCAATAACTCCAGGCATCTGTCTGTCTCCTCTTCCCCAGTGCTGGGATTGTAGACTCATGCCCCGAGCCTAAACTTCTTCTTCTTTTTTTTTTAAGATTTATTTATTTTATGTCAGTATATTGTTGCTGTCGTCAGACACACAAGAAGAGGGCATCAGATCCTGTTACAGATGGTTCTGAGCCACCATGTGGTTGCTGGGATTTGAACTCAGGACCTTTGGTAGAACAGTCAGTGCTCTTAACCGCTGGGCCATCTCTCCAGCCTCAAGCCTGGACTTCTAACATGAAGTCCTCATGTGTATAAGGCCATTACATTATAACAGCCAGCGATCTCTCCAGTCATAATCCATGATTATGGCAAAAACAAAAAATAAAAAACAAAAAAAAAAAAAAACCCAAAAAAACAAAAAGGAAAATGTACAAAATCCACAGTTAGCAAAACAGCAATATAATAATGTGAAAAAGGAAAGCTGACTTGTGTTCTCTGTGACCAACATTCCTAGACTATTAGAATAACCCAGTGACATGTCAACCCTCCAAAAAGCACTCAGCTCCACGTACCTGCCAGGGTATAGAGAAACTGTTCCTCTCCCTGCTCCACTTGCTTCCTTCTGTTGTCCAAAACTCTCTTGACTGTGTCCATTAGGCCAAATGTGTTCGCCACATTGTTTAGAACAGCAGCATCTATGAAACAAAGCATAGGCCTGTAGAGTCAAACTAGAAGCTCCTACTGCCTCCTCCTGTGCTAGTTACAGACCTGAAAGAAGCCAGAAGAGCAGAGGTACACGCCTGCAGACCCAGCACTTGGGAGACACAGGCAGTGTGGTCAGAAGTTCAAGGATAGCCCAAGCTACAGAGTGAGCTCTAGGACAGCCTGACCTATGTTAGACTCTGATTCAATCACACCTCCCTTACCCACTACAAGGAAAAAAACCAAGAAATTATGGGACTCTCTTAAATACATTTCAACATTTGTTGTGGTGGTTCTGAGACAGGTCTCATTGTCCAGGCTAGCCTCAAACTCGCCAAGGATAACTGAACTCCTACGTCAGCATCTTTACTTCTGAGATGACATGACAAGTCCTCATCACCATGTCGACAATTATTTACTTATTGGTCTGGCAATTTTTTAAAGACAAAACTTATCACATGTATTTAATTTTAATAGTGTAACATATTTTCAGATTTTTCTATGTAAACAATAAATAAATAAATCTACCTCAAACCTTGCATCTAGTTTTAAATTCTGACCCATTGTTTAGAAAACAGAATGGTGGGCTAGAGAGATGGCTCAGCGGTTAAGAGCACTGACTGCTCTTCCAGAGGTCCTGAGTTCAATTCCCAGCAATCACGTGGTGGCTCACAACCATCTGTAGTGAGATCTGATGCCCTCTTCTGGTGTGTCTGAGGACAACTACAGTGTACGCATATGCATAAAATAAATAAACCTTTTTTTTCCTGCCTGCCCTAGCTGACATGTCTATTCGAAGACCTTACAGTCATCTCATTTTAGTAGCTAAATGGTACCAAGTTTGCTTAGCCCATTCACAGCCCTGCTGGCTCAGTGGTTATGAGCACACTCTGTTCTTCCAGAGTGCTATGCTAAGTTCTCAGCATGCATGTCAATCACTGCACAACTGCCAGCTCCAGGAGGATCTGATGCCTCTGCTCTTCATCAGCATGCACATTGATGTGCACATACAGACACACAAACACACACGTGTGCTAAATAGTTTCATGTCAGCTCAACACAAGCTAGAATCATTTCAAAGGGAAAACTACAATTTGGAAAATATCCACCAGTGTGGTCTGTAGGCGAGCCTGGGATGCATTTTCCACCCCACCTCCCAGATAGGGTTTGGTAGGGGTGATCTTTTTAGGCACTGTATATTGCTGATTTCTGTACTGGCAGGGATCTGATTACAGGCCAGACTTTGGTGTATTATTTTTATGACACTTTCACCTGTTTCAGTACTCTGTAAACATCTTTTCCATTACCTCCAGATTGGTTTAATAATGAGCTGAATGGCCAATGGCAAAGCAGGAGAGAATAGGTGGGACATTCAGGAAGAGATAGGAACTCCATGAAAGTCAGAGGCAAGAGGTTGACCATCCCGACAAGGAGAAAAAGCAGGTGCCAGTACTCGGGAGGCCATGAGCCATAGGTGAGTATAAGCAGGTCAGTTTGTGTTAAGAACTAGCTGGGAATAAGCCTCAACTAGGGCCAAGCTCCCCTCATTAATAAAAAGCTCTTCATGTCATTATTTGGGTGGCTGGAGAGCCGGAAACAGTCCAGTGACAGGGTTTTCCTGTGTAGTCCTGGCTGTCCTGAAGCTCTGCAGACCAGGCTGGCCTCAAACTCAGAGATCTTCCTGCCTTTACCTCCAGAGTGCTGTGGTTAAAGGACTGTGCTACCACCATGGCCTGGCATGAAGCATTTTCTTGACAGACAATGGATATGGGAGAGTCCAGCTCACAGTAGGTGCTGTCACCCCTGGGCTGGTGGTCCTAGGTGCTATAGAGATAGGCTGAGAAACTGTGTGAAACAGGCCAATAAGCAACACTCCTCCATGGCTTCTGCTCCGGTTTCTGCCTTGACTTCCCTCAGTGACAGGGTGTGACCTAGAAGCATATGGTAAAGTAAGCCCTTTCCCCAACACACACCCAAGTTGCTTTTGTTAACCTGTTTTATCACAGTAGTAGAAACTTTTTTTTAAGTAGTAGTAGAAACTTTTAAGACAACAGAATTTAAAAAGAAAAGTAAAATCTTTAAAACAGTAAGATATGACCAAACCAAAGTTTAAAACGCATTTAGTGAATGAAATAAAGTAAGTCTGGGATATATCTCAGTGGAAGAGTACTTTCCTAGCAAGTTGAGGCCAAGTTAAATTCCTAGGACCATGTACACAAAACACACTCATGAACCATAAAAAAACCAATGCCTTAACTTTTACAAGCCTTACTTAAGGTTAGGAGGCCTTTGCCTCTGGAGTTGTGAAGCCAACAGCAGCGTGAGGACACTTGTGAGTATCCGAAAGTGACAGCTACTTCCAGACTCAGTGGCCTTACCTGTGACCTGAAAAGGAGCATGAATGAGCCGCTGCTGGACACCCCTGAGAAGCTCTTCTATTTCCTTCTGTATGTTGCAGACGACCTCCTCCATTAGCCCCACATCAGCTATCCCCTTCCAGAACATCAGAGTGTCCTCTGGCACAGCCGGATAAGACAGAAGGACAGAGACATTACCCAGATACCTCAGTACATGGCTACAATATGCATTTCCATTCAAAAGGATTCTGTACTAAAACATGAAAGACTGGGGGCTGGAGAGACGGCTCAGCAATTAGGAGCACTGACTGCTCTTCCAGAGGTCCTGAGTTCAATTCCCAGCTCACAACCATCTGTAATGGGATCTGATGCCCTCTTCTGGTGTGTCTGAGGGCAGCTACAGTGCACTCATATACATAAAATAAATAAATCTTAAAAAAAAAAAAGAGAGAGAACCACGAAAGACTGGCTGCCTTCATGGGTCAGTACCTAATTATTAGCCCTTCAGTCATTTGGGGCTTAGGATATTTACCTCAATTTGTCAGGCCCTTGATTTATTATGATTCTAGCTATAAAAACAGACATCTCACCTCAATAAAGATATTCAGTTAAATATTAACTAGGCATTCAATATTTAAAGCTAAGTATTACTTGATTAAATTCAATTTTAAGTTTGCTTTTAATTAGATAAGATTTAATATTATAAAGGTTAATAAAGATATTAAGCTAAATATTAATTAAAGATGAATTTTTATTAGTTCTACATTAAACCAAACAGCTGGGTGGGAGGGCCTGCAGGTTTCCCTAGGATGGTCACTAATTCTCTTTATATATGTACCCAGCAAATAATAACACATATTTATTTGATTAGTAGAAGACAAAATGCTTTTCTTTGTCCCTTTAAGGAAATTAATAATCACTATACTATGAATTTTCTCTCTGATATCTCCCAGTTTGATCTGCCTGAGAAATGTGCTAGAGATGGGGCCGCTGGTTAGAAGAGAGGCACGGAAAACGGAGTTAAGCAGCCAGCAGTTCAGGGCCCATGTGTATTGTTTAGCTGGTCTTAGACCACCACCGTAAATCACAATTCCTCCATGTTTAAATTGTGATCTTGCAGGACAGTTGCTTGGGGTAGAGGAGAGGATTCCAACTACGTTAGAACTCATATTTATGAGGAAAAAACAAAGAGGGCTGCTTTGTGCATGAACAAGGCTATAAAGTACCTGAAATCTCTTCAGACTCTTTCTTTATACCCTCCTCTGTGGCCATCGTGACTGCAGCGGTGAGGGCGGAGTTCCACTCCAGCCCCGCCTCTTCCATGCTCTCCTCTGAGATAGCGATCTGTGTGATGTTCCCTAAGGAGAATCCATTAGACATAGCCCAGTCAAGTTTATGAGGCACGTTCCTAGCTATCTCCTCTCTTACTCAAACACAGAGACCCAATACTTAAACATGTGCCTCTTACCTACTTGCCCATATTTAAAAACTCACATCTCTAGGCAAAGAAAATTTGCCCTGCAAAGGAAAAAGCTTCTTTCTTACTCAGAATAGAAGCACAGAAAGCTATACAAGGACAATCTGACTCCCAGGAAGATGTTTCTGAAAGTGACTGAGGGTAGATGTGCCTGCCAGGCTGCCAACTCCACATTTACTGAGGATGAGGAAAGAGCGAGGCTCACTTAAAACAGCATGCTTCTCATGAGACCTACTACAAATGTGTCTGATAGTGAGTGTCTAGAACATCTGAGGCTGCCACTGATCAGCCTGGGATGCAAAAGCAAGAAAAACAGAGGGAAAACAAAACAAAACAAAACAAAAACTAAACCAAAATACAACCCAAAACCCCACAATCCAATTAATTAGGTAAAGATCCATGAACAACAGACACAGGCCTGAGACTTCTGTGACCGACGGCTAAGTGGTCAAGAACACTTATTGGCTAATGGTGTGTAGGCTCTGAGCAATTTTCCTTTTACTCATCTATTGGCTACTCTCAGAATATGAGGGCTCACCAAAACCAACCCCACAAAGCCATGTGAGGAAGGTCAGGAGGCTGAGGCAGAACAGCAGTCATGAGTTTGTGGTCAGCCTGGGTGCCACTGTACCAAGGCTTTACCAGTAGTTGAGACATGTTTTATGTAAGTGTGGTGTCTCCAGAGGTCATGACTGAACCTGTCAGAATTCATATCTATATATACTCATTCCCCCTCTCCCCCCTCTCTCTCTCTCATCTTCTCCTCTGAATAAGAAGAAGCCCTGGATTCAACCACTGTAGGCTAGGCTGGAGAGATGGCTCAAGCAGCGAAGAGCACTGATTACTCTTAAGAGGTCCTGAGTTCAAATCCCAACTATGTAGTGGCTCATAGCCATCTGTAATGGGAACTGATGCCTTCCCCTTTCATGCAAGTGCACATGCAAATAGAGCACTTTTATGAATAAATAAATCTTAAAAGAAAAGCTCAGTTGAGCCGAGTGTCACTCCAACACTCAGGAGGCAGATGCAGGAGGCACAAGCTCTAGGCCAGCTTGGACTACATAATCAGATTATGTCTGATTACATATAAACAAGACAAAACAGCCACCCTAAATTTGGGAGCAGCCGGTCTACACAGCAAATTCCATCCAGGCTCTATAGCAAGACTGTATCTAAGCAAACCAATCTTTAGGGTCAGTGTGTGCCCACCCTGCTCATCTGTGAGGAGCACTGTTTGCACTGTGAGCACTATGAGAACAGAACCATCTTTCTGATCCTCAGTATGCACTGTAAGAAATAAATAAGAATGCTGGAAATTTAAGTTCTAACTTAAATTCTAGCAGGCCGGGCAGTGGTGCAAACCTTTAATCCCATCACTGAGAAGCCAGAGGCAGGCTAATTGATATCTGTGAGTTCAAGACCAGCCTGGTCTACACAGTGAGACACAGAGAAACCCTGTCTCCAAGAAAACAAAACAAACAGAAAGAGATAGAGAGAGATAGAGAGAGAGAAAGAGAGAGAGAGAGAGAGAGAGAGAGAGAGAGAGAGAGAGAGAAAAGAAAGAAAGGAAGGAAGGAAGGAAGGAAGGAAGAAAGAAAGAAAGAAAGAAAGAAAGAAAGAAAGAAAGAAAGAAAGAGAGAAAGAAAGAAAACCAACCAAAAAAACAATCAACTAAGATGACCAGGCAGGCTGGGAGTGTTATATGTTTTTAGTCCCAGCAACCAGGAGGCAGAAGCAGGTGGATCTCTGGGCAACATAGAGAAAGAGAAACACTGTCTCAAAACCACCAGTCTCCTACCTGCCCTGCCTGCAACTATAGAGGTGGAGAGATGAGAACACTATGTAGCCAATCTGGGCTACATAGTAAGTTCCTGGACAGTCTGAGTTATGGAATCTGGAATCAAAGTCTCAAAACAAACAAGAATTTGTTTCCAAGGTAAGACCCCACCAAGACTGCTGAAATACCTTACAACAAAGTACAGGTGCACCAATGCTCACAAGAATTGGAAATGGAGAAATACTAGGGGCACCTGGCATGCTTGTGAGGCAGAAGCCTCAGGAGGCAGAAGCAAAAGAATCACAGCAAGCTCAGGTTCATCCTGGGCTACATGGGGAGTGAGGCAGGGTCTCAAATGCAAAGTCAAGCAACAAAACCACAGCGGTGTGCGGTGATGCACAGAGTAAGGCTCCAGGTGGTGTCCTACCCCCTACCATCGGCCGAGGTGGGGGTCTGCACCACACTTGTCTGCTGCCCGGGCACTGGAGCCCTCGCGCTGCTGATCAGAAGGTCGAACTTGGTGCTCCTGCAGGTGTTGGAGCAAACTTTGTCATGCTGGTAAAAATCGATCTGTCCAGAATCCATCATCTTCCTGTACAGAGGGAAACAAGGGCAGGTCAGCCTGCATTTCACCTTTGAGAAATAGATCAGAGAAGCAGGTGGGGACAAGCTTGCTGAGTCCACAACAAAGATTAGAGGAACCTAATGATATCTGAGGTCATCAAATTCTGAAAATTCTAATTGTAATGATATATATCCGCTGGTCCTGCCCACATGCACTGCTCTTCTGAGTTTGCGGAGTGTCAGTGTTTTTCACCACACTGCAGATTCACTAAAGTCAGGAATGACATTAACACCAAACTTGGTAGTCCCAGCACATGGGAGGCAGAGGCTGTGTGAGTTAAAGGCTAACCTGGTCACACAGCAAATTCAAGGCTATCTCAGGCTACAAAGTAAGACCCTGTCTCAGAAACAAACCAGAAATAAAACAACTAGGAGATGAGAATGCTAGCGCATAGCTCAGCTAAACTAAGAAATGATGCTCAGAACTAGAAATCTGAAAGAGAGTCTGATAAATTAGTATTTCTACACCGAGAAGACAAAGGTGTAGTCTAGGCTGGCCTCAATTCACTGTTACCTAGGATGGTCTTCAACCCCTGATTCCTGTCTCCATCTCTTAGAAACGGAAAAAAATGCCTATTTTATTGCTACTTTTAGAGATATAACATTTCAGAAGACAGAAGCAGAGAGAGTGGAATAAAGGATGGAAGGAAAGGAAAAAAGTAAGGGGTTACACTCTAGCTGCTAGAAGCTATGGCACAATGGTGGAGTCCTTGTCTTGCATGTATGAGACAGTTCAATCTAACAGCAAAAAGTAACCCACTAAAACCCAAGTAATGGGCTGGAGAGATGGTTCAGTGGTTAAGAACACTGACGGGGGTTGGGGAAGATAAAACAAAACAAACAAAACAAAACAGGAACACAGACTACTCTTCCAAAAGTCCTGAGTTCAATTCCCGGCAACCACATGGTGGCTCACAACCATCTGTAATGGGATCCAATGCCCTCTTCTGGTGTCTGAGGACAGCAATAGTGTCCTCATATACATAAAATAAATAAATAAATCTAAAAAAAAAAAAAAAAAAAAAAAAAAAAAAAAAAAAAAAAAAAACTAAGTAAAATGTCCTTGGCACGAGACCCATGAGCGCCTGCTGTCACAGCCCCTGAGACTCCCAGGAAGCATTATAACCACAGTGCACTCTCTGTCCTCAGGAGGTACTTTAACTGTAATATACTTCATACCATCCTGCCACCTGCTCTCCACTAACAGATCTTCTGAGTCCTTTTATCACCTGTGGGAAATGGACAGACGCTTGTCTTCCTGCACACAAATACGTTGAGAAGATCAGAAGAGAAAGTAAGGAGAGCCATTTTTCTCAAACGACAGAACAGACCTAGGGCCTGTGTTCTGCTGAGGGTGAGTCTCCACCACTGAGTAACTGTGCCCAATGGAACCAGCCACTTGTCTGTCTTTTATTCTACCCAGGGTCTCCGATCTGTAGACCAGAGTGCTCTGGAACATGTCATGTAGTCCTGCTTGACCCTAAAGTTGAGATCCTCCTGCCTCTGCCTCCCAAGTGCTGGAATTAAAGGTATACTCACACCTAGCTGGGCATGACTAACTCTTGACTTTAATTTTTTTTTTTTTATTTTATTACTTGCATGTATGTCTGTGGACTCTGTGCACACTGGTTTCTGTGACGGCTAGAAGAAGGTGCTGGATCCCCTGGAACTAGAGCTACAGACAGCTGTAAGCTGCCATGTGGGTGCTGGGACCTGAACCCAGATCCTCTGGCAGAGGAGGCAACACTCATAACAGCTAAATCATCTCTACAGCTCCACTCTCTGCATTTAATTTTTTTCTATCAGAAGGTGAAGAACTAATATATTCAAAGAGGTAATATATTCAAGAGGTAAAACCACAATGCTAAACTTGCTGGAGCAGAGAAGGTGTGGGTATGCACTACTTCATACACTGACACTTGCTGCTATTAGACAGTGATGGCCCCAGGATCGGTCAGCCACGGCCTCACTCAGCACTGAGACTGCCGCTTCTACGTGAGGACGACTGGGAGAACTATCAGCTACTCAGAGCTCCTCTGCCCAGAAAGAACCTCCTGACATCAGCAGCCTAAGCCAGACTTGCTGGTGTCAGCCTTGGCTACATGGCAAGTTCAGGGCTTACCTGAACTAGAAAGAATAAAAAAATTAATGTGGATGCTGGGTTAGTTTGTTTAATTAAATAGTTATTTAGGTTGCTGTTAATACAAATTGACTGAATTTGCAGGGATAACTCAGCGGTAGAGTACTGAATTCACAGGCACAAGGCCCTGGGTTCTGTCCTGAGTCACAAAGAAAGAAAAAAGATTAAAGACAAGCTGACAAAAGTCAAACAGTGTAGACGGCCCAAGCTAACCCTACAGATAGGCTACAAGTGTCAAGTTAAAGAGAAGACTCCACATGGCCGAGTGCTTGTCACCAGCACTTACCTGAGCATGATGCCACCTAGACGAATGGCTCTCTTCCAGTCCTTCAGAGTGGACTTGCCAGCCAGGTGAACAAAATGCTTCGGGCTGATCAACTGATCATTGAACTGAAAAATCCAAAGTGGTCCAGTGTCAACACAGGTGTCAGCAAGGAAAGAATGAAGTAATGCTCCCAGACAATGTCACAAGCCAAATCAGCATTACTCAACCTCCTGACCTAGGTTACCAGTGTCCCTCTCTCAGTCCCGGTCTTTTCTAGGACAACATCAAAAAAAATGAGGGTGAAAATAAACATGTTGAACAGCATCTACAAATCCATTCACATTTTAAAGCAGGGGGTAGGGTCTAGTGATCCAGAGGTTGGCTAAGTAAAATGAAGAGATCTAAGTAGTAATAAAGATAGACGGGCCAGGGAGACACGTCACCAGTAAAAGTGCTAATTGGGCAAGACTACAAACTAAAAAACCAAATTCCATCCCAGAAACCACATAAAAAGCAGATGCAGTGAACTATATCTGTAGTCCTAGCACCCTTTCTATTTGTTTGTTTTGCTGTTTGAGACGGGGTTTCTCTGTGTAGCCCTGGCTATCCTAGAACTCACTCTGTAGACCAGGTTGGATCTATTCAGCGACCTTCCTGAGTGCTGGATTTAAAGGCCTGTATACCCTCTGCTCAGTTTCAGCACTCTTACTATATAAGATGGAACTCAGAGACAGAATGCCCTAGAAGCTAGAAAAGCCAATTAGCTTAGAATACTCAGTAGAATACAGCAGTAGAAGTCAGTCACACACTGTATACACTGCACACACATGTATACACACTGCACAGCACACACATATACAAGCACTGCACACATATATAAACACTGACATATACATACAGACACCACATACATACATACACTGTACACATATACTGCACACACATACTCCATACATATGGCACACCACTCTGCATACACACTGAAGACTCTTTTAAAGATTTATTTTTATTTCATGTGTATGGATGTTTTGCCTGCATATATGTCTCTGCACCACATGCTTTCAGTGCCCACAGAGGGCCAAAGAAGGTGACAGATCCTGTAGAGGAGTGCTTCTAATGCTTTGATTTAATCTGGAATCTGCGAGGACTGACACTAAAGGTCCTTGTCCCCAATTGGTTCTTTTCTTTTTTCTTTCAAGATTGACTGATTGATTAATTGATTTATCTATCTATCTATTTATTATAAGTGTGCTGTAGCTGTCCCCAGACACACCAGAAGAGGGCATCAGATCTCATTACAGATGGTTGTGAGCCACCATGTGGTTGCTGGCAATTGAACTCAGGACCTCTGGAAGAACAGCCAGTGCTCTTAATCAAGAGCATCTGAGCCATCTCTCCAGTCCCCTAACTCATTATTTTTTAAGGATTCAAAATGTTAGAAAATGTAAGTATAGTAGAAACCAAGAACATTGCATAGCTTCAGAACTCTGAAACCCTTCTTTGCCCTAGGCTGGTACCACAAAAGCCCCATGTTGACAACAATATGCAGGGATCACTGTGGCCACCAATGGAGGCAGAACAACTACAGACAGATGTTCTTGAGAAATCTCTCTCTCTCTCTCTCTCTCTCTCTCTCTCTCTCTCTCTCTCTCTCTCTCTCTCTCTCTCTTATTTATTTATTTTTGTAGTCTATATTTTTTTTCTTGAGATGGGGTCTCACTATGAAGCTCTGACTAGCCTAGAACTTGATATGTAAACCAGGTAGGCTTTAAATTCACAGCAATCTGACTGCCTCTGCTTCCCAACTGCTGGGATTGAAGGTGTAAACCATGATGACTGGCTCTCATAAGATTTTTTTATTTGTTTGTTTGTTTTTTGGGAGGCCAGGGTTTCATTATAGCCCTGACTGGTCTAGGACTCCCTATGTGTAGACCAGGTTGGCCCTAAACTCACTGAGATCAACTTTCTGCCTCCAAGTAGTGACATTAAAGACATGAGCCACCATACCTTTTTGGTTTTTTGAGACAGGGTCAGTAGTGAGAATTTTGGAGTTTTGGCTTCTCTAAAAAAGACGGAAATATTATAAGAATATGTTTTCATTTTAGTCCCACGTGTGGGACATGGGGCTGCTTCAGAATGTCCACAGCAGCTGACTATGATTGCCTCCTGCTCTGGCAGAGCATGATTTCACCAGCTACAGATAGTATAAATGATTGAGTGATGTTTGGAATTCTGGGGACTTTTCAGAGGGTATAAAAATGCTAGGTCTTGATAGGTGAGTTGTTGGTTTCAGTTTGTTAAGTAGTCACAAAGAAGAAACAAGAAGAAGAATTTAGCTAGCCTGATGACGAAGATCAAACTTGACCTAAGGACTCGATGTCCCAATCATCAGGAAGTTGTCAATGCATACATGGCCCTTTTCCAACATGATTTACTCAGGGATTTCTTTCCTTTCCTCTCTATCCTTTTTTTCCTCTTATCTAGTGTTAGGGGGTTGAAAGGGTGATAAAGGTAGAAGAAAGAAAAATCCACGAAGTAGCAGAAGACTGGCTCACTACAGGGTTCCACTGATTACCTCTTGCCCACAAACTTAAACCAATCCTTCTGCTTCCATGATGGGTTAGTCATTACATTTTACATCTGCTTATTCTTATCAATGACAATTATGAAATAGGCTATTATGCTACAGTTCCAGGCACATTACACATGATTTCATTCACTACAGTGCAGTGTATATGTTCTATATAAGTATGTGTGTACATTTATGTGTATGCATATTGATAAGAATGATTGCTATTTTAATTCATAAGACTCTGAAGGTTTTTTTCAAAGACAGGCTTTTTCTGCGTAGCCCTAGCTATCCTGAAGCTCCCTTTGTAGAACAGACTGGCCTCAAACTCACAGAGTTCTGCCTGTTTCTGCCTCCCAAATGCTGGGATTAAAGTTGTACACCACAATGCCTGGTAAGGCTCTAAAATATTAATTATTAAATACCCTGCTCAAAATCACATGGCTGGGCAGACACAGAAGAGTTCTGGCCACTCACACATTGTTGGACAAGTACTTACCAACACTATTACATATACACAGGGGCAGCCTTGCCATGTACAAGGTCCTATCACTACTAGCAAGACATCACATTATGTACAAGGTTTATCTCCATGAAAACAGACAATATATTCTGCTTGGACAAGATTCATGCTCCATTGGAATGGGAGCCAGGTCCATTTTACTTAAAAATCTTCATGTTTTCTACCGTGATAGCATAAGAAAAAAGCTGTGTGGACAGCAAGATGGCTCAGCAGATAAAGGTATTTGCTGCCTGTAAGAAGCAGAAAGGCCTGTGTCAAGTGAGGTTCTGAGAGTGTATTGTCTCATGACAGGGTCTCACTCTGTAGACCAGCCTGGTTGCCTCTGCCTCTCAAGTGCTACAATTAACAGTGTATACCACTACGCCAGGCTGTGGATGTGTATTTTGATGTGGGCACAGCCATGCCAAGGAAGCCCAAAGCCTCAGACCATATGGCAATTGGCAAAATCTTTACCCATTATGGTCCAGGCTCTGTACAAATAATTGATCGGTGTGAGCAAAGAACACTGCTCTTCCAGGGGTCCTGAGTTCAATTACCAGCAACCACATGGCAGCATCCCCTTGAGATGTTTCCAGCCTGAGACTGCTCACCCACAGAGACCTGCTCCCAAGACTAACCTCTCCCTCTGTGCTGAGGTTCCACATAGCAGTTAAGAGCACCCCACCTGACCCAGCTTTACTGGACAGTGGCTGTCCTTCCTCCACTCTCTGGATGCCCATGGCCAGGGCTCTAGAGCCCAAGCCATCTGGGAGCAGCCGCTGCTGACAAGCAGAGCTCAGTCCTCAGATGGACCCACATGGAAAAGGACAGAACAGAGGGTGGCAAGTTTCCTCTGACCTTTGCATGGCTGCCACGCAAAATAACCAAACAAATGTTGTTTAAATAAATAATAAAAATAAAGATGAAAACAGCCGCACAAGAAAGAGCTGGTGAGAGTTGGTGGCAGAGCCCTTGCCTAGGATGCTTGAGACCCTGGATCCGAGCCCTGCATTTCCCTTGCAGCTCACCTGCTGAGGTAGAGAGAAATAAGGCACTGAAGCCAGACCTCAGGACAGGAGACAATTACCTTGACGCACTTCACGTTGATTCCTGGACACACGAACTTCTTCCAGAGGAGGACAGCTTTACTCTCCCCGCAGGTTATCGGGTAAGCGATTTCCATATCCTCATTTGCTTCTATACTGCTCGCATCTAAAATGAAAAAGAATCTGGTATCGCTGAATGACTCTTTCCTAAACTCACGTTCCAACACAGTTTGCTGGGTTCCTTTCAGACCGTGGGTTTCTTTGTTTGTTTGTTTTGTTTTGCTTTTTGTTTTCTCTTCTTTGGATAGGGTCTCGTGGAGCTTGGCTGCCCTTGCACTTGCCTTGACTTGAACTGAGTATACAGCAATGATGATCTCAGATTACAGATCCTGGACTCTACCAACTGAGCTATATCCCCAGCATCAATAAGAACTCTTATTTTTTTAGTTTTTATTTTATTTTATGTGCATGGGTGTTCTGCCTACATGCAAGTCTGCTCACTGCTTGTTTGCACGATGCCTGCAGAGACCAGAAGAAAAGCATTGGCTCTCCTGGAACTGGAGCTATGATGGTTGTGAGCTGCCATGTGAGTGCTGGGAATCTAAGCCAGATCCTCACAGCTTACTTAAGATTATCAACTACTTAATCTCTCCAGCCCCAGGAATACTTGTGAAATTGGACATAACAGCCGTGTCTTATTGGGAAAAGCACGGTGTCATACCTGTAGAGATCAGAAAACAACTCTAGAGTGTCTTTTCTCATCTTTCACCGTCATGTGGGTTCTGGGGATTGAACTCACTTGCAGGTTTGCCTGCTTACATGACAAGTACTTTTTATCTGCTGTGCCATCTCTCTAGCCCCTCAGATTCTCTTGTTTTATATGTTGCTGAGGCTCAAAGCCAGGGCTTTATGCATGCTAGTTAAGTACCACTGACCAACATGGCCAACCCTGACATAAACCTTTGCTTGTTTTAATATACTGTTTTGTTTGTTTTCGGAGACAGCGTCTTATGTACCTCAAGCTGCTATGAACTTTTTATGTAGCAAAGGATGCCCTTGAACTCCTGACCTTGCAACCACTGTTTTCAAAATACCAGGATTACAGACTTGAGACAACACACCCAGAATTTTTAGTTCTTCCTATAATCTCTTGAGATAAGAATTACTTCCTATGTTTTACATATAAGAACTTCAGAAAGAAGAGTTTCCCAAGAACACACAGTGAAATATAAAAACGTCAGATTTGCTTAGTTTCTAAGTTTCCTTCCACTGACAAATTCAGTTAAGACAATACCTTTTTAGCCTTCACTGACAGCCTCACCTAATGACAGGGATCAATCTACAGGCTCCTATTTCTTTGTAGGATCTTTTTTTCCCCCCGTATTACCAGAAAATGCTTTACTCCATCTTCTGTGGGATCTTTTTATTTTTAAAGACAAAGTCTTGGGCTAGAGAGAGATGGCTCAGTGGTTAAGAGCACTGCCTGCTCTTCCAGAGATCTGGGGTTCAATTCCCAGCAACCACATGGTGGCTCACAACCATCTGTAATGGAATCTGATGCCCTCTTCTGGTCTGAAGACAGCTACAGTGTACTTATATACATAAATAAATCTTAAAAAAAAAAAAGGCAATGTTGTTATATAGCCCAACCTCAATCTTCTTGTCTCGGGCTCTCAACTGTTTGCAGATGTGCCTCACTGTGCCCACAGTGATGTGTGGTTAGAGGAATGGGGGGGCAAGTGACTAAGGACTGAATGTAGGTCCTTGTACATGTATTGAGTTTATGCCTTGATAGCTTTGAACTTGCTCTGTAATACAGACAGGCCCTATACTTGTGATTCTTTTGCCTCAACTACCAAAATAGGTAGATTTACAGATTCACATCACAGGCCCCATGCTTGTTTGTTTCTTTTTAATTTGTTTTTCTCCCCAGTGATGCTTAGGAATCCCACATAGAGAATCAAGCTAAGCATTTTACCCCAGCTCTCTTTGTAGGATTCTTTTTAGACAAAAACCCCAAACATTTTGGCTACTATAAATATTGATATTAACTGATCAAGTGACAGGTCTGTCATCTTTTTGTTTGTTGGTTGGTTGGTTTTGTTTTGTTTTATTGAGACTGAGTTTCTTTGTATAGTCCTGGCTGTCCCAGAACTTGCTCTGTAGCCCAGGCTGGCTCAAACTTCCTAGTGCTGGGATAAAAGGCATATGCAACCCACCACCCAGCTTGGTTGGTTTTTTGGAACAGAGTTTTTCTATGTAGTCCAAGAGTCTGAAACTCAGAGATGTGCCTGTCTTTGCCTACTGTGTGCTGGGATTAAAGTCATGCTCCACCAAGCTTGCCAAGTCTGCCATCTTCACTGGCAGGATTGGTTGGGACAGAAAATAAGGCACAAAAGACCAGAAATCACAGGCTGGGGGCACAGTTCAGTAGTGAACCACCTGCTGGCGTGGACAAATTTGTGGGTTCCATCTCCAGAGATTTCAAAGCAAAAACATACAGAAACTCTCACCCAAGGAGCTGGGTACAGGACAGAATGGCATACTTACCAATTCCTTCTTCGATTTTGTGTATTGTGTGGGTCTCTACGGCTACAACCGCTGCACCGTCCTCCGGCCCGGCTTCATAAACCCTGTAGCAAAGTGTCCATCAGTAAAACCATATGAGCCATGAAAAAAATAATATGCATAGCATGGGGCTAAGATATTTGCTTTAATCTATCTGGAAAGGAGTAAAATACATGTATTTTATGATGTGACTTTAATGCTTTGACAAGTTGCTCACTGTAAACTCCAAGAGGCCCAGAGCACTTAGCAGTTACTGTCAGGACAACAACTCACCTCACCCCAGGTAAATTAACTCTTGCTACACCCACTCCCTTTGTAGTACACTCACCCTTTCCTTAATAACTTTGAAGGTTTGGGTTACTTATGTGTACAAAACTATATGATTGCTTATAAACATGTACATATGTGTGCACATGCGTGCATGCACCTATGGAGAACAGGAGGGGATGTCAGATACCCTGGAGCTGGAGTTATAGGTGGTTGTGAGCTGCCTGCCTGATGTGGGTGTTGGGAGCCAAACTTGGGTCATCTAACACAACTACTAATGTCATGTGACCACAACCAGAAAATTATTTCCTTGCTACTTTGTAATGTAACTTTTTTACTGAATTTCTGTATTTTCTGATGGTCTTAAGCAAGCTCTGTAGAAGGGTTGTTCAGCCTCCAAAGGGGTCTTGACCAAAGGCTGAGAACCACTGCTTTCAGTGCTCAAGATACAGTGAGTAGTGCTTCGTGTACAAGACAGGCCTGTTTCTAAAATTCACCTGACTAAACAGAGCCAGCAGACAGCGTGAGACAGGAGGTGGCCTGACGACCCAGGAATAGATGACCCTTGCTGAAGTCTGTACATTACAGCATTGGGTTTATTTTTATTTTATTTATTTATTTTTAGCATTTTAGTCTTTCAGAAACAAATTATTGGCATAAACCAAGTATATAGAAACACGCAGAAACAAATTATTGGCATAAACCAAGTATATAGAAACACGAATCTGCCCCAGGTACCCAGCAATCACCAGAGGCAATCACTAAATGGGAGGTATACAATGTGTCTAAGGCCACACCACAATGAACACAACCTCTCTCATGTGCTCTCTGAAGCTAATCAAGGTTAGACCTATTTAGGACTTTGATGGAGTAGGTTAGGTAAAGCAGATCTTCCCAAATGTCTCTACATTCATGGGCTCAGATGACCTAACATGTCATACTAGTGTCCCTTCTTTCTTTCTCTCATCAGTCTTACACATTAACGAGTACACACTGGTATCTGAAAGCACTGCCTGCACGCTCCTCTGCAGATGCTGACACACTGGCACGGTGGCACCTCTATTGTGCTGACCTCCCCTTTGAATTAAGTATGTTTGCAACAATCACCACGCTACTTCTATTCCTAAGCTGAGTATAATGTCACACCCCTGCCATTCCAGCACTTGAGAGGTGGAGGCAGGAAGGCCAGGAGTTTTAGGTCAACCTAGAATATAGGATGCTGTCCCAATAAATAAACCCATACAATACAGAAGCCGTCCCATGCACCATGACCCTGTCAGGAGTGTCACCCTGCACACTGCATGGGGGCTGGGCACTGCACTAGACCTCTTCCTCTCTTTCCTGCTCTGGGTGAAGTTGTAATTGTTTCTATTTCTTTCCCTTCCTTTTGTACAGTGGACATTAAACTAGACCTTATGAATGCTAGATAGGCACTCTGTCACTAAACAGCATATCCAGCTCTTCTAGTTTTCTGTTTTTCCTCATTTCCAATAGCTGTCAAACCTTCGCAGACAGACCTCTTTAACTCCAGGTGTCTCCTGCTTCGAGAGCCATTGCTGCTACTTTGAGTCAGGCCTCATTATGTCCAGCCTGGAAGACTGATTAACCCTGTATAATCCTACCAGAGTAACCATGTGGTTCTTCTTCTTAAAACATTTAAATTTGGATTTCTTTTTATTTGCAGTTCTAGGGACTGAACCCAGAATCTCTCATATGCTAGCCTAGAGTTCTACCCCTGAGCTGAATTGATATTTATTTATTTATTTTTAAAGATTTATTTATTTACACTGTCAATCTCTTTAGACCCACCCAAAGAGGGCATCAGATCTCATTACAGATGTTTGTGAACCACTATGTGGTTGCTGGGATTTGAACTCAGGACCTCTGGAAAAGCAGTCAGTGCTCTTAACCACTGAGCCATCTCTCCAGCCCTGCTATTTCTTTTTTTTTTCATATTTTACTTTTTATTTTGAGACAAGATCATAATAAGTTGCCTAGGCTGGCCTCAAATTCAAGTGATCCTCAGACTCCACAGTGCTGAAATTACTGTGCCTTATGCCCAGCTCCCACTCTTTTTTATTTTTTATTTTATTTTAATTTTTTTGTGTTGCTAGGAATAATACTCAGGTCTACCTAGAAGTGGTGGCATAAGCCTTTAATCCCAGGACTCAGAAGGCAGAAACAGGTGGATCTATATGAGTTCAGGTACAGCCTGGTCTACAGAGTGAGCTCCAGAACAGTCATGGCTACATAAAAAAACCTTGTCTTGAAAACACACACACAAAAAACCCCAAACCAAGACAACAACAAATCCACCTGAGGACCTCACGCTCAGAGGCAACTAGGCAAGCATTAAATTGACTGAGCTCAGCTCTCCACCCATCTTAATAAGCAGTTTGCAGATTGCTTAGGACTGCCGAAGGCTGGCCCAGGCCCAGGCTCATGACAATTACTGACACTGAGAGATTGTAAGGAGACTCAGAGGAGAAGGAATCAGTCTTTCTCCAGACAGGTGTTTCCCCTGCCTCAGGAGACCAGCAATGCCACCACAAGCATTTGAGAACTTACAGTAGGAATATTTTTAGATGTGCCTTTCTTAGTTTCTGAATCAGCACCACATCTGAGAAATATGCACCTGGTTCCTATGCTAAATAGTGTGGACAGAGAAGAGGGAGCCACACAACTCACCTCAGAGAGCTCGCACTGTAGAGAAGGACACGAGGAAACACTAAGATGACAGAGGAGTACCTGTTACTGAGGTGAAAATTTAGCCAGCTCTAACAGAACCACTATACAGTTGTCTTCCCAACTCTAACTACAAGGTCTGCAAGACCCAAATCTCTAGCCACTTACCCTTGCTGCACAGGCTGCAACTGCAAGATCACTTGAGTTTTAGTGTCTTCAGGGTTCTCGCCTTCATTCCCTTCAGTGGGCACTACAACCACATCTCCCACTGGGACACTCACTTCCGCATTGGCCATCTTTCACATGAAGTCAGCTAGCTGGGAGCTGCAGGGAACAAGAAGCATGAGTAACTTCATCTTGAGAGAGACAGCAACTGGAGAGGATTGCAAGATAAGGAACAGCTCGGAGTGCCCGAAAAACTATCCTCTGCAAAGGATGAGAACTGAGAGGAGCACACACAGGCTCTCAGTATGTTTTCATAGTACATATGACTCACCAGTGGTTTGCCAGAGCCAACTCTTCTAGCTCCTCAGACTCAACTGTGCATCTCCTCAAGTTTAGAGAAGTTAAATTGGTAACGGGGGATCATCTCATTGGCACTGGGAGGGATCATGTCAGCACAGAGATTAACAGCATTAGAATGTAAGGCTTTGGTTTTGTTTGGGGTTTTCTTTGTTTTGTCTTTTTGAGACAGGGTCTCACTATATAATGCTGTCTGACCTGAAAATCAATATGTAGACCAGGCTGGCCTCAAACTCAAAGATGAGTCTACCTTTGCCTCCTGGGTTCTGGGATCAAAGACCTTTGTTCTTTGTTTTGGTTTTGAGAAGGGAATCTCAGTAAGTATTCTAGGCTGGCTCCAACTTGCTGATCCTTCCACCTCTGCCTCCCAAGTACTGGCCTTGCAAACATGCACCATACCTGGCTTGTTTTTTCTGTGGATCAAGTTACAGCACAGACTAGTTCCATCACAAAGAGTGGCCCCTGGAAAGTAGGAATCATACCTATTTTAAGTGCAAGTAGCCATGACTTTTCAGGTATGTGATATTACATATAGTGCTCTATCCATAATAAATACTGAGGAAGTATATGAATTTAGCTGTTAATAAATACTGACCTCACTGTCTTAAAAACCCATCTCTTTCTACCTCTTTGACAGGGTTTCTCTGTATAGCCCTGGGTATCCTACAACTCAAATTGTAGATAAAGCCAGCGTCAAACTCAGAGATCCTACAACTCAAATTAGAGGCATGAGCCACCTGGCAGCCAAGAACTTTTCTTTTTTTAAAGATTATTATTTTTATTTTATGTGCATTTGTGTTTGCCCGCATGAATGTCTGTGAGGGTGTTTTACACTATCCTCTGGAAGAGCAGTCAGTCTTAACTACTGAGCTCTAGTCGAGAACTTTTCTTTTTTTCTTTAAATATTTATTTAATGTATGTGAGTACACTGTAGCTGTCTTCAGACACACCAGAAGAGAGCATCAGATCCCATTACAGATGGTTATGAGCCACCATGTGGTTGCTGGGAATTGAACTCGGGACCTCTGGAAGAGCAGTCGGTGCTCTTAACCTCTTTTTGGTTTTTGAACTGTGGTTTATGTCTGTGCACTTGCTTAGGCACCCATGTAGAGGTCAACTTTCAGGGTCAGTCTCTCCTCCCTCCGTGGGTTCAGACTTGCAATGGCAAACGCATTTACCTATTGCGTCATTGTGCACCTCCCTTGTCCCAATCTTTATGAAAACTCAGAGGGCCTCAGGATATCCTGCAGCTGTGAGACTTCAGAGCTCAGGAAAACTTTTTTTGTGTGTGTGTGCTAAGAACCCTGGTGCCTGGAGGGTAAGCATTCTAACAATGAACAGTCCTTTACACTATACTTGAAAGAGAGAGGAGGCCACACTGGGAAGCTGAATCAGGAAGATTATGAAACATCTGAATACAGCCAAGATGCATACCTTGAAGGCCAGCCTGTTTTTAAAAAGGAGGACGAGGAGGCAGGGGAAAGTGTGATTGGTAGAGAGTACAAGAAAACACTGAATTTACTACCTCAGCAAACATGAGTATGTGAAGGTGAGCAGGAGACAGCCATGTTGACCGTGGATTCAAACTGGAATGTGTAACTGGTAGTCAGAGACCTAAGTTACTCCTCAGCTCTGCCAGCCTTGACTGCCTAAAATACACATACTTACCATGTCCAAAGTGGATGTCACTGGCCTCAGAACACTCCAGTTGTACTTACAGCATCTGTCCCAGACCCTATCAGCTGCTCACCATACTTTGAACACATACTGTGTTTCCATCTCTCTAACCTTTATATTCTCTAGGCCCCAGCACAAAGCAAAGCTCACTCCTCCATGAAGCCACCATCCCTGCACGCTCTTTTCAGAAGAATTTCCCCCCAAATGTGGTCTGTCACTCTCTCCTGCTGTTTACACTCTGCCCAGCACTTTGTCTTGAAAAGCACACAGCCCAGTTACCTGTGTAGACCTTGATAGCCATAGTCCTTGCCTTCTCGTTTATTTGCTCTGCTGCTTCTGGGGATCGAACATAGGACCATGCACATTAGCATGTGTTTAAACAACTAAACTATACCCCATAGCTCTGTTTCCTTCCTTTTTTTTTTTTCTTTTTTCTTTTTTTTTTTTTTTTTGCTTTTTTGGTTTTTCAAAAAAGGGTTTCTGTGTATCCCTGGATGTCCTGGAATTCACTCTATAGACCTCTATAGACCACTCTAGTCTGGAGTGCTGAGATTTAAGGTCCTTCATTTCTTTCAAGAGTTTCTCTGTGTAGCCCTGGCTGTCCTGTAAGTTATTCTGTAAAACAAAACTCAAAAGATCCTCCTGCCTCTGTCTCCAAAGTGCTGGAATTAAAGGTGTGAACCACAACTTATTCTTGGTTCTTCAAGACAAAGTATTGTTATGTAGCTCAGGCTAGCCTCAAATGTCTGCCTCTCAGATGAACACCTTCAGGCTCAGTGCGTTTGTGGAATTTTTTGGGTTTTTTTTTTTTGTTTGTTTGTTTGTTTGTTTGTTTGAATGGATTCTACATCTCTGTATTTATTGGCCTCTACATCAAACTGAACCATATTCTTTTAAACCTGCTCCTAGATTTCCTGTTTCCCTAGGTGGTGTTAGCTTCCACCTGTTTTCAAAAGAAGGGAGCTCAGGAATTACTTTTGCTCCTCTTTCTAAACCCAATCAACCACAAAACCCTATCCAATCTCATCCATGTGTGTGTTCCTCCAATTCTCCATCTGTGCTACCAACATTATCTGGGATGCCAAACTGTCACCTGGGTATTTCTCTATATCCTATTCATTCCCCACATAACCAAACTGAGCCTACCAAAGGCCATGCCTTAATATGTACTTCTGTTTCTGTGAAATTGCTTCTGTCCAAGCGATTTCCTGCGGCCTACAAATCAGGTCTTACAAACTAGCCCCTTCTCAAAGCTTCTATCATTGTTTTCCATCTTCCAAACAGGTCACATGTCCTTGACTGAGCTTCTGCCTTGCTTTTTGCCCTAAGGATTGTTCTTCCCTTCTTTCAAGCTAGTCCCTGTTAACCCTTTGGAGATATCTGAATCTTTACTTCTGTGGGAATGTCATCCAGTGACTTCCTTCACTAGGTTTGAGTTTGTGCATGTTTCCCATCATGCTTTTCTTTCCTCTTTTGGGTGAGGATGTAGGTGGGGCTGTTGAGGACTGAGGTGAAAGCTCTTCTGCTTAGCTGTCTAAGTACAGGCTGTTTTTCCCCCACAGCTTGTTGTGCTGACCAGGCTGGTCTCTAACTTCTGGGTCCAAGGGATCCTCCTGCCACAGCCTCCAGAGTCATCCAACTATAGATTTACTAATTTTCGGGTGGCCTTGAAAATCACTGTCCCTGAAAATGATCTTGAACTCCTGGTCCCCCTCCTTTCACGTCCCAGCTGCTGGCATTACACGTGTGCCACTGTGCTCAGCTCTCATTTCAGTACAAGTTAAAAAGGAACCCTCTGGGTTTGTTGCATCTAAAAATAGTAGCATCTCAAGTCTGAAGCAGGGGCTGTAGAGATGCAAGATGAAGTAAGAGCCCTTGAAGAGGACCCAGGTTGGATTCTCAACAACCACATGGGCTCACAATCAACTAAACTCCAGCCCCAGGGGGTTGATACACTTTTATGACTTTCCTAGGTACAAATGTGAGACACACACATACATTGAGATAAAATATTCATATGCATAAAAATTAAATCCTTTGTTTTGTCTTGTTTTTTTTGAGATAGGGTCTTATGTAGCTCTGACTAGTCTGAAACTCACTAAATCAGGTTGGCCTCAAATGAGAAAATAAATCTTTTTTTTCCATGATAGGGTTTCTCCATGTTGTCCTGTGACTCACTCTGTAGAGCAGGCTGGCCTTGAACTCAGAGATCCACCTGCCTCTGCCTCCTGAGTGTTGGGATTAAAAGCATGTGCCATCACTACCTGGCTCTAACTTTTTTTAAATTAATAGCTCAGATAAAAAGAATTAGAATGCTGCTGCCAATTTCAACCTTCTACCCAGTAAGGCTGAGTTCCAGCGGCCATCTTGAATAAGGAGGGTGGCTAAGTTGTTAACACCCTCTACAAAATCTGTATTTTATTCCTTCCATACCTTAGAATACATGAGGAATGTTCTGGATCTAACCATCGAGACTAAGAGCACTCTAGAACCTGTTTTTAGATTAGAGAAGAGTCCACTCCAACAAGACAAGTCTTAGTAAAATGAAGTTTAGGTTGAGTATCTCTCATTATCTTAAATATTATATTTCACACGAGTAACTCCAAACCAACAGCAGACTACATGGCTAACTGCAGGGTCATCTCTTTAAGATGTGTGAACACAAAACTGCTCCTTGTTTATAACACAAACTCCAGAGATGAGGGAGCTGATCCCAGGGGTATTTCACAGGAGGCCTTGCAAGACCCTTCGTGAGATCATACCACTGTGTGCTCTACAATTCTATGAGAACATACAAAAGCATGACACGGTTTTAGTAAAATTTAGTCAGTCATGTGGGAAGTATTGCAGAGGCAGCACTACTCAGGGCAGAGGGCCGGCATGAGCCATGGAGTCACCCACAGTAGAAGAGTTGGTCTGTACTTTGCTTTGCATTTTTTGGGCTGGTCTCAAACTATGTAGCTGAGGATGACCTTGTGCTATAATCCTCCAGCTTCTACCTACCAAGCTCAGGAATTGCAGGCAAGAACTGCCACATCCAGTTACTAGGGGTATTCAAGACAAAAGTCTCACTAGGTAGTCCAAGCTGAACTTAAATGTCCAATCCTCCTGGCTCAGTCTACAGAAAGCTGGGATTACAGACAGGTACTAATAGGCTGTTGCTCTGCAGTTATTTCCATGACAAAAAGGAAAAAAGGCCTGGTTACCAGAGCTCTATACCTAGACCTCATTCACTTAAAGGTAAGAGAGAAACAACTTTGTAAAATCTTCTGGCCTCTACCCACTAGCACACCATGGCACACATATCCCCTCCCAACATTATGCATAGTTTCATGAACTTAAAACTATTTAAAGTGAGCAGGAAGCCAGGCATAGTGGCACAAGTCTGTAACCCAGCACTCTGGTGGTAGATGCAGAGGGTTTGGGATTCAAGGTCATCTTCAGTTACATAAGGAGGCTGGGACTACATGAGACCTTCGTCAGAAAAAAAAGGTGGAGGGGATGCCTGGGAAGGTAAAGGTAGGCTACTGTTGTCCAGCATGAAAGCCTGAGTTTGATCTGAAGGTCACACACAGTAGAAAATCAAATCCGGTGTTGTCCTCTGACCTCCACAAGCATACCACGAGGCAGACAGACAGACAGACAGACAGACAGACAGACACACACACACACACACACACACACACACACACACACACACACACGTCACAGGAATGTATACTGTTTATGTTGTTCTGAGACACAGGCTCACTAGATAGCCCTGGCTATCCCGGAACTTGCAATGTAGTCGGCCTCAAACTCAGCTATCTGCCTGCTTCTGCATTACAAGTGAGTGGGAACAGGATTAAAGGCATGTGCCACCATGCCAAGTAATAAATCTAATTTTAAAATCTCAGCCCAGGAGAGGCAGAAGCAGAAAGATACACAAGTTGGTCTGGTCTACACAGCAAGTTCTAGTCAAACCAGAGCTACAAAGTAAGATGCCAAAAAAAAAAAAAAAAAAAAAAAAGAAAAGCAAGCACATGTTTGATATAATGCCCTCCCAAGCACCTGGGCTTTGGGGACAAGACTACTGTTAAGTTCAATGCCAGCCCGGGCTACATAACAGATTCAAAGCTAGCATGGGGAATACAGTGAGCCCCAGTGACAGCCTGGCACATTTAGGAGACAGAGGCAGGTGAAGCTCTTTGAGTTTGAGCCAGAACTATATAATGAGACCTTATCTGAAAAAGAAACGAACAAAAACCAGGCAGTGATGGCATATGCCTTTAATCCCAGCACTCCCGAGGCCGAAGTAGGTAAATCTTAAATTCAAGGTCACCCTGGTCTACACAGATTTCAGGGTAGCCAGGACTACATAGAAATACCCTGACTCAATACCAACACAATTCAAGACCAGCCTCATGAAGATTGAGTTCCAAGGCAGCCAGAGCCACAGAGAAACCCAGTCTCAAATAGATAAATAACCAAAACCACAAAAAAAGCAAGTCTCCAAATTGCAACTTTATTACTTAAGCACAAAACTCACTATGCCCACCCCTTTCTTCTGCACTTAGCAGTGATATAATGAACCCAAGGTCATTCGTTCCACAGAACCTCTCTACAGGAAGTATCCAGAGGAAATGAAGTTCTACATAAATCACAGATTGGAGACTTCTATATAGCTATTTGGAGGAATCAAGGGATGATGCGTTTTTAATAGTCACCCCTCAAGAGTGTAAGAAATAAAAACAGAGCCCAAACCAACCTAACGAAGCTCAATGTTGCTAATCGATGAACTTGATTAAGTATAAATGAAAATCAAATTATAACATGGTTGAAACAGTAGAAGTGATAGGCCCAAGCTCTTATGAAAACGTTCCATAATATTAGCCAAGGAAAAGGGACTGTGCAGAGGGGAAGAGTCTGCAGATGTAGAGAAAACCCCTACTTCCTGGTTCTCCTACACACAGTAACAGGTCTCATTTTGAGAGTTCAGTGTTTCCCTGCTCCTTGGACAGCTAGGTCAAGACCTTCGAGTAAGACTCGCGCCACATTTCTTTTGCCTCTCAAAGAGAAAACACCTGGCCAATTCCTTTGTCATTTCTGAAAACAAGGGGTACCTTCTTCCCAGCAAGTATCTTCTCGCCACCCCTCATAACCTTAGGTTTCCCTCTTCCCGAAGCAGAAAACCGCCCTGCTCTCCACCTGGCCACCGGAGGTATCCATTCCGAAGCCCTCGGCTGGAACCTTCTCCTTTTTACTGCCCTTCATCTTGGGAAGGACGTTCCTTCCTCTCCTGGACCACCAAAGGTCCTGCCTCCTTCTACCTGGGTCCGGTGGCCGAGGCCTCTACCCTCTGGCGAAGGCTAGACCTACTTCCTACACTCGGCAACCCACCCCCACCCCAGCACGCCGCCCTCTCCCCCAAGCCCCCGGCACCACCCAGGCCTGACCCAGCTCCTTCCCGTAAGGCCCGAACTCCCAGACCCCGTATTTAGGAGCGTTCCCCGGTCCCCCCGGCCCCTCCGCGAGGACTTCCGGGCCCTTCGGTCCGGGGGCGCCGAGCCTCCCCCCACCCCCGCCCAGCATGGGGTTCGCAGGTCCCCGAGCCTAGGCCCGGCCGGCCACGCTGGGGGCGGCCCGGCTGCTCGGGCGGACCCAGCGGCAGCGTCCCCCCACCCCCCCCGCGGCGCCGCGACGTCCGCTCGCTCCCCGGCGGCGGCGGCGGCACGCACAGGGCGTGGGGAGGCGCCCGCGGAGGCAGCAGCCCCCCGCCCCCTGCGCGCCCGCCCGCCCTCGCCGGCCGCCGCGCGGCCCCCGCGCCCGCCCCCCCGCCCCCAACCCTCGCCGCGCCCGCGCCGCGCGCCCACCCCTCCCCCTCCTCACCGTCTCCGTCGGGCGGGCGGGCGGCGAGCGGCCAGGGCGGGCGGGCGACCGAGCATGCGCACAAGCCGCCACGGCTGCCGCCGCCACCGCCGCCGCCAAGCCGGGCTCCAGCACTTCCGGCCGCCGCCGCGGGCGAGCTGGCGCCTTAAAGGAGACGCGTCCTTATTGTGAGCCGCGCGGAGGATACACACCTCAGCCGAGCGATTTGGGCAGCTCGGGAACTTAGGCCTCGGCCCTTGAAAGGCAGTGTTGGAGAAATCGCAGGAGACCCCAGCGGCTGAATAAGGTTTAGATGCAAAGATCAACTCGCCTTGACTCTTGTGGAGGGCTGGGGCTTTTCTTTCCCCAAATTCTCTTTATGGCCGCTTACAGTTTATGAGGGTTTCAGGTTACCAATGTGGAGTCATAAGATGTGGCTAAGCATAGAGTAACCCCTTCCTACGTCTAAACCATGGCTGTTTGCCTAGGTTTTCCTGCTTGTGCGGGTTCTGGGTTCAAGTTTGAACTTCCTTGGAACGGGTGCAAACCACTTATTCCCCTCATATACAATGAAATGATACTTGAAAAGTACTTGGGCAAGTTTTTGAGGCCGGTATACTGACAAGCTTTAGACAGTGTGGTCAGGCCTTGGGGAAGAGGCTTTTGGTTTATAAAATCCTCACATCATCTTACTCTTTCATTCTCATCTTAAAAGGTTAAACAGGGACGGGAGAGAGGGCTCAGCGGTTAAGAGCACTGACTGCTCTTCCAGAGGTCCTGAGCTCAAATCCCACAACCACATGGTGCCTCACAACCATCTGTAATGGGATCTGATGCCCTCTTCTGGTGTATCTGAAGACAGCGACAGTGTACTTACATATAATAAATACCTAAATAAATAAATAAATAAATCTTTTTTAAAAAGGGGTTCAACAGGAACATCGGCACATGGTGGTACACTCCTTTAATTCCAGCAGAATTCCTGTCTAGCTTGGTCTACATACAGTGGGTTCTAGGCCAGCCAAGATGAGGAGCGTGAGGAGGGAAGTAGGTCAGTAGGTAGAACACATGCGGAAGGCCCGAAGAATCATTTCCCCATCTTGCTTCCTATATACATTGCACCTGTCTTCTTTGTTTCCGAAGGGCAGGTTGGGGTCTGTTTGTATAGAGATGGGAGTTTCACCACTCGAACCTAGTGAGGTCGAGAACCAACACACAACGCTAAATGTGATTTTAAAAAATATTTGTGTGTGTGTGTGTGAGAGAGAGGGTTTTAACAGGGTTTATTTTATTATTGTTGTTTTTTTATTTAAGAGCAAGCAGGAAAAGAATCATTGGAGACTAGAGAGATGGCTTGGCAATTAAGGGTGTAGGACCTGAGTTGGGTTCCCTGCACTCATGTGGGCTGGCTGTAACTTTTATCTCTAGTGGATCCATCTTCTGTTCTGGCCTCCTATGATAGTGCATTCACATGAACAAACACAAAGTTATAAATAAGAAGTAAGATCTTGAGCTCTTCCCCCGAACGACAGAAATCATACAGCAAAACTAAGTGTGTGTGTGTGAGAGAGAGAGAGACAGAGAGGCAGGCAGACAGACAGACAAACAGAATTCCAGAATTGGCGGTTGGTGTTGGCAGCATTGGGATCATGGCCTAGTCACAGCTGGTGTCTTCACCTATAAAACAGTAGGTTGTCCCACTCAGGACTGTCACCAGGATCCAATAAGAAGCCTCTGTACTATGTTAAGTCTGTGTTTGTGAGACCAGCACTGGTCTTGAATTCTGCTCCTCCTGCCTCTGACTCCCAAGTGCTAGATTACAGACTACAACTACCATGCCCAGGTTCTGAGGTGCTGGGGCTGGAACCCAGGGCTTTGTAAATGTTAACCAACCATTTTCCAATTGGGCTATATTGTCAGCCCCTAGCCTTTTGTTTAAGACTGATTTTGTCAGGGGAGGAGGGATGGGACTGTGGGAAAGGGATAACATCTGCAATGTAAATGCAGAGATTATCCAATTTAAAAAAAATTGGAGGGGGCTGGAGAGATGGCTCAGTGGTTAAGAGCATTGGTTTGCTCTCCCTGAGGTCCTGAGTTCAATTCCCAGCAACCACATGGTGGCTCACAACCATCTGTAATGGGATCCGATGCCCTCTTCTGGTGTGTCTGAGGACAGCTACAATGTACTCATATAAATAAAAATGAATCTTTAAAAAATAAAAAAAAATTGGAGGACTAGAGAAATGGCTTAGCAGTTAAGAACACTGACTGCTCTTCCATATGTCCTAAGTTCAAATCCCAGCAACCACATTGTGGCTCACAATCATTTGTAATGAGATCTGATACCCTCTTCTGGTGTGTCTGAAGACAGTAACAGTTTACTTATATATAATAAAATCTTTTTAAAAGTTTTTGGGAGAATAAAAAAGATTGACGTTGTGCCTGGGAATATTTGATCTGTCACATATATAGATCGGACCATCAAAGCCAGAAGCAGATGGGGGTCATCCAGAAAGAATGACCATACAGAAATAGGGTGGAAGTCAGGTACCCAAACTTAGAGGACTTTATGCCTAAAGGAACCCTCAGTGGCCAACCTGAGTGGCTGGGAAGGTTGGGCTACTGGGCAGAGGGAAAAAGGAATTCCAGAGCAGACTGGAAGTTCATAAGAGGAGGTGATGCCAACAACACATCCTAGCTGCAAAAAAAAAAAAAAAAAGCCTCTGGAAGGGAAAGGGGGCAGCCTTGGGTTTCCGCTGAAGCTGGGGACTAAATGGAGTTGGATGGCAGTAAGTGCAGCTTGTGTGGAAAACACTGAGTAGTGACAACTGTAATTGTATGTATTATATTGTCGGAATGAAGGCAAAAAACAAAGCAAGGTAATAAGATGACTGGTGGCTTTCAGAGGAATGTGAAAGATCCCACACCCATTGAATCATTCTTCCTGTAACCAAATGCTCACAAAGGGTGGAAAAACACAATGTATTTCTATTCATAACTGACATATTTCCAGCCAACATTTTTCTATTACTTTTCCTCCTTTACCTACATGATTTATTATGCACACACAATTCTGAATTATACCTTTTTTAAAAGTTGACTAAATGCTATTTCTTTTTTTAAGATTTATTTATTATATATTTATTGTATATATTTTTATATATTATATATGTTTGTATATATTTACAATATATATTATATATTTATTTATTACACTGTAGCTGTCTTCAGACACCCCAGAAGTGGGCATCAGATCTCATTACAGATGGTTGTGAGCCATCATGTGGTTGCTGGGATTTGAACTCAGGACCTCTGGAAGAGCAGTCAGTGCTCTTAACCGCTAAGCCATCTCTCCAGCCCCTTAATGCTATTTCTTAGGAATTGAAGAAGTGCTAGTATATTCGGGCTTTGATTTGGTTTTGTGGTACTGAGCTCACACCCAGTGTCTGGTGCATGCTAAGAAAGTACTTCATGGGCTGGAGATGATTGAACTATACCCCTGCCCCACCCCCAGCCCTACACCAGCCCTCTCATCCCTACACAGGGACTCCATGGCCTTTGGAGGAATACTCCCCACTTGAGACATTCCTCCAGATCTTCAGCTGCCTCTTTCCCAGGCCTGAAAGGCCTTTCCTGTCCTCATGGACAGTCTCTTCCACATCTCTTAATCTTCTTACCCATTGTAATGGCTATTCCTGGTTGTCAACTTGACTATATCTGGAATAAACTACAATCCAGAATTGGAAGGCTCACCTTTGACACAGATCCTGAGGCTGGGAGACACAAGTTTCTGACCTAAATCTTGGCATGGAGATCTTGAGGCATTAGTGGCTATGATTCCCAGGACACTAAGTCAAGGGGATCTCTGAGTTCAAGGCCATCTGGGACAAAGGAAGTCCTAGATCCAGGTGAAACTCATTTCTAATCTGGGACACACCTTCTGCTGGAGACCTACATGACGACATTGGAAAAGATTTGCTCTTCACCTGCTTGCCTTGTGGGACTGAGCATCTGCTAGATCCTTGGACTTCTGTTCACAGCTGACCATTGTTGGGGAGTTGGACTACAGACTGTAAGTTATCATAACAAATTCCCTTGCTATGTAGAGACTACCCATAAGTTCTGTGAGTCTAGAGAACCCTGACTAACACACCCAAGCCCAACAGGGCTTCCTCCTGCCTGGACTTGCTCCCCCTTGTTCCCTCCACAATACATACTTTCTCCGTGAAGGCTCGGACAGGTTATATTAGTCTCAGAAGACTCCCTGGCACACAGAACTCTCAAAATCGTTTGTTGCTTAAGAACTACCACCCTTTCTGTCCCTCCCTCCCCACCTCCTATAACTTGTCCCTCCCTTCTGTATCACCCACACTCTGAGGAACCAGAAACCAGTAGCAGATGGGATGTGAGTCAGAAAAGAAGGCAGAATCAGAGAGGAAGCTCTGCCAACTGATTAAAGAAACAAAACAACAACAACAAAATACCCCTGAGACTAATGTAAATGAAGACAGGTTAGTCACGGCCTCGGCCACCTCAGCCCCATCTGAGGCGTCAGCACTAAAGGGAAAAGCTGGCTTGTGGCTTAGGAGGAAGGGTAAGAGACCCGCTGGCTCTGTGTTTATGAATCTCTGTCTCAACGTCAGCATCCCTACGTATAAAAAGGAGCTGAGATCAGGAGTACTGGCCCACACCTTTAATCCCAGCCTTCAGGAGGCAGAAGCAGGAGAATCTCTGTGAGTTCCAGGACAGCCAGGACTGCACAGAGAAACCTATCTCCAAAAGCAAAACCAAAACTGGCAGCGGGGGATGCCCCCTTGGAGCTGGATGTGTTGGCATAGATCTTTAATCCCAGCAGAGCTCTGTGCATTCTTGGTCAGTCTCATTTACAGGGTGAGCCTTTGTCCTCAAAACAAAACACCACCAACAAAAAAGACTGGCTTTCCTCTTAATATTCTGCCTACCCACAATGCCCAGTGCCCAGCTCAGAGTTTCCCCCACACCAGGTATTACCTGAGCCTGTGCCACACATGTAGTTTTGAACACTGGAGTATAAGATCCTTGAGCCCGTGACCACCTCCTAGCTCAGGGCAGGAATAGCAAAGCCCATTGCAAGTCCATATTCTTCCTCCCCATCTTCTGTTTTCCTTTGTTCCTTCACTCATTTCTTCCCTGGGACCAAGTCTCACTAAGCAACCCTAGCTAGTACTCACATTGCCTCCTGAGTGCTAGGATAAAGATATCTACCACTTCAGGACCATTGATGGAGCGTGCCTTTAATTCCAGCACTTGGGAGGAAGAGGTAGGCAGATCTCTGAGTTCAAGGCTAGCCTGGTCTAGAGTGAGTTCCAGGACCGCCAAGGCTAAACAGATACGCTGAGAAATCTTGTTTATAAAAACAAAAATAGGGCGCGGAGAACTCTGCAAAACAAGAGGCTGGGGATTGCGTTAGTGATAAACCAGTTCTCGGCGGAGCTTGGGGAAGGAAGTCTCTGTGGAGGTCTGAGGGAAAAACTCGCGCCAGGTAGACGCTGCGCCGTTGTCATGGGCAAGGGTAACCCTAACCGCGGGGCAAAATGTCGTGCAGACCTGCCGGGAGGAGCACAAGAAGCATCCCGACTGGTCGTCGGTCAACTTCGCCGAGTTTTCGAAGAAAAGTTCCGAGAGATGGAAGATCAAAAGTGAACACCCTTGCCAGTCTATTGGAGATACTGCAAAGAAACTGGGTGAGATGTGGTCTGAGCAGTCTGCCTAAAATAAACAACCATATGAGCAGAAGGCAGCTAAACTAAAGGAGAAGCACGGAAAGAATGTTGCACACCGTGCACCGTGCCAAGGGCAAAGGTGAGGTAGGAAAGAAGGGTCCCGGTAGGCCAAGAGGCTCAAAGAAGAAGAATGAACCAGAAGATGAGGAAGAGGAGGAGGAAGATGATGAAGATGAAGAGGAGGATGATGAGGATGAAGAATAAGTGGCTGTCCTAAAGTGGAGTATATGCTCAGGCAATTGTGCTAAGAATGTGAAGTTCAAGTGCAGCTCAACATTAGCTCCAGTATAAAAAAACTGTACAGATTTTTGTATAGCTGATGAGATTCTTTGTAGAGAAAATACTTTTAAAAAAGAGTTTGTAGCTTTTTCAGGAGCTACAACGTACAGTTAGATTTAAAGATTTTGATGTTGAATGTTTCTAAATATTTAATGGTTTCTTTAATTTCTTATAGTAGCAAAAAAAAAAACTTCATAGGAATTTGTATTACCAGTAAAAAGAATTTTTTTAGGATGTTGCGATTTTTTTTGTTTTTTGTTTTTAAAATTTGTAATAAAATAATGTATATTACTTGAAAAAATAAAAACAAAAACAAGACAAACAAAAAAGTGCCACCACACCTACACTGTATGTATACATAATCTTTAATGTATGTGTCTTTGTCTACACTTAAGTATACATCATTTATACCTGGTGCCAAGGAAACCAGAAGAGGTGGGAGTACTGGGTACGGGGAACTGAAAAAGTGCTCATAACTGCTGAGCCATCTCTCCAGCCCCACATCATTTTCTAAAGCTAACAGAGTCTGGGTGAAATGGTACATAAGCATTGGTACTATATATGGGTACATATACCACTGGTACAGTATATGGATCCATATATGACTAGTTGCTTCAAAGATTTTAATTATATTGATTTATTGAGGGGTACACCATGGCTAGCATATATAGGTCAGAAAACAAAGACAACTGGCAGAGGTTCATCCTCTCCTTCCACTATGTGGGTTCTGAGACTCTAACTCCTCATGAACTCACACATGTCACACACACCCACAGAAATAAATCCAAGCATTCATGAGACAGATCTCTGAGTTTAATGCCAGTCTTGGTCTACAAAGAGAGAAAAAGGGCCAGCCATAATGACTATGTAGTAAGTAAGACCCTGTCTCAAAAATAAAACAAAAAACTTTAAAAGGGATATAGACATATATGTGATGTACAAAACAAAATATGTAACTACAGATAGCCCCAGGGATGGGGAGCTGGAGAGATTGCTCAGAGGTTAAGTGCACTGACTGCTCTTCCAGAGGTCCTAAATTCAAATCCCAGCAACCACATGGTGGCTCACAACCATCTGTAATGGGATCTGAGGCCCTCTTCTGGTGACAGAAGACAGTGTATGAAGATATGAGGCAGTGTACTCATATACATAAAATAAGTAAATAAAGATTTTAAAAATCAGTTTCGGGCTGAAGAGATGACTCATTGGTTAAGATCACTGGCAACACTTCCAGAGTCTCAAATTCAATCCCAGGCACCTACAGGGTGGTTCATGGGTGAACTGATTAACTGTTAATCCCAGGGAAATCAGTGCCCACAAGCCAAAAAAAAAAAAAAAAAAAAAAAAATACTGGGCTGGAGAGACAGTTTAGAGGTGAAAGAGCACTTGCTTGGCTACTTAAAGAACACCTCCCAGAACCCACACAAGGAAACAGACCCTTAAATCAGAGGACCTTGTATCCTTTTAGTCCCATCACAGATACGATGGTTTCTTTATGGGTGCCAAAAAGTCATGCGCGCCTAAAAACCGGAACCAATTGCTCAGAGTACTCCTTCACTTACTTTAACATTACCATAAATCACAATGCTTGCGACACGCGTTCCAATCCCAAACAAGTTTGAGAAAAGACCAAGTTAATGTTATGCAGAGAATGGGTCATTAGTGGTAATAGATACTAAACCTAGGGTATGTATACAGAGAGTACCAAAAATTAAATATGAAAGGAGAAAGCCTCTCAGACATCTTTTTCTTTCTACAAGAGCACAGGCGCCGGGACCAACGATCACCAGCTGCCCATATACCAAAAAATTATGCTTCCGAAATCTCTTGATGTCGATTCCGCACGCAGAGCAATCAAGTTGCCCTGCGTGTGCCACTCACGACAGAAGCCCTTTTTGCTCTAGCGTTTCTAGACGCACAGTGGCATTGCGGGTCCACCCCTCTTTGGATGAAGGTGAAAATAAAGTCTAACCAACTTTCACTTATATATTGCCGAAGCAAAGAACTCAATTCTTCTCAGGCTGAGGGAAAGCATTTACATAGAAAATTATTGTGTTCGATTTTTGTACAGAAGTAAAGAAAAAAAAAAAAAAATCCGTGAGTCAATATGCAAATCAGAGCAGTGCTTGCCGGGAAGGCTTTGGCGAGCGCGGAGGGAAAGGTGGCGCTGATGCAAAACAGCTGATCCCAGCTAGTGGTGGGATGCTGAGTGCTTGGAACCTTAAGGTAATTTACTAGGGATACACGGTTCCCCAACCTGTCAAATGTGTAATATAGTGAATTCTTAGCCTCCAGCTTGCACCTTGTGTTCTGTCATACTGGTTCTAGGAATTGAACTCAGGTCTCCTGACAGGGATACACAGGAGACTGTAAAAGCAGAAAGGAAATAAACACATCATCACCTAGATTCTAGGTAACGGGGAGGGATTTAAAAAAGATGACACATAAAATATCAAATAAAAAGAGGGAGAAAAAAAACGCGTGCCCTGTGCTCTTATGGCAGGACAATTTATTCTGTACTTCAGTGAAATCAGATAGTTTTTAAAAGTAAGCCAGGTGTGATGGCTCATGCTGTAATCCCTGCAGTCAGGAGGTTGACAAAGGAGCATTACAGCAAGTTATAGGCTAGGCTATAGTACTTGCTGAGTTCCATGTTGGCCTGGGCTACACAACACCCATTTCAACAAATACCGAAACCACTGGACCGAGATTATTGGCACATGTAATCCTACATGGGAGGCTGCTGCAGGAGGACTACAACTTCCAGGTCGGCCTGGGTTTCTTAAGGAGCCTGTATCAAAAGACAAAACACACCTCAGAAAAGAGTGATAGATTTTTCCTTTTACTTATTTCTGAGTCAGTGTGTTATGTGTGTGACTTAGGTCCTGAGTCAACTGATCACCATCTTGGGGTGTTCAGCCCAGCCTACTTGCAAAGGATCATCCCAGTTTGTTGAGCGTTTACATTCCCTCAAAGAGGTGGGTGGGGTGGTCAGAAAACTCACTCACCTGAATATCCACATGTTCTAGAGTGAACAACCTATCACATGCAATTCTTTTTTTTTTTTTTAAACTAATCAGGACAGATGCACTTCTAAGACACACAGCCTAAGAAGACCAAGGGAAACACATTCTTCTTAAAGATTTATTTATTATTTTATGTATTTGAGCACACTGTCAGCTGTCTTCAGACACAGCAGAAGGGGAATCAGATCTCCAGATGGTTGTGAGCCACCATGTGGTTGCTGGAAATTGAACTCAGGACCTCTGGAAGAGCAGTCGGTGCTCTTTACCACCAAGCAATTCTTAATTGTATGTGGTGTCCAGGAAAGGTTACAGCTCATAAACAAATAACAATGGGGGAAGGGGCTCTATCCTTGCTCTGCAGGAGAATCATTATCCATGCTAAATAATGCCTTTTACGGTGTGGCTTTTAGGGGTCAAATTAACCACACCCCTCTCCTAACCCCTCACTTGCTACGTAAATAACCAAAATAAACTAATTGCCTGCCCGGAGTGAACTTGGGTGGATTCACGCCTCAGGTTGCAGCTGGACTCTGGACTTTCAAAAGGAGGGTAGACTTGATGTCTCCTCCAGAGAAGGAGGTGTAATAAGTATGTCATCAGATAGCCCATGGTAGTGGTTATTGATTTGGAATGAACCACAATCCAGAGGTTGGGAGGCCCACCTGTGATCCTGACCTTGAGGTACAGAGGCTATGAATCCTAGGACACTAAGGCGAGGAGATCGCTGAGCATAAGGACATCTTGGATAAAGCAAGTCCCAGATCCAGATGTGATACACACCTTTAATCTGGGACACACTTTCTGCTGGAGACCTATATAAGGACATTGGAAAAAGGAAGATTTGCTCTTCACCTGCTTGCCTTGTTGGACTTCACCGCTGCTGCTGACCATTGTTAGGGGTTTGGACTAGCGCCTGTTAGTCATCAACAAATACCTTATTAGATAGAGACTACCCATAAGTTCTTTGACTCTAGAGAACCCTGACTAATACAGAAGTATTGTATTAGTTTTGTGTCAACTTGACACAGGCTAGAGATATCACAGAGAAAAGAATCTCAGTTGAGGAAATGTCTCCATGAGACATAAGGCATTTTCTCAACTAGTGATCAAGGGGGGAGGGCCCAGTCCATTGTGGGTGGTGCCATCCCTAGGCTGGTAGTCTTGGGTTCTATAAGAAAGCAAGTTGAGCAAGCCAGGGGAAGCAAGCCAGTATGTGACATCCCTCCTTGGCCTCTGCATCAGCTCCTGTTTCCTGACCTGCTTGGGTTCCAGTCCTGACAGCGATATGGAAGTGTAAGCTAAATAAACCCTTTCCTCCCCAACTTGCTTCTTGGCCATGATGTTTTGTGCAGGAATAGAAACCCTGACTCAGACACCCAGGATTGAACTTCAGTGCCTGCTGCTTCAACCTCCAGAGTGCTTTGTTTTTAAGATTTTTTTTTTATGTATATGAGTACACTATAGCTGTCTTCGGACACACCAGAAGAGGACTTCAGATCCCATTACAGATGGTTGTGAGCCACCATGTGGTTGCTGGGAATTGAATTCAAGACTTCTGGAAGAGCAGTCAGCGCTCTTAACCGCTGAGCCATCTCTCCAGCCCCAGAGTGCTTTTTAAGATTAAAAAAAAAAAGTGCTTGTGTTAGCTCTATGTTGCCTATCTATAGGGCAGTCTACTCTGAATCCAGCCTCCAGTGATTGGTCAGAAGTCAAAGTCTGATGCTTTTCCTCAGTCACTTCCATTTTTTGAGACCAGGTCTCTCACCAACTGTCCTCAACTCACCTAGACTGACCGAGTTCCAGAGATCCCCCTGTGTTCAGCCCCCAGAGTCTACAGACAGTCTGGCCCAGCCTTTTTCTGAGGATGCTGCTGATGGAATGCAGATCCTTACGTTTGCACATTAAGTACTTTACTCACCCCCTATTGTTTTCACATTAAAAACGTGTAGAAGCATATGAATACTTTTGCAACAACAACAACAACAAAAAATAGACTGTTGGGCATTGCACTTTAATAATGCATGGAGTTCCCCGCCCTTTATAAAAAGGAAGCTACAAAAGGAAGGAGTCAGATAACAAGAAGAGGTGTAGCTGAAACTGGTGAGGCTTCAGTTGGTGCTCCCAACATCAATCAAGTGATCCTTTATATGTGTTCATTTGTCACCACACTCTTTATCTCACACATGCTCTTACTGTGGAGCACTGGCTAGCCTGAAGACCAGGCTAGCCTCCCACTCAAGAGATTTACCTGCCTCTGCCTCCTAATAGGGACCAATGGCTTGAGCCAAGATATTACCATCTCACTCCTCAGTTTCCATGTCTTTTCACTGCACACCGAGTAGAAGTCTCTCATCTCTTCCAGCTGTCCCTTCCTGTCACTCAACCAAGCTTCAGCCATGCTGGCTATCTGAGTATTAAGGAGCAATGGCTCAGGACCCTCCATCACTCACAGTTTTAACTTATTAATATTCTTACCTCTTGTGCACTTGCCTGTAAATTCTTAAGGACAAAGATGTTTGGTTGTTTGACTTCCCCTACAAGATATACCCAGCACATAAGAGACAAACAAACCCCAGAAACTGATTTGTCAGCCTCTAACGAGAACCATGATAGAAAAATAACGCTGGGGCTGGAGAGATCCCTCAGTGGTTTAACGAACCAGTTACTCTTGCAAAGGACCTAGGGTCGATACCAGCAGCCACATGGTGGCTCTCAGCTATCTGTAACTTCAACTCCAAGGCTTCAGATACCCTCCTCTGACCTATCTGTGCACCAGCCATGCACAAGGCATACATATATAAATCCATACAAAACACATTTACACATAAAAATAAATCCAGAAAGAAAAATAGAGCTATAGTCAGTTTGATACTTAATGGTAACTAAGCTCTTGCATCCAGGACTTTGGACCAAGACGGTAGATGATCCTAATAGGATGAGGATGGGATGATAGAACAGAATCTGTTTGGGCAGGTACTGTTAGTAGCTCTGGGATGTTAGACTTATATACATTGGTTTGTGAGATCTCCATTTTACTGAGAATCCTGGCTAGGGGTTGAAACCACATGTTATTTACATGCCTAGCATTTGGAATAGAGAAAATAACAACAACAACAACAAAAAAGTACTCAAAAGCTCAGGGCTTAATGGTTTAATGGTTACTGGGTCACCCGGGCCTTTGGAGTGAGGACCCCCATCTCTTAGGTATTATTTCACAAAAGTTTCTTCCTCTATTACATGACACCCCAAGTGAAAGTCTTGACCAGTTCCTCACAGATAGTTCTAATCCAAGTGATATCTAGCTACAAATTAACTAATAGGCACAACCAGCCGCTCTAGTCCCCAAGTTCTCGTGCTGCCAACTACCCTGTTTGACAGTCATACAGTTGGTATCTATGTGGAGCTGAGGGTCCCATCCTCACAGCACGACAAAGGCACCAACCAAAAATGGCGACCTGGAAGCCCTCCGAGGCTGTTGGTTACCAGTCACGCTAGTGAAAGATATGAGTCGGAAAAAAACATCTAAGGCAGGCATTCACGCCGACGTAGGAAACGCAGAGTTGGCCCACCAGTCAGCCAGCCACACACAGCAGAAAACACAACCTGACAAACTCACACCTAGCTGTGAGCACCTAGGCTCACAGCTCAACCACGTGTTACAGTGACGTCTGCGCCTGCGCGAGTCAGGCGCGCGCCCGGCGGCCGGAAGAGCCGCGCGTTTCCGGGTTGGAGGCGGGGAGCGGTGCCGGAAGTGCTTGGGGAGGGCCGCGCAGTCGGACCGGCTGCTGAGACGAAAGCTTCACTGGGGCAGTCTCCGCATATCATGGGGAGATAGACGCTGCTGCCTGTGAGTCTTGGGCCCTGGCAGTTGAGGACGAAGAGCGGGAGGAGGGTGTCAGGACCCAGACCCACAGCGGGTCAGTGCTGGAAGAACTAGGTTGTGGAAGAGACCGGGCTGTGAGGAGCCAGGCTCTTGGGATGGGACTTGAGGGGTTCGGGCTCGCAGAAGCAGCGGCTGTTGGGGACTCGGGCTCTGAATGAGACTTAGGAAACGGGGACGGATGTGAGTTCTGCGGCATCCGAGGGAAAGCCTTCTGAGAGGGACAGGATGGTGAAGACCTCGTACTTTACAGAAGGCGAGGGTAGGAACGAAACGGGGCGTGAGGACACGGGCTCCAGAGGTAAAAGTGGAGCCCGAGAGGACTCGGGCTTCTAAGAGACAGAAGCGGGACAGTAAAGTCTCAGCTCCTGAGGATTCAGAAAAAGGGCAGCAAAGACTTAGGGATTGGAGACAGAAAAGCAGGCAGAGAAGACCTGAGTTTGGAAGGGAATAGAAACGGGCAGTGAGGATTGGGTCTTCTTTGGGGACAAGATCCGGGCTTTCAGACTCAAGAGTTTCTAAAGGGACAGGGATGTGAAGACCCGAGCTCCTAAAAGTAGAGGATTTAAGGGGTTCTTGAAGGCTGGGAGATCAGTCTTCAAGGGAAAGAGATTTAGCGATCTGTTCTCTGTACCCGGAGGATTAAGATATGTTCGGGGCAAGACTTCTTGGCGCTGCCTATTTGGCTTTTTGCATTTAGGCTTTTTCTTATGTCAGATACTTAATCTAGAAAACCCACATGAAACGTCTTCGTTTTTCTTCATTATTGTGAATCAGATGTGAAGTTGAGAGCAGTTCGAACTCAGTTATATACTTGAGAAGTGCCTTAAGCCCTATTCCATTCATCCCCCCCCCCCCCCCCCCCCGTTGAGCACAGATCTCTGTATCCCAAGCAAACTGTCATAGATGGAAAGGCAGCAAAAATCATTTTGAATTCTTTTACATTTAAGGAAAAGAGGATCCAAAGAAGGATCAGGATCACTGTGAGCCAATCCTTAGGTTATACAGCACTTTATCATGTACATCAAATAAGAGATGGTTGGTATTACTTGAATAAATGCTTTTAGAATCCCTACTGTCAAACTCAGAAGGGATTTTTTTCTAATGGATTTTAATATTTTAGTACCTATTATGGCATTGAAGTAGATACCATAAATGTTACAAGAGAGGAAACAAACTTTTAGGTGAAATCCATTTTATTTTTCAATAATGTGTTGAGAAATTCACAAGTAAATGTCGCCGAGAACATTTTCTAGCAATTGCTTTTAGAAGAGTGACTTGGACCCTGTCATTTCCCTTCATAAAGATCCACGACTGAAACCTACTCAGACGAGTAGTAAGCACTATAGGTTTTCTGTTCTGTTTTGTTTTGTCTTTTAAGACAGGGTTTCTCTGTGTAGCCCTGGCTGTCCTGGAACTCGCTCTGTAGACCAGGCTGGCCTCAAACTCAAGAGATCCGTCTGCCTCTGGAGTGTTAGGATTAAAGGCATGTGCCATCACGAACAACTTCCACACTCTGAAGTATTCCATCACTTCCTTATCACAGCTCCATAGTTGAGTAAGATTAGCCCTGTCGTATGTATACGTATGTCCAGAAAGGTTATGAGTTTGTCTTAAGTGGCATAGTACTGAGTAGCTTATCCCCAAATGTGCCGCTAAAATTTTCTTGAACTTCCCTAAGTGGATTTCCTCCCATGTGTAGTTTGCATGTGAACAAAATATAAGTGATATTTATAAAGTCTGCCTTTGAATGAAAACACATCCCATCCTCCCCCAATTATTTAGCTCCCCCATAGCCTGGAAATTTCTATGTAGACCAGGCTGGCCTCAAACTCAGAGATCCACCTGCCTCTGCCTTCAGAGCACTGGGATTCGAGGCTACACTACCACATCCAAATTCCTTCTTAACTGTTTTTAAAACCAAGGACTCTAACTTCTAGGGTACTTCCATAGTATTTGGGTTTAAATTCCTGTGTTTTCACAGATGCATAAATATTCCAGGTAGAAAAAAATATTTGTAGAATCTTTCCTACAGTAGAGTAGGTTAATATTTAATTTTTTTGAAAATTGGGGCTACACCAGATTAACTTTTAGTTAATTGCTACCATGTACTAGATATTGTGGGCGCTTGGACTAAACATAGCCAGGCATCACGGTGCTTCACCGTAATCCCATTACATTGGAGATGGAGGCTAGAAGATCAGGATCTGAGACTTTATCTCAAGGAAAATAAAAAGATTTTATCAGATTAGGTGCTTCTCCTGGTAAGGTGATTGCCACAGAGAATGATGATTCGAGTTCAGAGAGAGAACCGACTCCCAAAATTATCCTCTAACCACATCAGCACCGACAACAATGATTAAAGAAAGGGGAAGTTTTTCTATTGTTATTTCCCCAGTAGCTTAGCTTTCATACTATCTTTTAAGTCTTTTACAGAGGTTGAGGAAACACAGCTAGTACACAGAGAGACCGTCCACAAAGCAAAGGGAGGATTTGTGAAACCAAAACCCTGGTACCATTTTTAAAAATTTGTTTGTTTATTCATTTCTTATTGGGAAGGGGCGTTGAGGCAGCGTCTCTCTGTGTAGTCCTGACTGCCTTGGAACTCTGCAGACCAGGCTGGACTCCAATTCACAGAGACCCTCCTGCCTCTGTCTCCTAATTTTTTGTGTACAAATGTTTTGCCTCAATATATATTTATGTACATATGTGCTTGATTCTCTCAGAGTCCTGAAAAGGGCATTGGGTCCCCCTAGAACTGGGTTGTGATCCATTGTGTGGATGCTGGGGATAGAAGCTGGGTCCTTTGCAAAAGCATCAACTTCTCTTAACCACTGACCCATATCCTGCTCCTGATACTGTTTTCAGAATCCTGCATAAAAGCAATCAGGATTTATTTATGCCAAATTATGAGCAAAAGCATACCCATACCACCATCTTGCTGATTTTAATTTGGGGGAGGTTGTCGTTTTTAGATAGGGTCTCACTGTGTACCTAAGATTTTTGTTGTCTTGGTTTCCTGAATGCTGGGATTACAGGTATGCCTACCTAGCTTGGTAGTTCAGTTAGTGATAATGGATTGCTGAGTTTGCATTCTTACCTATATTTACAAAATACTTCAATCTTTTTCCTTTTAAATTTTGTGTATGTGTACACATGAGTGCAGGTGCTGCTGGAGATCAGAGAGGTCAGATCCCCTGGGAACGGGAGTTTTGGGGTGTTATAAGCCCCTTTAACATGAGTGCTGAGAACTTAGTGTATAACCACTGAGCCGCCTCTCCAGCTCCCTACAGCTTTCTTTTCTGACTCAGGGTCACTAGCTTAGGCTGGCCTCAAAGTCTGTATAGCTAAGGATGACTGAATTCTGATGCTCTGAGTACTGGGAGTACAGTCATGGGCCACTACACCAAGTTTATGTGGTGCTAGGTATCCAACCCACGGTATCACTATGTTAGGCAAGCATACTACAACCGAGCTACATCCCAACCCAACATCCAGTTTGTGTTCTGCACTGTGAGACAGATATGCTAGAGTCATCTTGAAATATTCACATCTGGGCTTAATTTTAAACTTAAACTGCTTGTTGAACCTTAAAGGAACTTTAGGATCTGTGCTGGTTCAACTGCTAAAACAGATGTAGGGTCAAAGCTGGCACCTAGCTCTTTTCACTTGGGTTTTCCACAGTACCTCTTTATAAGCTCCTGCACATCTGTCTTGCCTCCTCCTTCTCCTTCTCTTTCTCCTTCTCTTCCTCCTCCTCCTCTTCTTCTTTTTCTCCCTCTCCTCCGCCTTCTCCTTTTTCTTCTTTTTTTCTTCCTCTTCCCTCCTCCTCTTCTTCCTCCTTTTCTTTTTCCTCTCCCTCCTCCTCCTTCTTTCTTTTTCTTTCTTTTCCTCCTCTTCCCCTTTTTCTTCTTCTTCTTCTTATTTGAGACAGGTTTTCTCTGTGTAACCCTGGCTGTCCTGGAACTTGGAACTCAACCCCGCAGACCAGGCTGGCTTCAACTCTCACCTGCCTCTGCCTCCCAAGGGCTGGGATTAAAGATTTGTGTCATCACCCTGCACTGATACAGTTTTTCAATTTACTGTTCCCTTTATTATTTTTTTTATACTTTTTGTTTCTTTTTTTCTTTTTTAATGGTGTCTCATGTAGCCCGTAGTACCTTGAACTGACTAAGCAGCTCAAGACTATCTTCAGTGCTTACTGCCACCACCTCAGAAGTACTGGGGTTACAGGCACTCACTACCATACCCAGCTATTTATTTTTATTCTTTGAGGTGGGGCCTTATAACGTAGCCCAGGCTGCCCTTGAATGCCTGGGCTTAAGTGATCTTCCTGCCTGATTTTCCAAGTAGCTGGGCTTGCAGGCTTCAATCCTTCCCCATCACTTCCTGTGCAGGAGATCAAACCCATAGCCTCATACATAGGGCAAAGTATCCTACCCTAACTTAAATATCCAGTCTGTTCCCTAAAAGACAAACAAAAACTCTCAAAAATAACTCCGTCATTAGGGCCAATAAAATACCTCAGAGAACCAAAGTGCTTGCTGTCAATTCTAATCTTACCTGAGCTTGATCAACATGGTGAAATGAGAGAACCAACTCCCCAAAGTTATTTTCTAACCCCCTTACTCACTATGACCCATGTTCGTCCCTTCCCCAACATAAAACAAGAAGTAAATAGAAAAAAAAATTGTCTAGCTGTAAAAGTGATTCTAGAAGTCAGGCATGGTGGTATACACTGATTTTAGCATATGGAGCAGGGGGAGGTGAGTCAGGGGAAGCACTCCTGATTCAAAGTCAATTTAGGCTACTACTAGCAAGTGCTAATCTAACCAAGGGTCAGAAAACACCTGGGTCTGGTGGTTCAGGGCTGTAATGCCAGCCATTTGAGAGGCTGAGGCAGGAAGGTTGTTTATGTGTTCAATTGTCTCCTAGTGAATTCCAGGTCAGTCTGGGGCACAAAGCAAGAGCCTAAGAACATACAGTAAGAAATACGCCCCACCTCACCCCCCCAAAAAAAGCCCAGGATGGTTATAATGCATAAATAGTATGAGTTACCAAAATGAGCAAAACTTTTTAATATACTCATTTAGCTACTGTGCTTGATGCAGCACACCTTTAGTTCCAGCACTTGGGAAGCAGAGGCAGGTGGCTTTCTGTGAGTTTAAGGTTAATCTTTTCTGTACAGTGTGCTCTGGGACAGTAGGAGCATGGGACCCTGTCCCAAAAACACCAAAAGAGTACCACCAGGCAATGATGCTGATACCTTTAATCCCAGCACTGGAGTCAGAGGCAGGCAGATCTGAGGTCCAGGCTAGTCATGGCTGGATAGAGTTCCTGCCTCAGTAAAGCAAAACAAACCCCTAACAAAACTGACTCTAGTAATTATGATTTAGAAGAGAATGGAGCATATGTGTATTTATAATATTAGAACACTCTCATATTGGTGTGTACTCTTCCATGTGCTTTCGTATCAGAAACTCAGTGAGCCAGAGATCAGTGTCAGGTCTCATGACACACTTTGTGCTGTTTTTAGTTAAAGTAACTGGGGGGGGGGTCAGATGGTGCTATCGCACACCTTTAATCCCAGCACTCTGAGAGGCAGAGGAAGGTGGATCTGTGCATTCAGAGTCAGCCTGATCTACAGAGTTGAGTTCCAAAACAGCCAGGGCTACACAGAAAAAAAAAAGTCTTGAAGAAAAAAAAAGTACACAAAGCCTGAGTAATGAAGTATACCTGAAGTTAATCTCCACACGCACACACACACAATTGCATATGAGCATGTATACACACAAGATTGAATAACTTGTTCAAGGCCATATAGGTAAATGACAGCATTGGTACTTGAACCCAGATACACATGTTCAACCACTGACCTTCTATAATTCAGAACAATCTACATAAGCTCAACTGTCCAAAAGTGGGGCTGGAGAGGTGGCTCAGCAGTTAAGAGCACTGACTAATCCCAGAAGTCCTGAGTTCAATTCCCAGCAACCGCAAGTTGGCTCACAGCCATCTGTAATGGGATCTGATGCCCTCTTCTGGTGTGTCTGAAGACAGCTACAGTGTATTCATATTCATTAAATAAATAAATCAATTTTTAAATTTTAAGGAAAAAGACAAAAAAAACTGGTTCTTTTCAGTTCATGTAGACTATGAATCACTGATTTGTGCAGACAATAGAAGCTGGAGAGGAAACAGCCAGGTAAAACCCAATTAGTAAGTCAAGTCAGGCACTGTAGTCACAAGGCTTCTCTGCCACCAGGTCAAAAGACCCCCTGACTCTGATATTGTGTTTTTATAACAATCCTGAACATTGCAGAAATAAATTTGTTTAAATAGAATCTGTCTTTGTTTCTTTCTCCTAATTTTTCCTACTTTCATCCTTTTTCCTTCCATCCTTCCTTCTTGCCTTTCTTTTTTTGAGACAGGGTCTCACTGTATAACCTTGGTTAGTCTAGAACTCATAGAGATCTGCCTTTTTTTTCTGGATGATGAAATTAAAAACATCCTCAATTACTTTAAACAATGATAACAAAAACAAAAAAAAAACAAAAAAAAAAAAAAAAAAAAAAACAGTAATAGAACAGGTGCCCAGAGGAGGTGGGATTCCTTCTGTTCTCTGATACCTGCTGTACCCCGAAAAATCAGGTCCTCTGTGTATCATCATGTAAAGGATAGAAACTGTATTCTATTTGAGGTACAGGACTTTTCAAAAGAAAAGCCATGCTATTCTCCTGTGAGCCAACCCCAGCTTAACTGTGGCAGATGGGATGTGGGGAGGGGTCAGACTTGGTTATTTAATTGAATTCTCAACCACGGCGTGTATAGTTTTGTTGTTTGGGATGAGAACAGCTACCTGGATAGCTGACCCTGGCCTCATACCGAAGATCCTCCTGCCTCAGCTGCCACACCTGCCTTTTTAATACTGTCTTGATGGAGTTCTGAGGTCAGCATATTGCACATACAAGGCAAGCACTCTAGCACTGGGCTGCATCTTCAGCGGGATCCCTGGTGGTGAAGTTGCACCACGCCACTCAACTGGACCACGTCTGTGGCCAGGGTGGTACTTGATACTAGTTGTTTGTTTACAGGTAGCTTTTGAAAATGGCTGCCTCTCATTACAGTGGGCTTACAGCTGTTGCTGATGTAATTAAAGATCTAGACACTCAAATAGCAGTAAGTAAAGGCCGCCATGTGCAGAACTTGGTGAATGTGCTTCTGGTCTTGACACCACAGCCAGTGTCCACAGAGTCAGTCTGCTGGCTCTAAGATTTGGGAGCTGTGGCTGCTGTAGGCAAGGGCCTTGGCATGTCTTGTAGAATGCTAAAACACAAACGGAGAAAGTTCCTCCTTGTAAAGCAGAGCTCTTAATAGTTGCTAAAAGTTGTGTTTGTTGGGCAGAGCCCTGCCTTGGACTTATGCATGTTTTGAAATGCTTCAACATGTTTTGAAAGTGAACTAATTGTTTTCTTAAGCTTTGTAGCTGAGTTTCAAGTATCCGTGCTTATTTGAATTTAACAGTATTTGATACTTAAGATAATGCATGCAAGTACTTAACCCAGTGTTCTGCTTGTATGAATTCCTCAAAAATGTCTTACTTATTCTAGTTTACTTTTTAAAATAAGATTGCTGATTTCACTTACTTTTTTCCTTATTTCAATTTTGTGAACTATTTCATTTCGGTTTTCGAGACAAGATGGTTTCTAAAATCCAGGTGAGAGCAATGAAATTCTTTATTCCTTCCATTTTAATGTCAACATCAAGAGGTCCCCCTCTCAGATAAGTCTGACAGATTTCATGCTACCTTCAAAACTCAGCCACCACTGCAGGTGTCTCTAGAGTAAGTCTGACTCTGTTCTCCTTCTACAGTTGATTGGCCTTGGTCCTCACAGCTCTAAAAAGAAGCAGGATCTTGATAAGCTCTATGAGCTGAAGTCTAAAGCTCGGCAGATTATGAACCAGTTTGGCCCCTCAGCGCTAATCAACCTCTCCAGTTTCTCATCTATAAAGCCAGAGCCAGCCAGCACCCCGCCACAAGGCTCCATGGCCAATAGCACCACCGTGGGAAAGATACCAGGCACTCCTGGGACAGGTGGCCGTCTTAGTCCTGAAAACAACCAGGTACCTTTCAGCCTTTCTTCCTTGTAGCTCCCTCTCTAATTTTGCCCCGTCCATACAGAGATGGACATTGTCAGGTGCTCCTTCTTCTGTTGAAGGTCTTCCCCTCTAGCATTTTTATTGAATTATTGTCTACAGTGTTGGTTTTTACTGTTATATATGGCTGTGTATACGTATACATGTATATCCATTTAGATACATATAATAACAAGCTTTCATATGGCAGGTAAGCTAGTATTTTAGTCTGTAGCTCAGAGTGACTAGAACCCCATTCACAGCCAGCCTCAGGTCATAAGCAATTCTCCTGCCAAGCCTTGGGATGATAGGAGTGATCCACCAAGCAGATATTTTATGAGTTATCTATCCAGCGTAGTTAACTATATAGTACAGTATAGTATCTATACTGTAGTATGGCATAGCTCCTTATTCGTAAAATGAGAGTCTTCTCTTCAGTTGTTCCTTCTGGTAGTTTATATTATTGTTGCCATCAATGTCAGCAGGGATTCCCTCTGTGTCTGTGACCCTGATTCTGCCTTCTAGAGCAACAAGAAAAGAAGTCTGACCTTTGCCTTGGAGCTTGTAAGCTGCATAGGATGGTTGAGGAACAGTTCAAAAGGGTGGGTAGAAGGGCCAGCCGAGCTGCTTGGGGAAGGGTTGGCTGAGCAGAAACCAGCCTTGTTGACTCTGGAAGCTGCTGGAAAGGAGCAAGGGAAAGTGGGTGTGGTGGTCATGCCTGTGATCCCAGCACTGGGGAGGTGGTAGGAGGAAAGTCAGGAGTTCCTCGTCCTCTTATTACAAAACAAGTTCAGGACCCTGTGTCAAAGAAACAGAGCCATCATATGGCTCAGCCAGTAAAGGCACATGTTGCCAAGCTTAATAATCTGAGTTTATTCCCCAAACCTATGGTGGAAGGAGAGATTCTAGTTCCTCAAGTTATCTTCTTACTTTCACGTATGCATTGTGGCACATGCAAACACATACACACCCGTAAAATACTGTAAAGAGAAGCCTTTAATTGTACACTTAGGAGGCAGACTCAGGCAGATCTGAGTTCAAAGCCAGCCTGGACTACAGAGTGAGCCCCAGGACAACCAGAGGGCCTGTCTCACAAAAAGGGGTCAGGGAACACACTATTTGTTGTGTGTTGTTGTTTGTTTCTATTTGTGATGCTGGGGATTTACTTCAGGATCAAGCTAGGCAAGCAACCTACAACCAAACAGAATCTTTAGCTCCCTCATGTTTTAATGTAATCTAGATATGGCGTGCCTTTCCTCAGAAAAGAGGGGTGATAACTCTAGCTGCTTACGTTATTTAGGTATAGAGATGACCGTGTGCTGGTTGCCCTCATAGAACTGTTAGTTTTTTTCTTTTTCTTTTTTTTTTCTTTTCTTTTCTTTGAGTGTGTGTAGAGGGAGTGGGGGGTGGGGGAGAAGGTTGTTTTGAGACAGTTTCTCTGTGTAGCCCTAGCTGTCCTGGAACTCACTTTGTAGGCCAGGATGGCTCTAACTTAGGCTGGGATTAAAGATCTGTGCCACCACACCCAGCTCGAACTGTTAGCCAGATGCAGAGAAGAGTGTGAGAGATGAAACTGCATAAACTGGGCGACAGTTAGATGCTGGCCTCTGCTTTAAACCACTCGTCCCCTCCCTTCCTCCAAACTGCTTTCTTTCCCATGACAGCTTCTGTCTGGATTGTATCATGGTAGCTGTACTACAAGATAGGGCTGTCTGAACGAGACTAAACCCAGCAATTTAATAGCCTGTCTTCTGTAGCCATAATGAGATTTGCTTTAATATTTACGAAAATTCTTTTCCCCAATTTACTTTAGGTATTGACCAAGAAGAAATTACAAGACCTAGTACGGGAAGTAGATCCTAATGAGCAGCTGGATGAGGATGTGGAAGAGGTAAGGTAGACTTGGGTACCAAAGACTGTGTCCCTGCGGTTGAGGCAGAATGCTGAGTGGGAGCAGAAACCGTGGATCTGGGAAATGGCTCAGAGTTAAGAGTGTTTACTGAACTTTAAGAGACGCCAGTTTGGCTTCCAACACTTGAATCAGGCAGCTTACAACTGCCTTAACTCCCACTGCAAATAATTTGGTGCCCTTTCCTGGCTTCTTGGGGCATCCTCACATATGGGGCTTATGCATATATACCCACATGGATAAATAGAAAATAAAAATATGGGGCTGGAGGCGGCTTGGTGTTTAAGAGCCCTTGTTCCTGCAGAGGACACTCTTTCAGTTCTCAGCACCCACATGGTAGCTTACAATCATCCATGACTCCAGTTCCAGGGAATCTGTTTCCCATTTCTGTTTTATGCAGGTACAGGTACGCACATGCTTTATATACATACATGCAGGCAAAATACTTGTAAATATAAAATAGAATTAAAAAATCTAAAAAAGGGCTAGAGAGATGGCTCAGCTGTTAAGAGCACTGACTGCTCTTTCAGAGGTCCTGAGTTCAGTTCCCAGCAACCACATGGTGGCTCACAACCATCTGTAATGACATCTGATGCCCTCTTCTGGTGTGTCTGAAGACAGCTACAGTGTACTCACATACATGAAATAAATAAATCTTTTTAAAAATTTTAAAAAGATGAATTTTTTAAATAAAAATAAATTCTATGCAGAGCTGCTTTTCCAGAGGACCAGGGTTCAGTTCCCAGCAACCACACAACAGTATACAACTATCTATAACTATAGATTGAGGGAGAGAGGGAGAGAAGAGAGAACTGTTTTACAATGTAAACAAAAATTAAAGAAAAAAAAAGGGGGGGGGGGGCTCAGGCTGGAGAGATGGCTCAGCGGTTAAGAGCACTGACTGCTCTTCCAGAGGTTCGGAGTTCAATTCCCAGCAACCACATGGTGGCTCACAACTATCTGTAATGGGATCCAATGCCCTCTTCTGGTGTGTCTGGAGATAGCTACAGGGTACCCATATAAATAAAGTAAATAAATCTTTTTTTAAAAAGTGGGTAGGGAATGCTCACCTTAAAGCTGAGTCCTGTCTCTACTGCTTGCTAGTTATACAGCCCTGAGCAGGCTGGTCTTAGTCTCTCCATCTTCCTTTAACGACTGGGGATGAAGGTCTAGGGAGTTGATGGCTGGGCCTGTAACCCCAGCTGTAAATGGTGCAGAGACAGGTAGATTCTCAGAGTTTGCTGAGAAAGGGTCAGTTGAGAGAGAAACATTGCCTCATAGAAATATACTGAGATTGATGGAGGATACTTGGTGTCCTTATTAAGCCCCCCAAAGGCCCTGGAGAAATGTGTTTGATGTTGAGAACACTTGCTGCTGTTACAGATGACCCAAGTTTGATTCCCAGCAACCAAGTCAGGCAGCTCACAACCACCTGTAACTCCCAACTCCAGAGGATCTGACATCGTCTTAGGTCTTCTGATCTCCTAGGGTACCTGCACGTAAATAAATGTGTGGTAGCACATGCCTTTATCAGAGTACTTGGGAGACAGAGGCAGTCCTGTCCTGGAGTGAGTTCAAGACCAGCTTGATTTACACAGCAAGCTTCAGGCCAACTGTGGCTGCATATTGAGATTCTGTCTCAAAAATGCAAATAGCCAGGCATGGCAACCCATACCTTTAATCCTGACCCTTGGGAGGAAGAAGCAAGCAGATCTCTGTGAGTTCAAGGCTAATCAGAGCCACACAGAGAGACCTTGTCTCAAAATTATATTAAACAAACCAGTCTTTAAAACAAAATTTTAAAATGATTGAGGATAGACTGCATGTGAAGTCACATACCTGCAATCCCAAAATTTAGGAGGTAGAGGTATCAAAGCATCCCAGATTACATAAGACCTTGTCTGAGGGCTGGAAAGATGACTCAGTGGTTAAGAACACTGACTGTTCTTCTGGAGGTACTAAGTTCAATTCCCAGCAACCACATGATGGCTTACAACCATCTGTAATAGGATCTGATGTCCTCTCTTGGCATGTGTTATAGATACACACATAATACTCATACATACATAAATAAAAATTAAAAATAAACCATGACATAAAAAGACCATATCTGGTGGGCTGTGTGTGGTGGTACATACCTTATTCCCAGCACACAGGAGGTAGAGGCAGAGGCAGAGGGAATCTATAATTTCAAAACTAGCCTGGTCTACAGAGCTAATTCCAGGATAGCCAGGGCTACACAGAGAAACCCTGTCTTGAAAAACAACAACAGACAAACAAAAACAAAAAGAGAGTGTAAAAACAGAAGTAGCTACTCTGTCATGTGACAGCTGTAATTAGGGAGCACCTTTATTTCATGATTAAATCAGAATGCAGAGGTGCAGGGAATGCAGAAAGAACAGAAACCATCCGCAGAAAGGCACAAGCTGCTCTTGTTCTGAGTGATGTGTTTGTCTTCACTCCTCATCCACACTGGCCCACATGCTGATTCCAGCCTCCTAATAGAAAGCCTGGCCAAACATGAGACTCGGGAAGCACACAGTCGTCTCAGCAACAGGAGCCTGCCCTGCCAGGGGCATGCTCACTCTCCATTTCTCCTCTCCAGATGCTGCTACAGATCGCTGATGATTTTATTGAGAGTGTAGTGACAGCTGCCTGCCAGCTCGCTCGGCACCGCAAGTCCAGCACCCTGGAGGTGAAAGACGTCCAGCTGCATCTAGGTATGTGGTTTCATTCCTCCTGAAGTAGCTCCATACCTAGTTTGTAGGAACATCATAAAAAATGTCAGACAAACCTTCCTGCCATGACCAGATTTTTAAGTCTGGAACCTAGCATTCAGAAGCAGTGCCTAATAGAAGAGAGAAAGGCCTTTGTGGAAGAGGGATGCACCAGGACATCAGCTTTAAAACATCCCTTCACTTTTCATATGCACTATAGTCTTCTGCCTGACTTCTGAGAGTCTGTCTCCCTTTTCATAGACTGAGGATCGTAATGTCTTCCTTGAAGGTAACTGAAAATTACAGATTATATTTATAAAATGGACATAATCTACAACTGAACACAGTTACTCTCATAATATATATGTGCATCAGATGTAACAGATAATGATAAAATCACTAAATTTCTGTTAAAGGGCCAAGGAGACGGGTTAGTGGGAAAGAGCCCTTGCCGTGGTTACATGATGACCTCTAAGCAGTCCCTAGCACCCACATAAAAGTCAGGGCTATGCATTCCTGTAATCAAAGCCCTAGGGAGTTGGGGTATGCAGAAGGGCAACTGGGGCTTGCTGGCTACCAGCCTGGCTGGGAAACAGTGGGTTCAGCAAAGATCCTGTCTCAGAAGAAGGTGCAGAGTCAGAGAGGAAGACACCAGAAGTCCTCTGACTCACAGGAGCACGTGCACTTGTGCACACACACGTACTACACACATACATGCATTTATAATACACATACACAACTTCAATTTCATTTAAGTAGTTTGTCTAGAGTTAAATAAATTTTATAAGACAAACCCTGTTTTCTGTGTTCTGGGAACACTAATGGAGTGATAAAGGGACCCACTTATATACAACTAGGGACAAGTTAGGAGCTGGATTTTTAGGCCTGTAATACTGTACTCAATGTCTATTTTTTCATTTTAAAGAAATCTCATGTTGAAATTAAATGTGAAAATAGGGTAAAATATAGAAAGGAATAATGGTGTCTGGGTAAACCCTTCTGAATGTGACTTACTCTCTAAGTGTATACATACCCTTTTTTAAAAAAAAAGAAAGGTCCACCTCCAGGACTGCTAGGGCTTGTTACAAAGAAAAACCTTGTCTTGGAAAACAAAAAAAAAGAAAGGTTTACCATGGCCTGGAACTCAGAGAGACCTACCTACCTCTGCCTCCCTTACTACTAGGACTAAAATCATTTTTCACTATTCCTGGCCAAAAATAAAATAAATAAAAACATAATAAAGATTTTTAGAAACATAAGAAATAAGATAGGCCATAGCCAGCATAGTGTTGTCAACCCAACCTTGAGGCCAGCACAGGCAGTTAGATCACTGCGAGTTCAGTTCTAGTCTAGGGGGCATATTAATCTTTGCCTCAGAAATATAAAAATGGGAGCTAGGGAGAGGCCTGAATGGTTAAGATCCTTTGTTATTCTTTCCTAAGTCCCAGGGTCAGCTTCCTGAACCACATCGGGTGGCTCCCTGTAACTCAAGCTCCAGGGAATATAATGCCCTTATCTGGCCGCTGTGGGTACCTACATACACTCACACAGACATGCACATAAATTTAAAAAACTATAAAAATAAAATCTAGGAGCTGGAGAGATGGCTCAGTGGTTAAGAGCACTGGTTGTTCTTCCAGAGGTCCCGAGTTTTAATTCCCAACAACCACATGGTGGCTCACAGCCATCTGTAATGAGATCCAATGTCCTCTTCTGGTGTGTCTGAAGATGGGTACAGTGTACTCATACATAAAATAAACAAATAAAATTTAAAAATAAAAGCTAGAGAGATGGCTCAGTGGTTAAGAGTACCTGATGCTCTTCCTGAGGACTCAAGTTTGATTCCCAGCACCCACATAGGGGCTCATAACTTTTTAACTCCAGATCTTGAGAATCTAGTACCCTCTTTTGTCCTCTTTAAGGACAAGCTTGCATATCATACACATACGTACATGCAGGTAAAACATATAACTCTGTGCACATAAAATAAATGTTACTAAATAATATTTTTTAATAAATAATATTTTTTAAAAAATGAAAATGAAAAAGATTAAAGGATTAGAAGGATATAGCTCAGTGGTAGTATTTGCCTAGTGTGTAGTAAACCCAGTGTTAGAAGAAACCTGGGGGGCCGTGTGTGTGTGTGTGTAATCGGAGTCCAGGTCTGTCATTGCTGCTTGTTGCAGCTGCGTTGCTCGTCTGGCTGCATCCTCAGCTGTGTGCTGGTGTCTTTGCAGAGCGCCAGTGGAACATGTGGATCCCAGGATTTGGCTCTGAGGAAATCCGACCCTACAAAAAAGCTTGTACCACAGAAGCTCACAAACAGGTGAGGAGCCTGGGACAGCTAGGACTGGTCCCTAGAATAGCATCTCAGAGGGAGGACAAACAGCTGCCTCCTGGAGTGCCAGTCCCCTATGCAGCCTACTTCACTGTAGCTGAGGTCAGAGGCCAGAGGGTGCTCTGTCATAGCTTCCCTGACGCTGCACTGCTGCAAGTGTGCTTTCAGTCTTCATTGAAGGCTCTTGATTCCAGAGCTCCTGTGGGCATGCCCACCCGCTCTCACACTGAAAACTGCTTGAATACCGTACACCACCCAAGTCAGAGAAGAAATATGTCAGGCTTGTGCTGAGAGCTACCCGGGCTTTTCTGCCCAACATTCTATGTTATGTTTCACGTTAGCGCTGCCCTTCTGGACAGTGTGAGGATATAATTTCTGATCAAGAACCAGTTATCAGGGCTGGAGAGATGGCTCAGTGGTTAAGAGCACTGGTTGCTCTTTCAGAGATCCTGAGTTCAATTCCCAGCAACCACATGGTGACTCATCTGTAATGGGATCTGATGCCCTCTTCTGGTGTATAGGCATATAAGTAGGCAGAACACTGTATACATAATAAATAAATAAATCTTAAAAAAAAAAAAAAAACCAGTTGTCCCTCTCCCTAGTCCAATAAGGGCACTGGCCTCCCAGTGACAAACCTGATGGGAAAAGCGAGCTGCATATGAGTATAGCAGGCACAGCCGAGCAGGCTGGTCACTTGGTACCTGAACTGGGTCCAGTGGCCTCTGCAACCATGTCTCAGCCCTGTGTGCTGCTCCCTATAAGACCGTGCTACTGGCTAGTGGTATCTGGATGTTCCAGGAAGCTCCTGACTTCGACCCCTGTTAACTGCTCATCTCTGTCTCCTTTCAGAGAATGGCATTGATCCGGAAAACAACCAAGAAATAACATATGGAACAGTCAGGGAATGGACGACATGTATTTGGAGATACTTGAGCTGAGACCTCAGCCATCTCATCCTTGGATTTTTTTTTAAATGCTTTACAGAGAAGCATATATTTTTTATTAACAGTGCAGCAATATCTATAATGACTGAGAAGATCTGCCAAAAGAATAAAGCCTCCTACCCCACCTTCTAGTCCCTTTTCCCTGCCGTCTCAAAGAGAAGCAGTATATCTTCCGGAGAAGATTTTGCCTGTGGTTTATTATATAAGTAATTGGCTGTAGGAAGAGCGTTTTGGTCGTGTTGGGTGAGACAGTGTTAGCGGGTTTGTAGAGGGTTTGTCTCCGCCTTCCCCTGTCCCTGTACTTTGTAATGTCAGTGTTTATATGAATATGAACTTGATTTGCTTTTCCAGAATAAAGGAGTTATTAATTGAAGACACAGGGTGCATAGCTGAGAGCCTTTGAAACGCCAAGGTCCCAGCAAGGCTAGGAGCGCTGCAGTCAGTAGGTGGCAGCACAGGCAGCCGTCTTGTTAGAGGAACCAGCAGGGATTTTCCACTGTTGTACTCCAGAGAACAAGCCAGCAGTAGGAGTTGGAGCATTTTCTCTGCCACCAGACATGGTGAACTCTGATAAGCCCCAAAATAAACAAGCATTCTAGTTTTGATAATGTTAGTGCTCCTAGGACCTTTTTATGTGTGTGTGCGTGTGCCTGTGTGTATGTGTGTGTGTGTAGTTTGAGGCAAGTTCTCAGGTAGGCCAGGCTGGCTTCAAACTCATGTATTGCTGAAGCTATCCTTGAACTGACCCTCCTGCCTCCACCTCTCAGTGAACTGAGTGTGTCATCCCCATCTGGCTTCTGAGAGCCCCTTTGGGCCTCTCTGGATCTCCATAGAAGACTGTATTCATCCTCGTCCCTGAAGAAGGATGTGAATAGCTTTGGGGAAAGTCCTATTGCTGGGATCCTGTAATCGGAGGAAAGCAGGCCCTGTCTCAACATCAGGATGTTCTTCCCAAGCATCACCCTGACCCATGCGCAGCACAAGCCTTGTGGATTGTTAGGGCCCTAGGGCCCACAGCACAGCCACCCCTGCTTTATTCATCTTGCTCCTGAGGCTTGGTCCAAGATGTGACACAGTTCATAGATCTCTTGGGTGAGGAGTTCAAAGATCATGCTGATGTCGCCATTTTCCTGGCTGAGGTTTCAGCCTAGAGAGTCTGCAAGGGGACAGCCAGCTTCTATACTGCTCACACCTGACACTGAGCTTCTGGATCTGTGGCCTAGTGTCAGGAGGAGGATGTTGGAGGGTTGTAATTTCTCTGGAACCTACGGCCACTGGAAGATGTTCTCAGAGAATGCTCTGTTGGTGACATCAGACAGCAGAAGGGTCCCACTGATTCTGGATAGAAACAAGTAACCAATGCCAGCAGCCATGAAGAATCTGGAATGACTCTTGAGTCTTCTTTGGAGGACAGAAAGGGACAAGGGAATTGGGGAAGTACAATAGACCCAAGTGAGGGACTCACAAGATGTCAGTTTGTCATTCTTGGTCAGCTGTGTGACAGGTAGGTGGCTTCTTCTGTCTTACTGACTTCTCAGCACACTGGAGGGCTGTTCATGTCTCTGTAAGCTGTGCCCATGTCTCTAGTAGGCAGCAGCCATAGTGCAAGGAAGAAAAGGGAGGACAGCCCTCAGATTCAGTGTGTGGCATCATTCTGGCTTCTCGGGCATTTGAAGCCCTTGGTTCGGTGAGCTGTGTTGGCAGCAGGCTGTTCTCGGCTTCCCATTCAATTCACTTGAACAGTTTGTTGGACTGGAGAGATGGCTCAGCCGCTAAAGCTAGGCTCACAGCTTCTTTAGTTTTTCAAAGCAAGGTTTCTCTCTGTAGCTCTGGCTATTCTAGAACTTACTCTGTAGACCAGGTTGTCCTGGAACTCAGAGATCTGCCTGCTCTGCCTCAAAAGTGTTGGAACTAAAGGCATGTACCACCACTGCCCAGCTGAGCAATGTCTTAACTGTTGAGACATGGGAAAGATTACATTAGACAGGATGATATGGCCCATTCTGCCTCTCTGCAAAATTCATGTGTATCCGTGCAGGCGTGTATGTTCTCACAGATGTATGTTTGTGCCTGTGCGTGTGCATACATGTACCTGCATGCATATGCTCACAGATGCATGTTCATGTGTATGTGGAGGCCAAAGAAAAACCTCAGGTGTCATCCTCAGGAATGTCATCTCCCTACTTTGGGACTGGGTCTCTCCTTAGACATGAACCTACCAATTAGGCTAGACTCGCTATAAGCCTCAAGGATTCTTCTGTCTACACCTCCCCACCACTGGGATTACAAGTGTGTACCACCCCGTCCAGCATCTCTATATAGGTTCTGGGCATCAAACTCAGGTCCTCATGTTTTTAGGACGAGCACCTAGCCTTGTTTTGGTTTTTATGAGACAAGATCTATAGCCTAGGTTGATGTTGAATTGTTATGTATCTAAGATCCCCCTGTTTCCATGCCCAAGTGCTAGGACAACAGGTGTGTACTAACAACCTTGTAGACTGTCACCATCCCACCTTTGACTACCTGGCAGTGTCCCTCCTAAGATCAGTCTGCCAGTGTTCTCTCACAGAAGGAAGGGGGTGTGAAGGGTCACTACACCCTCATTGAGGATTCTAATCTGCCTCCTCACAAGCTGCCTGCTATTCTGCTCCAGCCATGTGGTCCTGGGGAGTGCTGGAAGGCTAGCCCCAGGGAGAGCTCCATCTCCACTGTTTGGGGGACGTTGCCACCATGCTGGGTTGGGACTATTCAGTGATGTAGTTGTTTGGTGAGTCACCCATGTCCTGTAAGCAAAATAAACTCATTGGTTCACCAAGATAGACTTGGGTAGAATTGTTCTGTCCTTGGTGCCCTGCCTAGGCTAACTAGACATCAGGAAAAATAACGTACCTGCAGGGACGATGGGGGAGCAGATTCTGAACCCACCCTTCGCTTTGCCGAAGATTGGATCGTGGAATGTCAGTGTCAGGCATTTCCCCAAAAGAACTAAAGTTAGCAACAGGCTGGGAATCACAGTGGAGCCGCCGGAAGGAAGGAGAAAGGTGTTTTCCAGAAGGTATTTGAGGCCTGTCCAGAAGATTTAGTGAGGAAACTCAGTCCCTAGAAGTAGTGTAAAGGTGGAGGGAGAGCGGGCAGACAATAAGAACTGGACAGGTATGGATCTTTTGCTTGGATGTGTGTCATACAGTGTCCCTGGAGGACAGAAGAGGGCGTCAGATCCCTGGGACCAGAGTCAGAGATGACTGTGAGCTGCTATACGGGTGCTAGGGATTGAATTTGAGTCATCTCTCCAGACCCAAGTAAATAATTTTTGTCTTTGTTGATACAGGGTCTCACTGTGCAGCTCTGGCTGTCCTGGAGCTTGCTCTGTAGACCAGGCTGGCCTTGAGTTTGCAGAGATCTCACCTGCTTCTGCCTCCCAGGTGCTGGGATTAAAGGAATGTGCCAAGATGCTCGGCCTAAATAAGCAAAATTTAAAACGTATTTGGAATACTTCCCAAAAAATAATTGGATGAAGAATCAGCTATATTAGTGAAGACTCAGGTGTGGGACTGGCTGTTTGCTCATAGCTGCCAATGGCAAGTTATTTGGCCAGGAACTAAAGTGCGTATGATCTAGGTTATTTTGCTTGAGATTTCCTGTTAGATGTTTGCTGCTTTATTTTACTGTATTGTGTGTTTGTTTGTTTATTTGCAGTGCTAGGGATCAAACTCAGAGTCTTAGCTCATGTTAGGCTAGTATTGTGACACTACATTCCCAAACACTGGGCTTAAAGAAAGTCTCAGTCGGGTGGTTTTGGAGGTGGCTGCACACACCTCTGTAATCCCAGCATTTGGGAGGCAGAGGCAGGTGAATCTCTGTGAGTTTGAGGCCAGCTTAGTTTATACATTAAGAAACCCTATCTCAAAGAGAGAGAAGGGATAGAAAGACTGGTGAGCGACTGAGAGGCCCTCTGTAGCTGGTCCTAAATTCATGATCTTTTTCCCTCTGCCTATTGAGTGGCTGAAATGACAGGTGTGTCACTATGCCAGCTTGTTAGAGTTGTTGAATAAAAACTTGGACTTCTTCCTTTGAACCCAAAAAAATTAATCCAAGAAGTAATTCTGATATTCAAGATTGGCATAGAGGGACTAGAAAGATGGCCAGAGGACCCCGATTTCATCTTAGCTCTCACGTGGCAGCTAACAATTCTCTATAATTCCAGTCCCAGGGGATCCGATGCCCTCCTGATGCCAGGCCTTCTTGGCACTGCATGCTCATGATACCCAGACCTACATGCAGATATTTTCACATACACATAAATAAAGGCCTGGTATACAAGCGCTTAATGCCAGTACTCAGGAGGCCGAGGCAGGTGTTTCTGTTAGTTCAAGATCAGCTTGGTTTACATAGCAAGCTCAAGGCCAGTCATGGGTACACAATGAGACCCTGACTCAAAAATAAAATAGACAGACAGACAGATAAATAGATAAAATGAAAAGCTGTGTATGGTAGTACATGCCTTTAATCCCAGCACTGGGGAGGCAGAGGCAGGCAAGTTTAAGGCCAACCTCATGTACAAAGTGAGTTCCAGGTTAGCCAGGGCTTACAGAAGAAACCCTCTCAAAGGAAAAGAAATATGTTTTTACAAAGACTGGCACATTGACTAGTTGTAGTGACACATGCCTTTAATTCCAGAACTTGAGGCTGATGGATCCCTGGGACTTCAAGGCCATCCTGGTTTACATAGTGAGTTCCAGATTATCTTGGACTACGTTGTAAGACCCTGTCTCAAAAACAAACCAACCAAATAAGAAGGTTGACATGTCGAGCAGGAGGTTTTGGGTGAAGGCGGGTCTGCCTACAGTGAGGAGAAAAGCATTGCTGTACTGCAGGGTATAGACTGGAGTTGGAAGTAAACAGAAAGGACTATCTAGGGTGTTATGTAGTTATTTGTACCAAAGATTAAAAACCCTTGAGGGAGCCTTCTGAGGAAGAATTCACTAAGAAGCAGGTGTTGGGGGAGTGTTTGGAGGCCTCCTAGCTATAGGATACATGCTGAAGAGTAAGTGCTTCTGGCCCACCTAAGACCAGGAAGCCATCATGAAGGAACTTGTGCCTGTGTGTGGTGGGCCAGGAAAAGGAGTGAACAACCAAACCAAGGTCTTTTTTTTTTTTTTAAGATTTATTTATTATATGAGTACACTATAGCTGTCTTCAGACACATCAAAAGAGGGCATCAGATCTGATTACAGATGGTGGTTGCTTGGAATTGAACTCAGGACCTCTGGAAGTATAGCCAGTGCTCTCAACCACTGAGCCATCTCTCCAGCCCGCCAAACCAAGGTCTTAATGGAGTTAGAAAAAGCAAGGCCTCCATAGCCAGGTATGGTGGCATGTGTCTATAACCTCAGCACTTAGGAGACAGAGGCAGGAGGGTTGCCATGAGTTCTGTTCCCAGGCTACATAGAAAGCTCTTATCTCAAAAAATAAACAGAACTGGGAATGTAGCTAAGCTGGTAGAGCGCTTGCCTTCAAGCCTTGGGTTTGATTGCCTATAATCCATCCCAGCAGTTGGGAGCTTGGGGTCAGAGTATCAGGAGGTTAAGGTCACCTTTACCAATACTTTTGAGTTTGAGACCAGCCTCTGATACATAAAATCCTGTCCAAGAAGAAGCCGAAGAGGGAGGGAGATAATAATGCCAATAAAAGAGGAACAGGAAGAAGATGGGAAGGAGTGAGGGAGAAAGGCCACTCCTCTAGGTCTGGGAGTAGAACATATGCATAAGGACCCTGAGACGAAGACTCCTTTTAGGGATGTGGATGCTGGGTCACAGGGAAGACCTTGCAATCCTGAAACCCTCCAGAGGAGGGTGCAGCCCACATGATAGAAGGAGGGAGGCTTCAGTTTTCAGGGCCACATCTTTTTTTTTTAATATTATTTATTTATTATATGAGTACACTGTTACTGTCTTCAGACACACCAGAAGAGGGCATCAGATGCCACTGCAGATGGTTGTGAGCCATCAAGTGGTTGCTGGGAATTGAACTCAGGACCTCTGGAAGAACAGTCAGTGCTCCTAACCACTGAGCCATCTCTCCAGCCCAGGGCTACATCTTCTTAATGCAGACACACACTAGAGCCACTTGGAATCTCTAACATTTCCTCACGTCAGTGCAGCTTGTCAAGGTGGGACAAAGCCTTGAAGTATGAAGCAGAACACACTTTGAGCCAGGCAGAAGCAGGTGGAACTCTGAGTTCAAGGCCAGCCTGGTCTTTGTGTCAGGCTACTGGAATGTGGGACTGTGAACTGGCCTCTGTAATTCAGTCACATCACTCACTTGATCAGTGGACATGATAAAGTCTTGGTCTGTAAAACAGTCAGGACCCTGGGACCTCAAGAGTTACTGTGTTGCTATAGCAAAGTCCCAAACTACAGAAAGCTGGTGAGCCCCCACTGTGGGAAGAACTCATACAGCATGTCAGTCTCACAACAGCACAACAGCCCTGTGAGACCAAAACTGTTGTGATTCCTATTTTGCTGCTGTGTGATTGTAGCCTTCTGGACACTGCAGGGAGGCACTGGGCACAATGACATCATCTAAGTGGGTCTGGCCTGGGTGATGGGGGGTTCCCAGACCTGTTCTCCCAACCCTGACTAGTGTGTTTCGTTTTGAGATCCTTCTCATCGAGTAACTGATCTTCCCGTCTTAGCCATTCTGAGTGACTATGCAGAAAAACAACTGGTCCAAGTCACCCTGAATGACCTGTCCCACTGTGGAAGAGGTAACTAGGCATGGTGCTGCATGCCTGTAGCCCCACCACTGTGGGAGGTAGAGGCAGGGGGATCAGGAATTCAAGGTTATCCTGCTTGGTTATAGAGTCAGTGGCCAGTCCACCCTACATGAAACCCCATCTCAAAAAACAAAACAAAACAAAACAACAACAACAACACCACAAGACTTTATGAATATTTATTGTCACAGAACAGAAGAAATAAGTAAATTCATTTCCCATGACAAACATGAAGGCTTTGGACCAGCTGCAGCCAGGTGGAGAAATCTCTCTAGGTTTCAGATTATTTTTGTGTTATTTTGTGTTTTATAGTGTCTGCTTGCTTGCTTGGTTTTTTGGGACACGGTTTCTCTGTGTAGTCCTGTCTGTCCTGGAACTCACTCTGTAGACCATGGTGGCCTTGAACTCAGAGACCCACCTCCCTCAGCCTCCTCTGCAGTGGAATTAAAGGCATGTGTCACCACTACCCGACCTTTATGTTTTGTTTTTTAATCCATGCTGGCCTAGGAACTCAGCTCTCAAACTAGCAGTAACCCTCTTTCTGGGCACCAACCTAGGCCCAGACATTACCTTAAAGCATAGATAGCCTTGGGATAGTGGAAGCTAGACAGCTGATAACCTTTGATCAAGGTGCCACAAGCTAAGGCCAGCCTGGGATACACAGTGAGTTTGAGGTCAACTCCCATTCTCTAGAAGCAGAGGCAAAAAAAAAAAAAAAAAAAAAAAAAAAAAAAAGTTAGGGACTACCTCATTTATAGCACTTTGCAGGCTGCCAAAAATCTTGCCTAAAATTAGCCAAAATAAAAAGTAAGCAACAAAATAAACCCAAAACATAAAAGTGGGGGAGGGGGCTGTAGGCCCTAATTGCCCATTGCCCGATCCTGTCTGCTGGCACAATTACATTCCTGAAAATGCCTCTGAAAGTTGGCTCAACACTCAGTATAAACACCATCTCTACCAAGAAGTCTTCCACAATTGTCCACTTGGCCATTCAGGTTCCCCTTGCAGGTCACATGTCCATGCAACAAAGTCTCAGCTGGAGAGGAACATGTAGATGTTTGTCTGCAGACACTGGAGAAGAAGGAAGCAGGACTGGGCAGAGGGAGAGCCTGGCCCTCCGTGAAGCCTATGGACACTGACAAAGCTGATTTGATCTTTACACATGTCCGGAGTTGGGGTCAGAGAGTGTGCTTACTTGTTCACTTGTTGGTTTTTTAGTGTTCTAGGCTGGCCTCAAACTTTTATCCTCACTGTATAATTGAGGGTGACCTTGAACTTTCTGTCCTTGTCTCTGTGTGCCCAGAAATGTATGTATGAAGGTATGTGCTGCTGTGCCTTATACTTACTTAATTTTATGTGGTTTTGAATATTGTGATTTTTATCTTATTTGTATGTGTTTGGGTGTTTTGCCTGCACGTATATCTGTATATCTGTGCGCCTGTACCTGCTTAGTGCCTTTAGTGAATCCCCTGGGACTGGAGTTAGACTATTGTAAGCTGCTGTGTGGGTGCTGGGAAGTGAGTCTGGTCCACTGGAAGAGCAGCCAGTGCTCTACTGAGGTACTTCCTGTTTGAATGTTCTCGGACGTGTGTGTGTGTGTGTGTGTGTGTGTGTGTGTGTGTGTGTGTGTGTGTGAGAGTGATATACATGCCTGGTGTCCTCGGAGGCTAGACAAGAGCATCAGATCCCCTGGAACTGAAGCGATGGGTGGTTGTGACTCACTTTATTAACCAGGGCCGGCACTCTCCAGCCCCTTCCCTGCCTCCTTTTTTGTTTGTTTTGATATCATCTTACTGAGTAGCACAGCCCTGGCTGGCCTGGAACTTACTACACAGATACATCCATTTCTGTCCCCTCAGGGCTGAGATGAAAGAACAGCTTCTCCACCCTGAAGGCAAGTTCTTTAACACCACTCTCATAGGCAGACATGGGTTGCCCTAAGAATGCCCCGCAAACACCCTGGTGGCTCCTCCGTGTGGTCTGCCGTGTGCCCGACAAGTCTGCTGCTCATTCATGGCCAACCCTGAGAGTCATCTCTAGTCATTGAGCTTGGGCTGGGAGCTGTGAGAAGCATCGAAGCATGGAGTCTTAGGGCCAGACTCACGCTCCCCTACAGGCTAGGAAGCTCTAAAGCGTCCGCTAGAATTCCCCCATGCTACCTTGCCAGCAAAGCAGTGGACAGACACTGGGAAGCTGTCTTCCAGCCCAGAAGTGCTGCCAGAAATAACCATTTGGAAGCCAAGAAAGAAGCACAGAAGCATACTACTATTCACCTGTCAATCAGGCTCTGAGTGAGCAAGCCTGTCCCTATTGGTCTTTGCACGTAGCTTGGTCTACTGGAAGAACAAATAGCCAGTGCCCTCAACCCTGAGCCGCCAAGACTGACCTTGAACTGTCTATGGGGCTGAGAATGTGTTTGAACTCCTGATCTTGCCTCTGCCCTTCAAACTCCGGGATTACCACATTCGTGTGCCAACAGGAGTCACAAGAAGTCACATACCTGATCTTAGATTTTCCTCTAGAAAAGAGTTGTGCTGAGAACTCAAAACTGGGGAGAGGTTCTGGCCTAGTGGAACACTTTTGTAATCTCAATCACTCAAGGTTACTAGTTCAAGGCCTGACTGGGCAGTTTATCAAGATCCAGCCTAAAAATATAAAAGGGTTGAGGCTGTCTGTAGCCTTGTGTTTGATCCCTGACTAAGAAAAAAAATCCCAGGAGACTGCTAGTACTATTCTTTTTGTCTGTTGCCCTCCAGTCTCACTGGTGCCTGAGGCTGGTACCACTTTTTCTGGTTAACCCTTTCTCTCCCGGAATCAACACTGACATTGGCCTGAGTCCTGCTTCCTGCTGGAGGATCTAGGGTTTGGGGCTCTATGGAGAAGCCGGACACCTGCCCAGTCCTTTTCCAGTTTGATGTCCCCCTGGTGTAGGGCCTGTTCGATGGCGCTGGTGACAGTGTCAAAGACCAGGTCCACATTGCAGTTACTTTTGGCTGAGGTCTCCATGAAGGCCATGCCTAGGGAGGCAGCAAGTTCCTCTGCCTCCTGAGTGGAGACGCATCGGGTGCTCAGGTCGCACTTGTGGCCAACCAGTAAGAAGATCACCTTGTCACGGCCCTGAGTGGCGGTGACCTCTTGGTGCCAGGCTTGGATGTGTTCAAAGGACTCCCTGTTCGTCACATCAAAGACCAACAGAACGCCCACCATGTTCCGGTAGAAGGATCTAGTGATACACCTGGAGGGGAGTGTGTGTATAATTGGGAAAGTCTCAATGCCTTTAAGACAACAGTAGAGCCCACCCCCCACTTCCACCCCGAGATCCACAGAAGGCTTCCTGTCCAGCCTCCGCACCATCTTCCTTCCCATCCCCTTAACATGTCTACTTGGAGCTCCTTGGGTTCTCTCTGCGTCTCTGGGAACGTCAGAGTTTCAGTGCAAATACCCTTTACGCTGACATTCCTTTAGGGCCGGGTAAGGGCTTCGGGTGTGGGGACGTGGTTCAAAGGTTTGGATCACTCTGCGGAGTTTGTAGAATGAATGACTGGGTAGGGAGGGATTGGCAGAGTAGGGATCACGGAGTCTTGCTTGACCCGTGTTGGCACCTGTGAGAAAGGGTCCCCCCAGGTGATTATTACTCCCTTCCCTCCGCACCTGAAGCGCTCTTGGCCTGCGGTGTCCCAGAGCTGCAGCTTGATCCGCAGCCCAGCAGGCAGCTGCAGCGCGCGGCTGTAGAACTCCACGCCCACAGTAGGTTCGGGATCCGGCTCCGCTGCCCCCCGTGCGCCCGCCACGTAGCACCGCAGCAATGAGGTCTTGCCCACCGCCGCGTCCCCGAGCAGCGCGATCCGAAACTGGTAGCTGCATCCTTGGGCCTCCATGGGATCTGGGCTCCCCGCTGTCCTCGGAAAGTTTCTTTGTGGCTCCGCCCGACCCTCCTCGTCTCCTCCTCTTTCTCCTCCTCCTCCTCCTTCTTCTATGGGTCACCCCTGTTACTGGTACTGCCTCCTGGAAGGGTCAAGGTTTGGGGAACTTGATCCTGGAAAGCAATCCCTGATGTAATTGGTTGGGCAAGAAGGAAATCACTCACTACCTCTGTAAAATGGGACAATGACCACCTTTGCTTCACAGGACAAAGGATTTTTAAAAAGCCTTTAATCCCATCACTCTGGAGGTACAGGCAGGAGGATCTCTGAGTTGGAGACTAGCCTGGTCTACAAAGTTCCAGGGCAGCCAGTGCTATGCAGAGAAACCCTGTCTGGGGTGGGGTAGGGGAAAGAGGGAGAGAGGGAGAGAGGGAGGGTGGAAGGAACAGAGAGAAACACAAACAGAATTAAAATAGAAAAAGTGGGAAGTAGGGACTGGGAGGAACTTAACCTCCTGGCCTTCTTGGTCTAACACACCCAGTTAGAGTGTCTCCTCTCTAATCCTAACTCTGTGCCTGCACTTCTAAGCACTAAGACACCAAGGGTGTGGAATCACTCTGGAAAATATCCCTGACCAGGTTCCCCTTTTCTGGAGTGTCACTAGCCCTGCCTGGGGCCTTCATCAGTGCAAGGGTCAAAGTGAATGTCCAACAGCTCCTATGCCTTGGACAGGTGGGTCCTGGGACAGAGTTGAGTGAACTCCAGCAGAGGAAACAAGAGCAGACGAGACAGAATACGAGGCTGGATAGTTTCTGGGGAGTAACACTTAGATTCTACTTTAGTGGCTTATTTTAGGGCTTAGGAGTCAAAGGCTCAAAGGTGTGGCTTGTCCCAGGTCATACAATGTCTCTTAGGGTCACAGTGGCTCTATGGCAGGGACTCAGCCCTCAGGACTCCCTTGATGCCTCAAAAGGGACAGTCAGGAAACCAGGATGACATGGTTGGATCTTGAGTCCCATTTGGATTAAAAAGCCCATGCAAGGTCAGCATGTGTGCGTTCAAATGTGGCTTCTGGAAGTTTAAGGAATCAAGGCTGAAGTTCTTGCTGGTCCCAGGCATTTTTGTTTGTTTGTTTGTTTTGAGACAGTTGTTTTCTGTTCTGCAAAGTCCTGACTGCCCTGGAACTGCTCTGTAGACCAGGCTGGCCTCCATCATTACCACCCAGCATGGGCCCAGGCATGGATACTCTGCTCATTTCTATAGCTGAAGAAGCTGCAGCTCGGAGAAATTACATAGAAGTCCAAGCTCACTCACCAAGGAAGACTTCAACATCTGGCAAATCTCTACAAACCCCACGTTTTTTTTTTTTTTTTTTTTTTTTTTTTTTTTTTTTTTGAGATAGGGTTTCTCTGTGTAACAACGTTGGCTGTCCTAGAACTCACTTTCTAGACAAAGTTTTCTTTATTATTTAATTTTCTCACAGGTCAGGTCTGGAATCTGGAATAGCCAGGGTTCTTCTTATCCCTTTTCTTCTTCTTCTTCTTCTTCTTCTTCTTCTTCTTCTTCTTCTTCTTCTTCTTCTTCTTCTTCTTTTCCTTCTTCTTCTTCCTCCTTCTCTTCCTCCTCCTCCTCCTTCTTCTTCTGTAGGTCCCAGGGATTGAACTCAGATCTTCAAGCTTGGCAACAAGTATCTTTACCCAATAAGCCAACCGGATGGCCCTCTCTCTTCTCACTGATTCTAAACAAAGAAACAAAAGCCATTTATGTACTATCTATAAATAATCCCAGCCAGGGTATATGGGCAAATTCGGAGAGGCATGAAACAGCTGGAACTGAACTTTCCCCAAAGATGGGCTGCACAGCACTCGGGTCAACCTCACGGGATATGCAGTGTCAGCATTAGATTCTTTGAACTTTGCATTTTCTGTTTGAGAGGCTCCCACTAGGGCTGGGGTCATGTGGCTGCCTCTGACTGCACCTGACACCAAAATCCTCAGTTCAGCTGACCCATGCCATAGATAAGGAGTGTGTAACCCAAGGGGCCTACCCATTTCCCTTCCCTATGCCCTGCTTCTTCATCTGCTAAGGTCAATCCTCATGGGGTGGCTCAGGCAGAACTGTAAACCTCAGCAGCAAAGGTCTGCACATTTCCATTGGGGAGATTTTGAGTTGCGGTTCAATGGTTATGCAATTGCAACCAAGTTTCATTCATCCCTCAACCCAATCGTCATGTGGAGGCCAGTGGACAACTGTGGAATCAGTTCTTCGTAGTTTTTATGTGGGTTCTGGGCATTGAAATCAAGTTTCAAAGTTGTGCGTTACCTGCTGAGCTCTCTCACTGGCCCATTCTGTCTTTTATATACAAGTACACATAGAGCATGGAGAAGTCAGAGGAGTTGTTCTTGTTCTTGGGGAGTTCCCATTCTAAAGATTTTTATTTTATTTTACCTTATTTTATTTATATGAGCACACTGTAGCTGTCTTCAGACACACCAGAAGAGGGCATCAGATCCCATTACAGATGGTTGTGAGCCACCATGTGTTTGAACTCAGGACCTCTGGAAGAGCAGTCAGTGCTCTTGAATACTGAGCCATCTCTCCAGCCTATCCATTCTAATGAGGAAGACAGAAAAACACGTTCTTGGGCTTGAGTGATAGCCTGGCAGGGAAAGTGCTTACCACACAGGCCTGAGGGCAGGAGATCATCTGAGAACCTGAGTAATAAAGCCAAGAGCTTGTTTGCCACCTCAGCACTGGGAGGAGGAGACAGGAGTATCCCTGGACACTCAGGAGGAAGAGGCAGGTGGATTTTTGTAAATTCAAGGCCAGCCTGGTCTATATAGTGAGATGCTGTCTCAAACAAACAAAACCAACCCTCCTAAGCTACCACTCCCAACTTGCTGGGGGATGGGATACAAACTGTGGCCTTCATGCTTGCGAGCAAATGCTCTCCACTCACCTCTGAGGCGCCTCTCCAGCCTGAACCCTGTTTTTTCAGGTGTATGTAGGAGCTAAGGGATAAAGCTTAGGAACAGTTTGTGGGGTAAGACCAGTGATACCCTCCCGACTATTGGGATGAGAAAAAAGCTGGGCCTGGCAAGATGCTTTTAATTTAAGCCTGCCTGGATAAACCAGGGAGATGCTGTGTAAAAATGAAAACAAAAAACAAAGACAGAAAAGGTCACCTCTCCCCTATGAGCTGTAGGTATGATACAATCAGCTGTCTCACCCCGTGACTCCCCTGCAATGAAGGACTGTAGTCTGGAATTACAAGCTAAGTAAATTATATTCCCCCCTCAAGGAACATAAACATTAGAAGAAAAAAAAAAGGTTAATGGAAGAACAACATTTACAAATTAACCCCACCATAGAATAGGTAATTAATCCTTCTCAACTGCTATTTGGTTTTTTTTTTTTTTTTTTTTCCTTTTCTTTTTTTGAGACAGGGCCTCAAGTAGCCCTGGCTGGCCTCAAAACTTACCTGAGCCAATTCCAACACTGGGAGGCAGAGGCAGATGGGTCTTTGTGAGTTCAAAGCTAGCCTGGTCTACAGAGTGAGTTCCAGTACAGGCAGAACTACATAATAGAGAGCTCCTACCTCAACACCAGAAAACAAACCCAAAGCAGCAAATAAACCCCTTTCCTTAAGTTTTTAATCCTCTTTCCACTTCCACAGAGCTGGTCTAACAGACCTGGAGCAACATCAGAGGCACAGGCATTGGAGTAGGGATATTATTAACTCAGGGCTACAAACATTCACTAAACTCTAGTCCATTTAACCATGTATGCTTTTAAGCTGAGACTCATTCATTCATCCCATGAGCAAAGGACAGCATACAGTTGTTACTTTGAGTGCTCGAGTTGTGTGTGCTCAGAGACTAGTTTACCTCGATTGCTAGCTGTGATTCATTCTTTAATCTCTATGAAAAGAGTGTAATCATGAAACCTGTACACAAGGTGTGTATGAACATGAGATGAAATAATAGGGCCCAGAGTAAACAGCAGGTGCTTAAAAATACACAGTAGCGAGAAAATGATCTTTGAACAAATTATACATCCATCCGGGTCCTCCTTTAAGAAGACCTGCCAGCATCCCGTGACCCTCTCGGGCATCCCGGGATGCTCCGGGAGGAAAACCCTTTCTAAGATCGGTGTTAATTCAAAGTCATCCAGGAACTTAATCCGAAGGGATGGTAGCTGGTCTGAAATAAGAGTTGTGCTCTCTACTGGGTGGAAGCCACTCTGATCAGGGATATGTCAGGAGCAGAAACCAGGCTGTGCTATGAACTACATTTCCCAGAGGCGCTATGCGGCAGGTGAATGATGCAACGCTGGTGAGGGCGTGAGCGTATATAAACCAGCGGCAGGCCGCTCTTAGTCCTTTTTCGCTTCTTTCGTGTTCGCTGATTCTCTTCGTCATGGTAGCTTGCACTTCTGCCCAGTTTTGCTCCTCATCCTCCCATGCTCCCTGCCCACAACCCTCAGCTTGCATCCCCGGATGCTTCGAGGCTGCGGGAAACCAAGCCTGTCACGAAGTAACCCGATTTCTCCATTTCGGCGGTGGAAGCACAAGCCATAATGGCCGCATGCGCAGTGATATTCTGCGGCCTGTGGACCGCATTTTTAGACCGGTGAGTGCTGCAGATTATCGGCTTGGGGGTGAAAGCATTTGTGCCTTGAAGGGATTACGTGCTTGGGTGCAGAAATTTTATTAGGGTAACGCCAACTGGGAAGGCCCGTGACCAGAGTGACTTTGGCGACCACCATGCTGTTGGGTGGAATCTGGATTCTGCCATGTGCTAGGCGATCCCTATGCCAACCATAGTATTTACGCCTTTAAAGAGGGCAGGTTGGCCTGGCCTTACTCGTACAGAGTTGGGTAAGATTTGTGTAAAAACCTCAGCTTTCTCCCCTTCTGATTGCAAAAAGCCGCCATTTTATTCAGCTTACCCTGCTATTTGCAGCACTTTAAGCAACTTTGTTTGGAAGCAGTAGGGCCCTTAATTTGGTACTGCTTTGGGTTATAGTCAGGAACCTGTCCCAATGTCTAAAGTTGCACGTATTAACCTAGTAGCCTTTGGAGCTTACAGGACTGCCGTTTTCAGGGTGTCACTTGGATGGTTGCGGGGACTACTAACCACCATCACTGGCCCTTATCGAAGCTGCGGCTGCTTCTATATAGCTGCTGTGGTCAAAAAGGTGGCCCAGAGAAACAATTTTCCTTGACGGTCGTGGTTCTGTTTCCTGTAACTGATCCGCAACATTTTGGGAAAAGACAGCAACACCTTAAGGTTTCTCCGTGACTTACAAACAGGCCTACATTGAAAAAACTGTCTCAAGAAACCATAAATTAAAATGTATCAACACATGTGTGATATATGCCAAGAACGTTTGAAAGTGGTTTGCTGAGCCTTCAAACAGCTGTTGGTATACATTCCCTGTAAGATAAGGACAATATGGAACAAGATTATTGTGGATAATTGTGTTTCCGTTCATCTTAGCTGTTCAGATGAAGATTCTGATAAGGATGGAGACCAGAAGATGATCATGACGACACCATCAGGAGGGCCTGGTAAGCTCAGTGGTTTGATGAGAAAACCTGGGGAGAAATGAAGCATGTTTCCAAGGGCTGTGGCTGCTTATAGCCATGGGATCTCCAACTGCATGCCAGAGTAACGGAGAGACTTTGACAGCCCAGGTTGTCACAGTGCCTGCAGCTGCCACTCGGCTTTCCGATATATTTTGGGACTGGAGTTGAGGGCTGTTGGGAATGCTCTGTCCTGTGGTGTTCACAAATTTTTCCTCTGCAGGTTACGCATGAAAGAAGGTTCTGTTAGCCTCTGCTCAACAAACTCAGGTAAAGTTGCTAAGACAGCCTGACCCTCTGGTTTCCCTTTCCCATCGGATCTTGACGCTGGTCTTGGTGGTCGTAAAGGAGGGAAAGTACACTGAGTTTGGCCTCACAGCGATGCAATCTGGTGTAGAGCATCAGGCCAGATTCAAACATGCCTGGAATCTTCATAGAATAGGATAACTTGAATTATTTGCCCTTAGGCAGTAGTGTTATCTACTGACTTACTTTGATGTTTGCTTTTTTTTTTTTTAGGACCACATACTGGTATGTAACCAGTGAAGCAGTCACCGTATATATTTTGTTGGTCTACTCTTCTTGTTGGGTAAGCTTAAGTTAAGGACTGTTAATGGACACTGTTCTTAAATAATAGCAGAACCTCAGGTTTATAGAGACTAGCCAGCAACTCAGTAATTCATATCTGGCCTGTGTGCTGAATTAGCTGTTAAAACCTTGGGTAAAGGGAGATTGTAAGGAGGGAGGAAGCTCAGATATTGACTGGTCCATGATGAAACCCATTATCAGTGGACATCTTTGGATGAGAAATGCGGATATGGGACTGAGACCAGTTATTAGGAAAAACCTGAGGTGGGGCTTGAGTCCAAGGGTGGAACTAACACAGGCTTGTGCTTCTTTTTCAGGAAAATGCTGCAAGAGGAAGCAGGCAGGTTTGGGCTAATACTTAGCCTGTCAGCCTTTGGAGGCGGTGGAGTTTGAGGCCAGCCTGGTCTTCAAAGAAACCTCATTTTGAAAAAGTAAAATAAAGACTTGTTTTGAAGTATCTTTTCTCTGTAATTGGATTTCAGATGATACTAGCTTTCTCTAAACAGCTTGTTCTGCATTGTGAGTTCCAGAACAGCCATGTCCAGCCCACCCTTCTATGGGGGCGAGGGGGTTTTTTATGGTGATGAATCTGCATATCTACATTAGTGCTGAAAGCACTGGCAGGCATAGGAAACTGCCATTTTGAAATCTGCCCTAATGATGCCAAACAGTTGCACTCTTGTGACCAAGATAGTTAAGACCTATAGGGGTCATTCCTAATTAAAAACTAGTTGCTTAGCATTGGTAGACACAACTTTATTTGTCCATGTGGTAACATTTCAAGTCCCTTTGGATGTTCTGGCCTGGAGGTAGGAGTAAACTTTCAGGTTCTCACAAGTCAAACTTGGTTTCCTTCGAATGACGTCGAAACCATGCCCTGGAGGGAAGGTGGAGTTTGAAACCCTGGGTGCAAGGAGCCAGTTAGGAAGGGAACCAGCCCCTTGCGGGCCAGTTTGGCAGCTCTGAGGCAGCCCAGTCTTGGGGACAGGGGTGATGTGCAGCCCAGAGTAAGCTGCAAGTACATGATCTGGTTGGAGTTGCCCTAGTAGAGCGACCCCCCCCAACATTCTGGCAGGCGTGCCAAATTTACCAGCCCTCTCAGCAGAGACCATACGCAGGTAGCAGGGCAGGGACCCTGGAGCTGGACACTGGTGCTGTGAACAGTAAAGGCTCTCCAGCCGGCTACACCGGATCTGAAAGTGTAGTGGATGATGGGCAAGGGCCCCAAGGGTGTGGCCAAGGCAGACTCCACACACATCCAGGGCAAGGAGCCCGGTGTGCACAGGCCTGCCTCCTTGGTAGGACATGAAGAGGTAATACCGCACAGGGGGACCAAGCAGGACACCTCCTAGCCAGCCAACCTTGCCCAGCTGACTCCAGGCCACCAGCACCAGGAGGCCCAGTGTGTGTAGATAAATTATCCAGCTCGTGTACATAGGCTGTGCAGGCGGCCAGAGCCTCAGCTGGCCAGCCGGTAGCCAGTCAATACAAACTTACTGAACAGGTGTGGCGGTGAGCCAGTCCAGAAGGCGCGTTCTGGTCAGGAACACCATGGCCGACCCTGTGCCCCTGGGCTTTCTTCTCAGTGGAGCTGCAGTGCTGGGAAGCTCATCCAGATTCTAGTCCGGCTGTCTGGTCGCCCTGTCGGGGGTCCTGGCCCCTTCCCTCACACGCTGTGCATGCGTGAGTTTGGTGTCACCGCTAGGGAGAGGAAGCTGGCAAGCCCACTGTAGGAGCTGGGTGCATTCTGCTCCCCTGTGGCAGAGCCGCGGAGGGGGAGCTCCAGATGGCTGCAATGGGAGTCTGGCACAGCGGTACTCCAGAGGGGACAGCAGGCTTCAACTCTAAAACTGCATGAGGCCTACCAAGGGAGTACTCACACTTTGTGAATACTGACAGTTGAAGTGGCTTACAATTTCAGGAAACAGTAATTTATTAAAACATTATAAATCACTTTCAAAAAGATAAAAGCTTCACAATAAAAAAGGGACAGCTGTTCTGTACATGTGCCTTCATGTCCTGGCTACACCACTGCAGGGATCTCCGATGACACGGTGTCCAGGGGCTGCCAGTGACAGTCCATCAGTGCGTCATAGAGCTCCTCACTCTGCTCCATGAACTCTTTGTTGGCCTCCGTCACATCCAGCTGTGGTGCCGGGTCTGGAGGAAAAGGCAAGGACAAGGTCAGGCAGGCTGAGACCAGCCACAAGGAGGGTTGAGGGTTCAGGCTTCCTAAATGTGTAAGGAAGATGGAGAATATTGGGGTCTGGAGTGACAGCTGCTGTTTCTTCTAGCTCTCAAAGCCACATCTTTCTGTAATTGTGTCCTTAGATTTCCTGTCCTGCTTAGATTTAAAATCTTCCTTCCAGAAGTCCTGAATTCAATTTCCAGCAACCATATGTTAGCTCACAACTATCTTAAACCATCTGTAACAGAATCTAATGCCCTCTTCTGGTGTGTTTGAAGAGAGCTACAATGCACTCATACATAAAAACCTAAAACATAATAAAATGACATTTGGCCTCATAAAACATTTAAGTTAGTAAATTCAAAGCACCACCTTAAGGACTGTGGACCTAGTCCTGCCTCAGAAATCACACATTTTCAAGGTATGGGGGCACCCCTATAACTTCACTCCTTGGGAGGTGAAGCCAAATTGATCATGCATAGACAGGAGGACTATAACTCCTAGCATAATAAGGGGCCTTAAGTTCCATGCCCAGTACTAAAGAAAAAACAAACTGAAAAATAGAAAAAAATGTAGACACAAAATTAACCTTATAAGCTAGTAAACAGTAGGAGCTGGAGAGATGGCTCAGTGGTTAGGAGCACTGACTGCTCTTTCAGAGGTCCTGAGTTCGATTCCCAGCAACCACACTGTGGTTCACAACTGTCTGTGAGTAACTGTGGTTCCAGGAGAGCCCTCCTACAGACAGACATGCACAGAACTCTCATGCAAGCCTGGTGGTTACACACACCTTTAATCCCAGCACTTGGGAGTCAGAGGCAGGTGTATGTCTGTGAATTCAAGGCCAGCTGGGTCTACAGAGTTCTAGAACAGCCAGGGCTACATGGAGAAACTGTCTTGAAAAATAACAAAATGCAAACACATATATCCTTGGTGTCCCTCAGCATCTAGCTAAGGCCCTTGGCGAGTACCTGTGACAGCTGACAGAGGCATGAAGGGACTCTTACCTTCCAGTGCATCATCCCCAACCTCTTCATATGTCTGTGAAGAGAGAACAGGATGGGTGAGAAACCTGAGGAAATCCTGGTTGGCTTTTAACAAGTGAACCTGGGTCGGTTAATCCAGTCCTTCCCACTTTTTCAAAGCCCAAGCTCAGGAGCAATTTTCAGGGGAGAATGATGGTCCCTGGAGGTGAAATGAGACCCAAGGGCTGCCAAACATGGTTACCTGCATGGTGCTCTGGGTGTAGCCATACTGGGGGTAGCTGTAGCTGTAGCTGCCTGTGTTCTGGTCATAGCCCCACTGGGCATAGTAGTTCTGGTACTGCTGGTAATACTGGTTGTAGCTGTAACTGTACATCTGGCTGTACTCAACTGGCTTTACTCGGCTCCTTATATGAAACAAAAGCAGACGTAAGAGGACATTTCCCTTGACCAAGATCTGTGCGGGTGCTCTGGGAGGGTCCATGCCTACCTATCTTGCACACTCCCTATCTGTCCCTGCCATACAGATGGGGACACAGAACAGAGTGTTTTAAATGATTGGTCCAGGGTCACATGACTAAGGAACAAACAGAAACCTAGGCAGTCTGCCTGAAGAACCCAGGCTCTTAGGATGAAGGCCTTCCCCTTCCCCTAAAATCCTTCAAAAGAAAAAAAAAAAAAAAAAAAGGTTTGTTTAGGTATTTTACATATATGATGTTCTGCTTTGGATCTCAGTATTAAGAGCTGTAAACTGCCATGCGGCTGCTCAGAACTGAACTCAGGACCTCTGGAAGAACAGTCAGTGCTCTTGACCATTGAGCCATCTCTCCAGACCTTTTCTCAAGATCTTGGGAGACTTTTCTTTGACAGGTACAAACTGGGCTAGCTGGGCAGTGGTGACATGCCACCTTTAATCCCAGCACTCGGGAGGCAGAGTTTGAGGACAGCCTGGTCTACAGAATGAGCTCCAAGACAGACAAGGTTACATAGAGAAACCTCTTCCTCTCAAAATGATAAAAACATAAAAAGATAAACTAAAAATCTGGACTTAAGATGATTCAAGATGGAATCAAGCTACAGACTCTGATGTCACATTCCCTGTGCTGCAGCAGCCTTAGTGTCTCCACAGGAGTGTTAATTGCCATGGAGTTGAACAGTTTTGCATATGCTAAGCAATCTTCTACCTTGAGCTCCCCTTTCTCCAGCTGCCTTATTTGATGAGTTACTTGGGATTTGGACTTGTCTTTTGCAGTGCCAGAGATACATGCAGTAGAGGTATTATTTGTCATTCCCATCACACAAGTGAGAAAGCTGAATGTCTGAACAGTTTGGAATCAACAGATGGCTCAGTGGATTAAGATGCATAAGCCTGACAGCCCACATACAGATGAAAGAACCAGCTCCACACAGCTCTGACCTGTGCTTAGTGGGCCGTGCAGATCTTTGTTGGCACACACACTATATAATAAGTAAAATGATTTAAAATGTCTTAAAAATTTTTAAATTGAGCCAGGTGTGATGGCTTTAATGCCAGCCCTTGCAAGGCAGAGGCAGGGCTAAATATGACCATCTCGATAAAAGTAAAGTCCAGGGATTTGCTGAGGCCAATTACAGGACTAGAGCTACACTTAATTCTCATGTTCCTTTCTTCTTTAGGTCCTGTGATCAACACCATTCCCAACCAAAGACAGGACGCCAAATCTACAAAGGATCTCCTGCTTTTTCAAAGACACAAAAGTCATGTATGGAGAAACTTCAGAATCAGGCCCACTAACATCTAAGTGGTAATCCTAACTGAGAAACTCTCAGGAACACAGTGAAGCTCAAGCAAATGACAACGGGTTTCCACTCATGAATTTGAGCTAAGAGTGTCCTGTGACACCAAAAACATGCAAGAGCCAAAGGCCTACTCCTCCATGCAGCTGGCTGACTATGGGAATCACCCCCCTCGGGATTGTCATATTCCATTGCTATGCTAACCAAGCCACACAGGAAGCTGTTAGCAGGAGCTGAGAACACTAGGCAGGGCAAAGGCAGCAACACTTGATTCAGCTATGCTTAGCAAATCTAACCGCTGATTACTGAAGCGTCCAGCTCTAGACCAGGATGCCTCTCTGCAGGCTGTAGGCACAGTTCTATCTGCTGGGCAGGAATAGCCACCAGTCACCATTTTGACCCCTCTATGAAGCGTGTGATCTCTACCACTGTGTTGAAAGCAACTGAGGTTCATCTTCCTCACCTGAGCTCCTGTGTCTCCTTCAAGCTCTCTCCAGGGCCTGCCAACCCTTATCCTGAGGGCTTGAGGGCACCTCCCCAGGGGTGGGCACGAATTACTAACAACAGTGTTCAGTGTGGCACAGATAGAACAAATTAGAAGTTTGCAGATGGGCCTTTGTTTCTGTTTATAGCTGTACTGCCAGGGTCTAATTACAGATCAAACAAGAATATACCAGAAACAGCCAAGACGATGGCCACGATGGCCACAGAGGAATTGTTGGATAGAATTTGTACAAAATACATAAAGGACTATGCTGCAGTAGTTAAAATAAAATCACAGACAGGAGGATACTTCAGTGGATTGTACACAGCATTTATGAGGTCTAATACCCACTGCCGCCAAACAGCAAATTAAATCACACTTATTCAAGTGTGCGCCTAACAGAAAAGTGTGCATATGGAATAAACTGAGAAAAAAAACCAATACATATTACTTATGGAATTCAAAACTGAATGTAAGGCTCTGGGTTTGAACCCTAGAGTTACAGGAAATAAGTCCTACCACATTTAACCGACTTAAACGTAGCTTATGGTCTTGGAAGGGAGTTAATAATTACTTTTTACATTTACAGTTTGCTTGTCTGCCCCACAAAGCTGTCCTGGCGGCTGTCTGATTGTCCCATTTCAGCCCTGAGTACCGGAATTACAGGTGTGTGGCACCGACTGTCATACAGTCAATTCAGATAATGAAATAAGGACTTAAAGACTTACTTATGTGTGAGTGTTTCTGTAGATGTGCATTGAGGGTGGTACCAGATCCCCTAGGGTTAAAGTCATACATAGGTGGCTGTGAATGGCCAAAAATGGGTGTTGGGATATGAACTTAGGTCCTCTGGAAGAACATCTCTTCAGACCTGCCACTTCCTTTAAAAACCGTCTTTTTGTGCTGGGCTCATACTTTTAATCTGATCACTCCGGAGGCAGAGGTAGACTGATATCTGTAAGTTTGAGGCTAGCCTCATCTAGGCCAGCTAGGGCCACACAGTGAAACCCTGTGGAAGGTCTATCCTGAAGTCTGGCTGCCCTTGTTCATTTTGGTAAAGTCATCTCAGCCTCGTACCTTCTGCAGTGGTAGGGTGTACCTCCTACTTCCTAGCTATAGGGCTGCCTGCACACTGCAGCCGCACACCTAACAATGACCTCCTGGATGCTACTAGCACATCCTGTTATGACGGGAAGTATTTTCAGATGCCACCAATGCCTCCTAGTGAGTGAAATCTCCACCTGCTGGGAAGTACTGCATTGGCTGAAGAATAAGAAATGTCACTCAGGGGTCAGGTGTGGTTGCACAAACCTTAAATGCCAGCACTTGGAGGCAGAGGCAGGTGGGTCTCTGTAAGCTTCAGATATCACTGATGGAAAAACTGTTTTGTGTGTAAGACACACAACACACGTGGATTCACAGATCTTTCTACCTACCTAGCATGTCAAGTTAACAGTGAAATGCAGTGTTTCAGAAGCTGCTTAGAATTTTTTTCTTTTTTTAAAAGATTTATTATATTTATATGAGTACACTGCAGCTGTTTTCAGACACCAGAAGAGGGTATGGGATCCCATTACAGATGGTTGTGAACCACCATGTGGCTGCTGGGAACTGAACTCAGGACCTCTGGAAGAGCAGTCAGTGCTCTTAACCACTGAGCCATCTTTCTAGCCCTAGAATTCTTTTTTAAAAAAGTTTATATGCCCTGGTGTTTTGCCTGCGTGTATATCTGTGGGAAAGAGTTGCAGTCTCTGGAACTAGAGTTGTAAATGGTTGTAAACTATGTGGGTGCTGGGAATTGAACCTAGGACCTCTTGGAGAGCAGTCAGTGCTCCTAACTACTGAGCCATCTCTGCAGCCTCAACTGTTCTTAGCCAGCCAGTCATTCCCACTGCAACAGACCCTACCAAGAACTTTGTGGTCTCAATATAAATAAGGCTAAAACTAAAAGAAAAACTTCTCCTTTCCTTCATTCTACCTAATTCTATAGATAATTTCTCAATAGCAGCTGCTGGGCAAAAACTCAGGACACAGAAGCATTTCCCTGTTCCTACCCTCAATGTCTGACTACCAGCCATAGCTTCCGGGGGTGTGTGGCTGTACTAGTTCATCCCCCATACCCAGCCCAACCAAAGCACATGATAACTGTGACCGCTGCCTCTCTACAGCCTCGTATCCCACATATGATGTCCTGACTCAGCCTCTGCTCTCTGCAGGACTCACGCTTTAGGGATGGCCACACTCAGCCGCACAGGTTTACACCCCAGTCCCACTGCTCCCTGGCACTCCGTCAGGGCTCGCTTCTGTTCCAACTCATCTGTGAATTTCACAAAACCATAGCCCCTGGAGGGAGAAAAAACCAACACACTACTTAGATCACAATGTGATGAAGCCTATAAGAAACATGGACAAGAGGGGTGGGAAACGAGGTGGGCTGGAGATGAAGGAGAAAAGGCTAGGAAGGGAGAGAGAGTCCCATCGAACACAGCACAGAGGTGTCAGCTTCAGGCACAGTATGATCCTGACATTGTGACAAGTCCTGCTTTCAGTCTAGTCCCCCATTTTCCTCCACACTGTCACCCAGGGCTCCTTCCCAAACAGGAGCTTCCCTCCTAAATCACTGTTACCATCCGTGGTATAGCTGCGGGGACAGGTGACGTCACCTTTCAGACTTTCCACTTTCTGCTGTGTGGTGCTAGGCACGTGGGAAAGAGCTTATGAACAGACTTGGCTCCTGTTCCTCGGAGATCAGAGTCTACTCAGACACCCATAGTTAGTGAGTACTTATCCTAGCTGTTAGTGGCAGGCACCACGTGCTGGTGAGGTGCTGAGGACATTCTCAGAATGTCACCACACAGAGTGCCACCCCACACTAAAGAGCAGCCTTAAACTTCAGAGAGGTCTGAAAGCTTTGACAGAAGTCACACACAACAAAACCAGGCCTTAACTCTAGGTCACACTCCCAAAGCCTGAGAATAAGAACTACACTAATCAGGAATCAGCCTTTTAGCTGCTGCTGGTGGCGCATGCCTGTAATTCTAGTACTGAGGAAGCAGAGCATGGAGAATTGTGAGTTTGAGGCCAGCTATGGCCACATGAAGAAAAATAGAGGAGACAGGCCTGAGGACATGGCTCTGGCAGGGCTCTGCTCAGCACACTAACTCCCTGGATGCAACTCTGAGTACTGAAACACAAAAAGAACGAGCCTTTCCTGGAATGCAGCGCATGACTGGGTTCAATTCTATGCACAGTAAAGAAAATAAAAAGATCCTCCCTTCCTACCCAGTGTTGGGAAATCAAACTCAGGACCTTGTCCACCCTAAGCAATCTCCTTAATGTTTAACTATGTCCTAGCCTTTGGATTGTCTTTATTATTATATTTTTTAAGAGACAAGGTTTCTCTGGTGTAGTCCTTATACTTAGGCGATCCTGGAACTTGCTGTGTGGACTGGCTGTCATTTTTATGAGACAGAGTTTTGCTAAGTTGCCTAGGCTGGCCTTAAGTTCACTGTGTAGCATACAAAGACCCCAAATTTGCAATCAGTGTGCTTCAGCAGAGCAGCTGGGATTATAGAGCTGTGCTCACAGGTCCAGCTTCACTTTTCTCATTTATTTATTTTAGTTTATTCTTATTATTTATTTATTTATTTTTGTTTTTCGAGGCAGGGTTTCTTCATGTAGCCCTGGCTGTCCTGGAACTTACTCTCTAGACCAGGCTGGCCTCGAACTCTCAGTGATCTGACTCTTGTTTTATATTTTTAAGGTAGGATCTTGCTATGTAGTTTAGGCCGGCTTCAGTTCAAAACCCTTAGCTTCCGCCCTCCAGTGACCGCTCTCCCCATTTTAAGATGGAAAGCCTCTCTTTATTTCTTTCTTTCTCTTTCTTTCTTTCTTTTTTTTTTTTTTTTTTTTTTTTGAGGGGGTGTATTAAGAAAGAGTTTCATGTAGCCCAGGCTGGCCTTAAACTCACCAAATATTCCAAGATGGATGGATGGCTTTGACTTTCGGATCCTCCACTTCCCAAGTGCTGGGAATACAGGTGTGCACTGCCACATGAGGCTAAAGTGTGCAGAAAGCCTGGGTAACAGATAAGTACAGCAACAAACAGCTGTTTCTATTACCCCTAATCCTTATGTCATGTAAGGGCCTCGGTTTATAGAAAACACTCAGGGACTGCCTGTAACTTTCCTAGTCCACAGTCCTTGTGAGTGGTGAAGCTAAGTTTAAACCAGGTTGCCTGGCTCAGAAGCTTGCACCCTGAGCCACCGCCCTCCCTGGAGTTTCTACAATACTCCCCCAGGGGGTAAGAATGCAGAACAAACAGGAAATATAAATAGTAGGTAAGGCCTTACTTAGACACGCCTGTCTGGTCCAAAACCACCTTGCCTCCCCGGCAGGAGGGGTAGACTTTGACAAAGAACTCATACAGCATGCCATCGTCCACGTCTGGGGTCAGGTCCCCCACAAACAAGGAGTACTCAGGGCTGAGAGGAGAGAAGAGGCAGCAAAAAGTCAAACCCGCAGTCAGTGTCTGAAATCTCCTTTCTCCACTATTCTTTAAGACAAAAAGTTCTGCTATGGAGTCCAGGCTGGCCTCAGCCTCCTAGCAATCCTCCTGCCAAAGCCTCCTAAGAGCTGAAATCGAGTGACAGGCAGGCACACTGTGCCATTGGCAAAGGAGTCATGGGCATAGTACCATGCCCTGAATTCTCCAGACACTACATAAAACTTATTCTTTAAGCATCAAGAACTCTCTGTGACTTTGAGGCCAGCCTGGTCTACAGAGCAAGTTCCAGAGGCGGGCCAAACTCTATGAGTTCTAGGCCAGCCAAGGGCACACAGGATTAAAACCTGTCTCAAAAAAAAAAAAAAAAAAAAAAAAAAGAGCGAGTTTGTAAGCTTGAAAGGGAGAGAGAAAGCATGATCAGAAACAGATCATAGTCATATGCAAGGATTAAAAAGAAAAAACCCAAACACATGTTAAATGTATGATAAAATAAAACAAGACCCTTAATCTCCTAAAGACCTAAAATCTAGACGAGATGAAATGCTCAAACTCTGTTGGAACAAGAGAAATGTTTACAAACATATTTGATTTGAGATTCAGCTTTTGTTTTGTGCTACCATGTCAAGTCTTATGTTAGCATTTCCAGCACGATACATATTCTTTGTATAAAGTTAAAATATAACAGCTCACAAAGAAGCTGGGCAGTGGTGGCTCACACCTTTGATCCCAGCACCAAAGAAGCAACTCTCTGAGTTCAAGGTCAGCCTGATCTACAGAGTTCCAGGACAGCCAGCGCTGGACAGAGAAACCCTGTCTGGAAAAGCCAAAATAAATAAATAAAACAACACAAACAAACAAAGACTCACAAAGAAAAATAAAATTAGTGGCCAGGTATGGTAGCCCAGAGAGACAGAAGTATATACAAGTTCAAGATCTGCTTCACCTGTACAGCAAGCTCCAAGTTAGCCTTGGCTATATGAGACCTTGTCTCTACACCTATACACATGGGGGAATAAGCTATATGGGAGCAATACACTCCCTTAACTGCTGAGCCACTTCTTTAGTAGCCCACTGTCTGCCTTTTGAAACCCTCTCATATAGGTCAGGGTAGCTTCAAACTACGTATTTACCTGTCTGGTAAATTAGGCTGTCAGGAGGCTACAGTAGGACTCTGAGGTCAGCCTAGCAACCCAGCCACATTGCCAACACCATGATGTAAGGTCTAGAACATGACTTGTGAGCAGTCCAGTAAGTGAACATAATATAATCAACCCACTTTTTATTATCAGACTGTCTGGCATTCCTCTCAACATTTCCCATCACATACATGTTTTAATGAGCACTTGAGAGGCTGCTCCTTGCACACATCCATGAATACATTCTGAAGAGTGGAACTCTGCAGGAACAATACACTCTCCCGCAGAATCAATGATAGCAAGCTTGGAGAGCTTCTGAGATAGTGTCTTAAAGAGTTTTTGAAAACTATTTAGCCTAAGGAGTACAACTCAATCTTTTCTCTGAGTGAGGGTCTCGTTATATGGCCCTGGCTAGCTTAGAACTTACTATGTAGACCACATGACCTCCAACCTGCCATCTTCCCCTTGTCTCTACCTCCCAAGTGCTGAGAGCAGGACTGGCAGGGCGCCACCATGCCTGACCACAGTGCTGTCTTTGGAGGCTGCAATGGGGCTGAAGCTTGTCATTGCTAAATGAGAAGCTTCGTGACATAGGCAGGATTGTTTCTAATGTGGAGACGCAAAACTGGGCTTCCTAGTCTAGCCTGGACTGTTAAGTCCCTAACTCTATAGACAAATACTTCCAGATAGCCACTGGAAATTCACCTTGTTATTGTAAGTAGATCCTCACTGAATAAAACCTGAAAAGTTAATAGGATAGAGAGTCGAGGGGAAGACCAGAGAGAGGACATGGCCCTGCCAGGCATAGCGGCGCACATCCACAGTATAAGGAGGGCTGCTGTGGGCTGAAGCCCATCTGGGCAACCTAGTGAATAGATCATGTGGGTTACAGAATGAAACAGTCTCAATAAAACAACGCAGTAATGCACACCTTTAATCCAAGAACTTGGGAAGCAGAGGCAGGCAGATCTCTAAGTATGAGGCTAGCCTGCTCTACAGTGTGAGTTTCAGGACCACCTGGGCTATACTGAGAAACCCTGTCTCAAAAAACAATAAACAAACAAACAAGCAGCAGAGCCGAGGATAGGGTCTTTGCCTTCTGTAGTGGTTCAAATAAGAACCCCCCATCACCCCATCTTTGAATGCTTAGTCTCAGTGAGTGGAACTCTTTAATAGGATTAGGTATGACCTTGTTGATAGAAGTGTGTCACTGAGGGTGAGCTTCGAGCTTTCAAGCGCTAAGTCCAGTGTCTCTACTCAGCTATTCTCAAGTACTCTCCAGCGGGGCCTGCTGCTAAACTTCCTGCCATGATAATGGACTAAACCTCTGAAATCTAAGGCCCAGTCAAATGCTTTGTTTATTTGTTTAAGTTACGCTGGTCATAGAGTTCTAGAAATAGAACAGTGACTAAGATACTATCCACGCACCAAGTGCTGTGCTCCATCAGCAGCACTGTGTATCTAACACTTACCATGGGGACGCGGGAGCACACATTAATCCCAGCACGTGGGAGGTAGACAGAAGCACAGGGCATCTTTGACTACACAGGGAGCCTGAGGCCAGTCTGGAATACATGCCACTGTGACCCATGCCATCCAAAGGAGGACATTGCCTTGACACAGTGGAGGCCAGGGAGTAGAAGAGTGTCCTTCAGAAGGTGGCAAATTACAGTTCAACTCTCCAGCGTCCTTTGGCAGTAACTGGCACTGTGACATCTTGTGCCTCTGTCTAGACACCTACATTGGGGCAGCTTCTTACTTACCTATTGTCTGGCTGTTTCCCATAAGTGGCATAATTCAGTTTAAAACGTTTTGCCTGGAAATTTAAAAACACATGGACAAACTAAAACAGAGAAGGACCTTTCAAAAGCCAAACGATATTTAAAGAAAACTGAAATAAATTACCTTGGCCAAAACATCTCCCCCTCTCTAAGCCTCAGCCTCCTCCTGCATAAAATGAAGGGTTGCACGGTTGACTGTTAAGGGCACTGCCAGCCCCATGGTTCTATGAGCCCAGGTGTGTCAGCTGGTACAGCTGTAAGCTAAGTAACTGTGGGAAGAGCAGAATGTAACCTCTTGAGATGTGTTCTTGCTGCTACCAGCCTGTTCCAGATTCTCAAGCAGGCAAAACACCTAGAGTTTTGGCTAGGGACTGAACCTAGGGTCTTGGGCATGCTAGGCAAATACTCTGCCGTTGAGACGCATCCTAGCTCGGTTTCTGAGCCTTCTGCCATAAAGGCAGTGCTGCAGAGTGGGAAGGGGCTGGGGTTTGGAGGCAAGTAGTTTTCTGCCTGAATCTTGGCCCTGCCACTTACTACCTGCATTGCCTTCAGCAAGTCAGTGCACCTCCCTGAGCTTCTGTTTCCTGGTTGATCAAAGATAACAGTACCCATTGTGCAGGTGGCTACGGGATTAACTGACATGCTGTGTGTACCCAGTGGCAAGTCTCTGTGTGGTCGTAATTAAAGACAACAAAAAAATGGCAAAGCCATCATCATCCAAGTGTCCTTACAGGTGTGGCTCCTGGAAGGGGTTTCCCATTAATTTTATGCAAACACTTCTCGGCTGTGGCCAAATCTGCGAATTCCACAAAGCAGTAGCCAGCTGGGATTCTGGAAGTAAGCAGAGAAAGAGCAATAAGGATGCCCAGGTAAGTTTTGGTTTCCTTTTTCCCCCTCTTTCTCCTTTTCTGTTAAGACAGGATTTTACTATACATCTCTGGCTGTATATACCTAGAGATCAAAGCCCCTTCCCACCCCACCCCCCAGTCCCACCGCCTTCCAAGTGCTGGGACAAAAGGAGTGCATCTGGCCACTCAGCTTCAAAAACGTTTTGTTTTGTTTTCTGATAGAGCCACACTATTTTTAGTCCACTCTCTAGTCCAGATCAGAAATACCTTTAAATACAAGGACAATGAATCTGGCTAGTTCCTGACTGATTTCATAACCATGTATTATGTATATGTCATATTACCTGTGATGAAATGCTCCCAAAAACCTTAATGGACCCATTCAACCCTTCAGATCCTTTGTCTAGCTTGCAAGAAATTAAGAATAGCCCCAGAGAAAATACCAGAATAAATTAATCAAGAAGGTAATGATTTTTATCTACTTAAAAAGCTTCTAAACTGGGCAGTGGTGGTGCACACCTTAGATCCCAGCACTCGCGAGGGCTGGAGAGATGGCTTAGAGGTTAAGAGCACTGACTGCTCTTCTGGTGTGTCTGAAGACAGCTACACTGTACTTATAATAAATTTAAAAAATTATAAAAAAAAAATAAATATTTATTTTATGTATGCAAGTGATTTCCAGGCCAGTCTACGCTGTAAGACCCTGTCTTTTACATGTTTTGTTTGAGATAGGTTCTCACTATGGAGTTCTGGCTGCCTGGAACTCAGTAAGTACACTGTGCTGGCCCTGAACTCACAGAGATCTACCTACCTCAACTTCTGCCTCCAGAGTACCATGTCTAGATCTTCTTTAAATTCTTTAATATCTGTATTGATTACTTGAGAAATCTTTGCTTTGTTGAGACAGGGTCTCACTATGTTAGCTCTGGTGTATTGTGGCCTCCCAGAGGTTAAAGGCACCACTATCACCCAGCAGTTATTTGAGAATTCTAAGCAATGTATCATTGGTGCAGGGTTGCCAATAGGCTTATGAGGCGAGTGCTTGTACCCTAACCTTTTACTTCTGAATAATCCTAATTTCTTGGGGGGGGGGGGAAGGTGTGGAAGATTGTGTGTGGGTGAGTGAGATGACACATACTCAAAACTCCATAAACGAGATAGGGTTCAGCAGGAGATATAGTTCTCAATTATAATGTTTTATACTGCTCTTCCAAGGGACATCAGTTCGATATCCGGCAACCATGGAAGGGCACATCACAGAATTTGACAACTCTGGCCTCTATGGGCACTTGCACTTTTGCATACCCTGCCCCCCACATACATAATCAAAGGTAATCAAATGTAAAAATAAATCTTAAAAAAAAAAAAAGGAGCCAGGATTGCTGGCCCACCTTGTGTTTATGGCACTTGGAAGGCAGAGGCAGGGTTGTTCTAAGTTTGAGGTACTACAGGAAGACTTTTGTTTCAAAAGTAAAATAAAACAAAGATAAATGAAACACACAGTAGCTTACCAAAGATCACACAACACAGTTTTCAAAAACAGGTGCCAGCATCCTGACCTGAATCACTGGGATACTAGCACCTGAAATTCTCAATGCTTCTCAGTAAGTCACCCTCCGTGTTTCTTTTTTATAATACTGTGTGACCACTACTACTAGGGATGGTGAGATGTCTTTCTTCCCGCCTTGTTTATTCCCTTGAATGACAGCAGCAGGATCTACTAAGCGAGAACCGGAAAGATGAAAAGGGAGGTGTACCCAGTGAGGCGGTTTCGGATAATTTTGACGCTCATCACGGTCTCCCCCATGGTGGCAAAGGCTCTAGAGATGAAGTTCTCATCCATGTAGGGTTCCAGCTGCATAAAAACCAGAGCAGAGAGGCTCAGGTCCACGTCCAGGAGTCCCATAAGGAGTTGAAGCCCTCCCACTCTGTCCAGGACACTCTCCCCTGTACTATAGAGAGCCAAGCTTTCTATCCAGAATGGGGCATGGTTCCAACCAACTCCTTTACTTCAACTCAGTTACTTATCCTAACCCTTGCTGGGAGGCGTGGCACAGGCCCTTAATCCCAGCACTAGGGAGGCAGTGGCTAGTAGATCTCTAGAGTTTGAGGTCTACAGAATAAGTTCCAGGACAGACAGAACTATGTGAGGGACCCCCATCTCAAAAACAACGGAGGAAAAAAACCCGCAAAATATTTCCCCTTTATAGAACTCCCTGAGCGTCTGGCCCTGCAAACACAGGAGCCCTCAATCCCTGGGGTTCTTCCCACTCCATTCCACCAAATCTTTTCTTTCTCAAACCGGAAAGGGGGGAGGTTCCAGAACCTTTAACCCATCGATTCAGCATCTGAGGAATCTCCATTCTGATGCCCAGCCTCCCCTTTCAAAGCCTGGGTGAGCAGGCCTCGCTACGAAGCCCAAGCTGGCCTAGAACTCACCACGGAGTTTCGAGCTTGTGGCGGTCCTCCTGCCTCTGCCTTACCAAGTGCAAGGATTAATGCGTGGGCGACCACACCCCGCCTGGCTTTCCTCTGTCACCAAAACCCTTCCTGTTCAACGCCACCCTCCAGGGATCCGAAGGCCCTTCGCCCTCAGGCCCTTCCTCCCCCTAAGACTCGAGACCCTCTTATTTTCTCCTCAGAGCAGGGCCGGCCCTGACTCACGTCTCCCATCCATAGGCTGGCCGCCATCCCGCACCCGGGCGGTGACCGTACGGGCCTGTGGCGCGCAACCGCGCCAGTCTGCGCAGCCGAGCCCGTGGGAGTCTGCGCCCGCGGCCCCTCCTGCGCACACGCCGCCTCGGCTGCCAGACGCGCCGATCCGGGTTTTCCTCCGACCTGTCAGCAGTTTCCGGCTCTCAGGGGGCGTGGCTTCCAACGCAGTAGGGGCGCGGCTTCCACAGCTATAGGGGCGGGGCTTCGGCTCTGGCGCAGGAAGCCTCTAGTGGCACCTAGTGGCTCTGAAGAAAGTCTCTGTGCCGCGGACTGCCCCGCGCTTTAATGAAACCGCATAAATGCTTCTATAATTAGAAAGGTAAGGTTTGCTCTCTGTAGGAAATTCCAAGTATAAGCACGGAAGGACAGTTAGAGACAGTGACGGAACCTCTCTGGGAGCGCGGAGGATACGATTCCGTGGGACTATGAAGGAGCCACAGTCGCACAGCGCTCCTCTTGCCCTGCATCCCATCAAGGGCTTTTGGAAGATGTAGTGAGATTCCTCATTTTCCCAAAGCCCTAAAGCGGAGAGGACTAAGGACGGTTCTCCATAATACAATCAACGTCCCAGCATCCATCGTTTTTGTTTGTAGTTGGGGGTGGGGATGGGAAGCGTCGCTGTTGGCATGGTCTCTATGTTAGTCCTGGTTGGGCTGTAGTCTCTACTTGATTCTGTTTTTGGTTTTTATTTCTCAAAGCATTCCTTTTTAAAGGCTGAGTCATGTTTCCAGCCTCACATTTTATATAGCTTGTTGTAGGCTGACTGCACGTTCTTGGCAATCCTCCTGCTTCAGCCTCCTAGGTGCTACTTTTACAAGTGAAGGACACCAATCCAAAACACCAAGGCTTTACCAGACCACAAAAACCCATAGTAAACTTGGTTTTTGAGAACTCCTAAGGTGGACGTATTCCAAGCTTCATCCAGTTGGTAGCCAACTTAGCTAAGTGGGAAGCTTCTGTGCCTTCAGACTGAGTCTGATAACCAAGTCTATGCTAAGGCCTTCAACCCCAAGCTGTAGAAAGTTCTCCAAGCCAAGGACTCCAGGGCCCAACTATGAGTCTACAAATTTCCTATTCCCTTGTTACTGTATAAATAGTGCTAAGGAGCTGGTGAGATGGCTCAGTAGGTAAGAGCGTATTGCACTGAATCTGACACACATACACATACAAATGTTTTAAAAAAATGTCTTCAGAAGCTTTAGAATGCTTTGGATCCCATGAGATTGGAGTTAGATGGTTGTATAGTACCCTTTGCGTACTGGGAATTGAACCTGAGTCTTCTACAAGTGCAACTAGTGCTTTAAAAAAGATTTATTATACGTAAGCTCAATGTCACTTTCAGATCCCATTACATATGGTTGTGAGCCACCATGTGGTTGCCAAGAACTGAACTCAGGATCTCTGAAAGAGCAGTCAGTGCTCTTAATCACTGAGCCATCTATTCTGCAAGGAAGGCTACAACTCAAAATAAGCCTCTGAAACTGACCAGGTCAGGCCCTTCTCTCCCAGAGTAAGCAATAAAAGCAGAATCCCTCTAGGAGAGAGAGGTTGGGCTGCATGGATCAGCTGCCTGGAAACATAAAGCAGAAGAGTCGCCTGAATTTTAGACCAGGGTCACTTGGAAAGGGAACTCTCACGCTGCCTGCAGGCTGCACAGTGAACTCCAGGTACCAAGCTTTTATGCACTGGGGTGGGCTTTGATGATGTCACTTCTGCCCCTACTAGCAAACAATCCCAATAAAGCTCATTGGTTCATCAAATGGAATATGGCGGCATCCATAATTTACCGTGTTCTGGAAATTATGCTCCCTACCTGGGGTGGATAGCCACGTGTATAGCATATCTCCAGGATGCTTGTCACACTACCCCCAAGGGTATGCATTAAATACACCGGCAGTCGAAAATGCTGGCAAGTCATTAAGGACTTCTAGTAATGTGCTGTACTTAAAAACTGGACTCTGGGCTAGGTATGGTAGTGAGACGGTGATGAAGAGCAGAACTGACAAGCACTCAGGAAGCAGATGATGCAGCTAGATTTTTCTGAGTTCTACACCAGCCAAGGACACACAGATCCTGACAAAAACAAAAACCCTGATTTAGGCTTTAAAAATTCCACTCCAAAGCCAGGCCTGTCATCTCATCACTTGAGGCCGAGGCAGGAAGAGCAGGTTGTCAGCTTGGGCTACACTGAGAGCCCATTTAAAAAACAAACCAAACACGTCTTCTCTAGACATTGGAATGACTGTATCAGCCATAACCTTAACATAGACAAGCTCAGAGGCAGGTGTTCCGTTAAAGACAACTCCAGGGGACATGCATAAAAACAGAGAGCCCATTTTATAAAACTCTAAATTTATTCAAAGTGTTACAAGATTTTACTTTCCCCTCCAAAATATTATACAATTAAAAAAAATCAAAACTATTTTCTCAGCCACTGTTAACTTTTCTTAGGACCAGCCTCTGCCCCTCCACCTTTCCCTTCACTCCTCCCTCAGCACCGTTTTAAATCACCCCACCCCTTCCCCAATACCCTGCCTTGACTGCCCAGCCGAGCCCAGCATGGCTATCCAGTCCTCTATGGCAGAAAGGCTGACTAATGGGGAGTGGACAGGTGACACCCAAGTGACACTGGGTGCTTTGTGCTTTTGGGAGGACAGTTGGTTTTTTTCAAGTGGGTCACTGTTTTTGCCCATGGACACCTGTTTAGAGCCAAATCTTTGGCTTAGGTCACCCAGAGCCTTGAAAAGCCTTTGTCCAGATCTCCTCAGGCATGGGTCCATGACAACTGGATGACTATACAAACGATCTGTGTCCTCATAAACTACTGTTAGGAACAGAAAGAGTGGCTCATTGGAAGCAAGGCTTAATGGAGTCCCAACTTTTCAGAGTGTGGGCACCAAAACCTCAGGGCAGGATGTTGTGTGTAGTTTTAAGCTACTGTTTTGGGTTTTGTAGGTAATGAGCCAGCGCCAGCCAGGACCACAGGAGACAGGGTACTGAAGGGGGGGAAAAGTCTAACAACGTAAGCCTCTGGCAAGCAAAGACCGTCCTCCCATCCCCCCCACATCCTACAAGTACCAGGATGATTCTAGAAAGAGGACAAAACAGAAGAAAACAGATTCTGCTGTGGTGATGGGAAAAGACAGGAGATGATATCTGCTCAGGGGTGGGGAGGGGCCTCCTGGAGTCTGTAGCTGGCCATTCCTGTTCTGTGAAGCTGGGTTGGGGCCAGGAGCCAGGCCCACAAAGACATCATCAGCTCTGTGTTTTGTCCTTAACTAGTAAGACTGTGTGCTGGCCCCCACTGGACACAGTTAACACCACACGGTTCTCTAGCTGTTTGCCAGTCATTTCCACAGGGCTCCAGGCATCTTCATCCTGCCCGGTGCCCAGCTGGTAGTTGGTGCCCATGCCCCAGGCAAAAACACGACCTGCAAGAGACAGAAATAGAGGCAGCTGCCTTTGTGGTCTTCAGCCCTGCCTTTCCACACCAGAAGATGCCTGGGACATAGTGGTGAATTTTGCCTTGACCAATAGCAGTCTGGCAAGATCCCAGCCCAAGAGTTCAAGGGAGACTGGAAGAGCCAGGGAGACTATGCCCTTGTTCACACTCTCCTTACTCCAAGGCACAGCACCCAGGGGCTACATAATAAACTTATGTTCTTGAAACCAGCCACCTTTTACTCTGTTCAGGATGCTCTTGAGTTTGATATGCTACCCTTTGGTAATGTTTTGTTTTGGTCAGGTCTCACTGTGTAGCCTTGGCTGGCCCTGAACTATGTACACAAGGCTGGCTTCAAACTCAGAGAGGTGCCCAACATTGCCTCCTGAGTACTGGGACTAAAAAGTGTGTACCCTAATACCGGACCCACACCCTGGTTTTCACAAAGGACAAACCTCTGCAAACCCGAATTCTGAAGGTTTCCTGGCTATGCACCTTTCTTGAGCTTTTGCTGCTGTCCAAACCCTTTTCTGCTAGATTGGCCAGGACCCACATGGCAGCTCACAACCACCATTAACTCCAGTTCCAGGGGATCTAATGCCCTCTTCTGGCCTCTGTAGGCATCAAGTACATACACAGTAAATAGACATACATGTAGAAAAAACATTAAAAAAAAAATGTTCTTGAGCCCAGCTCAAGACGGGACAGACCTATGATCCCCAAACTCAGATGGCAGGGTCAGGTGAACCTCTATGAGTTCCAGGCTAGACTGGTCTACATGGTGAGACCCTGTCTCAAAACATGCCAGAGCTTCTGAGAGTCTCTAGCCCTGCATCTGACTCCATGTGACAAGTCACACAACTTGCCAAAGAATTTGGCAGGCATCATAACCCCCCCTATCCAAAACCCAACCAAGCCTGAGGAGCCCCACTTACCATCCTTGGACACAGCATACCCCACAGAAGCCCCACAGGCCACTGAGGAGACCACCGGCAGCCGGGAAATGAGGGTAGGCATGCTCTTCTCCTCCGCACCCTCCCCAAGGCCCAGCCGCCCGTACTCAGCCCGGCCCAGGCTGTATGCTTTTCCTGTGGGATGAAGAAGAGAGAATATCAGCAGGGAGCATATTCCAAGCAAGACGAATGCACACCAGGTGAGGTAGAAAATCCTCTACACAATTCCCTCTGTGTTCACATGCTGAAGCACCAGAAACCCTCATGGATGCAAATCTATGTCTGTCCAAACCATGATCCTAGTGATGTGGCTGCCTCAGGGACTACTGTCTTTGAGATACAGAAGACCTGGGAATCCTACCTTCTGAATCCATGCAGACTGTATGATGCTGGCCACCAGAGAAGCCCACCCAGGACTTGGTGGAATTCTTGAAGGATGTCAAGTTTTGAGGAATGAAGCAAGACCCAGTGCCTGGAGTTCCTGTATCAAGGGTGAAGGTGTTCCAGAAGCTTCTCCTTTCACTGCCATCCATCCCCAGCAAGGCTACCTTACACCACTACACCACAGCTCCAAAGGGGTCAGGTTATCCCACAGAGCAAAAGCAACAGATGAATGCTAAAGCCGAGACTGGAGTCAAGGGCTCATGGTCATGCCTGATAAAAGACTCACCGAGCTGGTGATAGTTGGAGAGGCCAAAGCCATACACATGGCCCTCACGGGAGATGGCAAAAGTGAAATAGGCGCCACAGAAGGCATCCTGGAACCGCACATGGCCCCGGGTTCCCCTGGATTTCAGCAGCACACATCGGGGAACCAGGAGTCGCTCTGTAAGTACAGAGGAAACCAGACTCAGTGACAGACACAGGGTATTTTCTCAAGGAGGCTAAGCAGGGTCGCCCTTGACTGGCCTCATGTTCAAACACCCCGCTCAAAAAATTTAAACCTCAAAAAGAGAAGCTTATGGGAAACAGCCTGTGCCACACATTTTTCTAATCAAGACATCTTTCTCTTCACAGTAACCAATTAGGGACAGGGTAAGCAGGTGGGGAGCTAGAGATAAAGGAATCATCCCAGTCTGAGACCCATCCCCTTGAAATTATTTACTAATGTGGTCTAGAACTTAGTACACACACCAGGTTGGCCTCAAACTCAAGAGATCCAATGTTCCTCTCCCTGTCTCCTGAGTGCTGAGCTTAAAGGTGTGCAACCCCATGGCCAGCTTACGGTCTGAGTGTTTAACCAACACTGGAGGTGCACTGGATATAAGCCAACACTGAATCCCACCTGCCTTTCATCTTCACCAGGGAATGGCTAATCGAATCCTCCCACTGGAAGTACCAAAGCCACTTACCAAGGCCCTGACGGCCACCTCGGTTGGCAAATAACTCAGGTACACGGCCCAGCTGACCTTGCTCCCCACAACCCAAGGTGTAGAGGTCTCCATCAGTTGTGAGCATCACTAAGTGGTCATTCCCTGAGGTGAGAGAGCATAGGAAGGGCTTGTCTGTAAGGCCCAAGGCTGAACTCCTGCTAGCTCCTGCCCACAGTATGTCCGAACACTCACCGGAGGCTACCTTTACCACCGGCGTGTCCAGTTGCACTTGAACAGGCACCATGCTCTTCTTCATCGGCTCCAACAACCCGATCACACCATTATTGTCCTAAAGAGAGGGGCGGAGACTCATGCAGCCAGCTCTGTGGCTCTCAAACAGCCAACGCAGCTGCCTGGCAGTGACAGCAGATACGGACAGAGAGACAGCAGCAGGGGCCTGGCCACACACGGAAATCCTAAAGAATGGGAACTGTGTTAGGGTGAGGGGTGGATGCGAGTAGAGAGAAGCAGACTGGCCATAAGGAAAGTGTTGAAGCAGCAGGTTCTTGCTGCCATCTTCTTGCCATACATTATTCTGAGCACTTCTTTTTCTTCCTTCCTTCCCTTCTTTCGGTTTTTTGAGTCAGGATTTCCCTGTGTAGCCCTGGCTGTCCTTGAACTCAAGAGATTTGCATGCCTCTGCCTCCTGCATGCTGGGACTAAAGGCACCATAACCGCTAGGCTATTCTAAGCATTTCTGTATTAAAAACATCCCAGTAAAAATTTTTTTACAATGCTTCTACAGCTGTGCTGGCAGACTCCTTTAAACCCAGCACCAATGGGTGAGAGTTAAGATCTTTGAGTGTGAGCTTCATCCTCACAATGAGTTCTAACCCAGTCAGAGACACACAGTGAGAACCCAGCTCAAAAACAGTCAATGAGGACCTGGCATAGTGTCACACTTTTAATCCTCGAGGCATGAGAATCTTTGAGTTTGAGGCCAACCTGGTCTACAAGGCAAGCTCCAAAACAGATAGGACTACATAATGACCCTACCTCAAAAAAAATAAGTAAATAAATGAATAAATGAATGAATAATTGCCTTTGCAATAGCCTTTAAGGAAGTTATAATGAGAGTCTGCTTTGTTTTTTTTATTCACTTTTAATGTTTACGGTGTTTTCCAAGTATGCATGTCTTTATACCACATATGTGCCTAGTACCCAAAAAGGCCAGAAGGCATTGGCTCTCCTGGAGCCTGAGTTATAAACAGCTGTGAGTTGCTGTGTGGGTGATGGAAACCCAACCCACAGATCTTTCTCTCAAAGACTCCAGAAAGGAGATGCAAAAGAGAAAGAGGCAGGAGATGAGACATAGCAGTTCCTAGGGCCTTCTGAGCCCAGAGGCAACCTTGACTCGCCCCAAAGACGCACCTCATCACACTCAAGCACAAAGGCCTGAGTGGTCAGGCCCATATGAAGATGCTAGGAATTAGAATCTGGGCCCTACTCATGTATATGGCCTTTACTTCCCACACGCATGAGAGACAGTGGGAGCAGGAAAGTAAATCATTTGGGGATCCTGAGTTAATTCTGCCTGCCAGCCCCAGTCTTACCCGGAAAGAGCCCCAGAGGAAGACTCGGCCGTCTTCGGTGAGGGCTGCTGTGTGACTGTCCCCCGCTGACACTTGCACCACTTTCTCTTGCAGTTCCACTTTCCCAGGGACCATCTCTGAGCCCTCGACTGAAGTGTCCCTTCCCAGGGCACCCTCGTCATTGCAGCCAAAGGAGTAGACCTGTGCCCAGGATGTCCCGTTAATGCAAAATCTGGCCCTGTGGCCTCCTTCTTAGGCCACTCCCTGCTTCTATAGCCAGATTCTGTTCCCTACCCTTGCACCCAGGCCCTATCCAACCTGTCCCAACCCTCTGACCTACCTGGCCACTTTGGCTCAGACACACAGTATGCATGCCCCCGGCCTCAGCCTGCACAACATCTTGTAGAAGGGGTACCAAGGCCGGCTTCTTCCTCTCCAGCACACTCTCACCCAGCCCCAGCTGGCCCACGTCGCCCTGGCCCAGTGTCAGCACCAAGCCTGGTTCTGTGTGGTGGGACCTGTGTGAGACTAAAAGGTAGAGAAGATAGCCCCTGAGTGTGTAGGATGAGGGCAGACAGCAGAGGTCACATTATGGGCTCTGGGACTGTGATAGCCTGGGGTTCAAGCCCTTGCTCTGCCAATAGGACCTAAGTTCCTTTTGTAAACAGAGGATGACAAGGGTATCTGTTAAAAGTTTGTTTTTTTTTTTTTTTTTTTTTTTTTTAAAGGATTAAAATCCAAGCATGTTTTTGATATGAGGAAGGAAGAGAAACAAGGAGACACTCCACACAGTGAAATGGATCATGGTAGGCAGGGCACCAGGACAGTGAGCAGACAATTTCCAGGTGAGCCCATGTCACAGGTGTGGTCCATACTGCCAACCTTTACTGTCCAGTTACTCTTCAGCCCTCGGAGGCAGAGGCAGGCAGGTCTGTGAGTTATTCCACAGCCATGACCATCCTATCTCAAACAAGCACCGAAAATAGATGACACCCCTTTACAGGATATGGAACAGAGCCTCCCAAAGGGTCAACAGCCTTCCCAGGTCAGAAGGCTAATTACCAGAGTTTGCACTGCAGCTTAGGGCAAATACCTGGTATCAGCTCCCATCTGAATATCTGAATGCCCCTCTACCCCCAGGCTGAGCACGGGAGGAAAACAAACTGCCCCTTTAGTCAGTATGGGCAGCGCACTGACAGCTTCAGAGCAACTGGAAGGCACAGTAAGAACCCACAGATGTATTTGTGGAGAGGTGTGGGCAACCAGTGGGTAGTACAAGGCCTTTTGGCAGCCAGAGCAAGCCTGCCACAGCCCTCCACAGTCAATGGCATCCAGTCCCCTCCCCAAGGGTGTGGCCCTGGCTGCCAGGGCCACTGCAGCTGTACTGGCAGGGAGCCATCTGGTTGGGTTTTCTGGTCAGTTGGGCTTGGCCCACAGGCACCTTGGCAGGAGCGAGTAGCAGGAGCGCGGTTACGAGTGTCTGTAAAAGACAGACACTGTCTGAGCTTGTGCGTCTACGCTCCTCCCTCCCATGCTAGGGGCGGTTCCCCTTGTCCTGGCCACACTCTGGGGTTGTAGGAAAGAGAAATGGCAGGACAGGTCCTTCAAACAAAGCTGGGACATTATCTCCTCTAATTCTCAACGACTCAGGCTCATGGAGCTCTTGTTTCTATTCTATCAAGCGAGGCTCAGCCTCAGTCAGGAGTGACCTGCCTGTGGTTACAGTGACAAAGTGGCAGTCAGGACCTAACCCACATCTGAAAGCCCAAGAGCCTCTCAGGCTTTTGGGGTGTCAATTCAGGGGGGCCTAAGGCCAAGAACTTCTCTAATTATTGGGGAGGAGACCTAAGTCCTTTAGATAGGCAAAACCATGCGTTGGGGGGAGGCGTGGGGGGGATGGCAAGTTCTAGGATGGAGGTTGGGGCTTGGGGGATACCAGCATTGCTTTGAAGGCTCTCTGATATGCCTTGGCTTAGGTCTCTTTTCTGACAGCTAAAGAGCTGAGCTAGGTGAAATGCAGGAAAACCTCAGCTGAGCAGGGTTCCTGGACATCTAAGCCCCTCACAGCTTCAAGCCAGGGAGGGAAGGAGAGTAGGTCCAGGTGTCTCACTGTTTTGAGAGAACACTCAAAGCCAAGAAGGGATCACAGCCAGCTTACCTTTCACCTTCTTGCTTTTGGGGATGGCATCCTCCGGGGGCGATCTTCTCTTAGCTATGCGCTTGGGTGGCATCTTCCTGTCCTGAAAAAAAACCCAGTACAAGTCAGAGTAACAAGCTTCACCCTGTGAATGTCTATTCACCCCTGAAGAGTAAGAGGACACACCCCGTGCAGTCACGGCACTTGACATCTGTCCCAGAACTGTGTGACAGGTGAGGAATAGGAATGAGCAAGCTCATAACTATTCTCTACACTACGTGAAGAGTGAACTTAACAGCATCAGACTTATGGCAGCCCGCTGAGAATCTGCCCAACAGTGTGAACGCCGCTGCTATCCATTCTGGCTTACTAAGCACTGTTATTTTGAGGCAGGGTCCGCTGCAGCTTTAGGTGGCCTTGAACACGTCATCTTCCTGCCTGCACCCCCTAAGCTGAATAAACAGGCTTGTGCTCCCACAAGTAGCTGTTAAATGAACTGGTACAGTGAGCTGGGGTATGGCACTTGCCTAGCTTGTCTGAGGCTCTGGGTTTCATCCCATAACAGTAACAAAACAAAAGTTTTAATTCAAATAAAGCCCGACTGGGTGTCCACTGTTAGCCTCAGCACTCAGGAGGGAGAGACAGGCAGATCTGGTCTACAGAGCAAGCTCCAAGACAGCTCGGGCTACACAGAGAAACCATGTCTCAAAAAGACAAAACCAACATAAAGATAGAGAAATAAAAATAAAGCTGGGAATGGTGACACATGCCTTTAACCCAGATGGGCCAGCCTAGTCTACACAGTGAGTTCCAGGGCAGGCAGGGCTATAGAGGCAGGCCCAGGCTCAAAAACAAAACAGTCAATGAAAACGGTCCTACAGTAAATGCTTGCTCAAGAAAGTAAAGTTGGTGGTAGGGGGGTGTTTAGGGTCTTCCCCAGGTAATACTGAGACATAAGCCAACTGGGATCAAAGCAAGCTCACTGGCCCTTCTCAGTGTCTCCTGGGGATCTGGTCAGCACCACCCACCCCACACCACTGCCTATGAGGTCCAAATGCCTCAGGCTTCCCAGTTGTCAGCTCAGATTGTACGGACTTCTGACTCAGAGGGAGGAGACCAGCACATTTTAAACAGGCCCAGGATCCTGCAGAGCCTGTGTGGGTTGTGGCTGGCCCAGTTCTGTCAAGAGGCAGCCACTCTTCAGGCAATACCCCCCACCCCCGTGCTGCTTTGAGACCCCTCTCCCCATGGGGCTGGAAAGATGGCTCAGTAGTTAAGAGGCCACTCTCCCCACACCAAAAGTGATGGCTCTTTGGGACCACTGGGAACTCAATTCACCTTCCAGGACTCTAGTTTCCTTGATCTTTAACAATCTGTTAAAAAGGAAATGACAAAGACCTCTCAAGGTGGATAGAAGCCTGAACTGCAAGACCCTAGCAGAGAAGGTGCTCAGTGCCGTGTCCAACATTCTCACAAATACTCTCGAATACCTGGGGTTGGGCTGAGATGCAGGGCAGAGACAGAGGAGGCTACCCTGCTTCCTGTGTTCAGGAGCTTATGTTCTGGGAAGAAAGTCACACCTTGTTCCCCTTCTCCCAAGCCATCCTTCCCTAGAAACTAGGAAAAATTCATGCCTCTCATGAATCTTCGCTATACACAAAGAAATTTTACTTTTCAAAACCAGCTAAAGTTGGGCATGATGGCAAATGCCTGTACTCCTAGCATTTGTGAGGTACAAGTCATTCTTAGCCGCATAGTCAAGCTGAGGACAGCTGAGGCTACAGGAGGCCCTGTCTCAAAAACCAAAGCAAAGGGATTGCCGTGCAAGCATGTGACCCTGACTTCAGAGCCCCAGCATTCACAAGCTGAGCACAGCACATTACAATCCTAGTGCAGGGGCAGCGGAGAGATGCAGACCCCTGAAGCTCACTGGCTAGCCAGGGCACCCTAATGGCGGAGCCAGGTTCCGTGAGAAGCCCTGTCTCAAAAAGGCAGAGCATAATCAATGAACAGTTGATGAGCAGTTGCCAAACCTCTGACTCCCACATGCACACGCAGGCCCTCGTGTTCAGATGAATGACACAGATGTACGCCACAGACAACAAACTCAACCCAGGCCACATAGCAAGACCCTGTCTGATGGGCTTGGCCAAATTCATGGAGCAGAAAGCAAAAGTTAAGAGAGGGGAAAGATGGCAGCTGGGACTTGCCTTGGGGGACTGTTGCCAGATCCAACAGGTCCCCAGCTGAGGGGAGAGATCCTCAGAGACCCCCAATTGTCTTTGAGCCACACATTCTTCATCTGTGCCTGGGCAACTCTCATTGCTGCACAAACTCGGAAAAGCAAGGCAGGGGAAGAGCAGCACCTTCTAAAAGGTGGGACCAGCTGGTCACAGTGGGCAGAGGCAGGATTTGTGATTGCCACAAATTCAAGGCCAGGCAACAAAAGCCTACATAATGAGACATACCCTGCTTCAAGGAAAAAATGAGCCAGGGCTAGAGAGACAGACAGGCTTAGTGCTGGCTGCTCTTCAAGAAAATCCAGGTTTGGTTCCCAGCACCCACAGGCTGCTCACAATCAACCTGTCACTCCAGTCAGGGGACCCAATCCTGGGATCAGTCTTCAAGGAAATTAAAGACTGGAAGAAGAGCGAGTCAATTTCCATTAATAAGCATCTACAGTGCACGACCCTCTAAGAGCTCAGACCTATCTCCATGTCAGAAACAGATGAACAGACCATTCATGGGTGAGATGACATCCCAGAGGACACCCTCCACCAGGGCTAGAGCTCGCCTGCTAAGTCAAACGGGTAAGTATACTAAGTTAGACAACCTCTAGGAGCAGGGTATTTTCTAGTTACTCCCATTTCTGGAGCACCTGGCAACCCCAGCCTGTGCAGGCTGTGTGCTGGCAGGAACTAACTGAGCATGCACACTTCACACTAGGAAGTCCTTCACCCAGGTCCGGATGCTATCTTAAATTTTTTTCCCTAGGGAGAGGGGCAATAGCTTCTAGCAGATGTTAGAGCCACCAGCTTTGCACAGATTATAGTACACATTACTTCCTTTTATAGGCAAGGAGACTAAGGTTTAAGAGAATCTAGTGGGACCTGCCCCAATCCAGACTCCTGCTCTCAGGAGTCTGCAACCAGGACTTGGTGAATGACTTCTAACTCATCTTTTCTGAGCTCCATTAGAATGCTCTTCTTGGGTGAAGCAGCCTTCTCTGTGTCCTCCACGCCCTCCCCACAAGCGCCAATGTCTATGACCCCAAACATATTAAAGCCTCACCTGGAAAGCCATCCCCAACCCTCCACAGCCCTGTTACGGCTTCCGCTTTGGAGTTCCCGGACTGTTCATAACCTCAGCTTGTGCTACAGCACACGTGGTCGGAGGACTTAATTTCTGATGAACCAAAGACTTGGCAGCCGCGACGCTCAAGTTCCACGGACATACTTTGCTGATCTCAGAAGGCCCTAACTGTGGATCCATGAAAGTCTCGCCAGAGAGTCCCTGCGCCCCGCAAAGGGCACGAAGGCCCGCCTTTGTAACCATTGTTCCCCAGAGGCACGGAAACGTTCGGCAGCAAACGACCGGGTGACACAGGGGTTAAGGGCAGGCAACGGTCTGCGGATGCTGCCGCTCCCTCCCCACCGATGGCTCCCAGAGCTCCCCGGGCCGCGCACGCCCGGCCCCCGCGCACCAGCCGTTTGAATCTCCCGCCGCGGAGCGGAGCGCGCGCCCGGAGCGCGGCGGCGAAGGGGCCCGAACGCGAGCGAGGCGGGGCCCACGCGGGCCGGAGCTCGCGCGTCCCGAACGCCGCCGACTTCACGTGCAGTCCGCCATGTGGGCTGCGATCTCGGCCCATCACGACCCCGCGTGCCTCCCGGTTTCCCCGTCCTCAGGGATTCCCCACGAACCGGAGCGCGACCTACCTCGGTGCAGGGCGGCCACAAGCAACTCCGGCGCTCGGCGGCCAGCGGAGAACTGCCCGGAGCATGCGCTCTGCGGGCCTCCGGCCGCGACCCTGGCCAGAAGGGAAAACACAGGGCAGGGCGGCCCCTGGCGGCCACCGCGGGAAGTGCGAGCGGCTGCTCCTAGTTTGTATTCTGTATTGTGTATTTGAGACCCCCAAGTGGGATAAGTGGACAGTTAACCAGAGAAACTACTAGAATCCTGATTTGTTTAGGAAAATATGGTGTGTGACATATGTTCGGAACAAAACGAGGCTGATGGTTCTGTTTGTGCAGAAGGCTAAAAAAAAAATCCATCTATTACCTAGAGTCATCTGATTCAGATGCAGGCATGTTTGTGCACCATGTACGTATACAGTGCTTGCAAAGGCCAGAAAGAGCATCAGTTACACTGGAACCGGCGTTACAGATGGATGTGACCTGCCATGTAGGTGCTGGGATGGAATTTCCATCATCTACAAGAGGAACAACCACTGAACCGTCTCTCCAGGCCCCGAGGGTGACATTTACAATGAGACATTGTGTTCTTACGTGAAGGTTTTGGTCACAGGATAAAATGTTCAGAACTGTAAGAATGGACTTTGGGTAAAGGGTAACCAAGAGTGGAGAGGCAAAGAGCAAGCAGAAGACAAGGGTAATGCCTGGGCTAGTGGCACTGCCCCTAAATCCAGTTCCAGAAGCTGAGGCAGGAGATTAGGAGGGATACATAGTGAGATGCTATCTCGGAAAGAAAGAAGAAACTGGGGAGAAAAGAGGAGCTGGGTGGCTGAATGCTTTGCCTAAGTGTGAGGTGCAAGGTTCAACTACAAGACAGCAAAGGGGAGGAGGGAGGAGATAAGGCTGGGAAGGAAAAGTGAGCTGGGAACTGTTGGAGTGGAGAGCTTACACCGGAAACAGAACACTGGGAAAAAATGGCTTAGGGCTGGAGAGATGGCTCAGCGGTTCAGAACACCACCTGTTCTTCCAGAGGTCCTGAGTTCAACTCCCAGCAACCACATAGTGGCTCACAACCATCTGTAATGAGATCTGATGTCCTCTTCTGGTGTGTCTGAGGACAGTGACAGTGTACTTATATACATAAAATAAATAAATCTTTTAAAAAAGAAAACACTTGTCATGGCCTTCCTATCTGAGGGCAGTAATCTGTACAAAGGGTGTTTCGTGTTTCACAGCTAATTCTGACTCCAAAAGTCATCCTAACATTTTAAACTTTTTTCTTGACCCTTATTTTGAGACAAGGCCTCACTGTGAGACCCTCCTGCCTCTGGCTGCCTAGAGCTGGGACTAAAGATGTCCTCCATCATTCCCAGCGACTCAAGAGCAAGATCGGCAGCTTGGCCCACTTGTCAGCAACAGTGGGGTTTACACAACTGTCACCTACCATTCCACACTCACCAGACAAGTCTTCGGGCACCTTTACAACTGAGCCACCTCCTACTATGTAGTCAGCTCCAAAGCAATTCCCTGATTCTGTCTTACCTTTTCAGGGTTACTTCTGCCTCCATCATGACCTCCTCTCCTGGATGGCAAACTGCGAAGTTTCTCCAAGCATCACCCTGGAAACTGATGTCTTTCTCCAAGATCTTATTCATTCACATGGCTTAATGTAATTACAGAAAAATGACCATCACTTATCTTCTCTTGTAAAAGCATTTTTAAAATTGTTTTGGAAAAGCCTTTGTCTTTGAAGAAAACCCAGGCTAACTTCAAACTCCAGATCTTAATTACTACAGCTTCCTAGTGCTAGGATGGCAGGGGTGTTGGCACCAAGCCTCTGACCTCAAACTCAGTTTTAAAATCAGTTTCTACATTTTATGTATCAATGCTCTATCTACACGTAGGCCTGCATGCCAAAAGAGGGCATGAGACTCCATTATAGATGGTTGTGAACTACCAGGTACCCCTAATACTAAGTCAGGAGAGAGACAGGGAACACTAAGGGGATGAAGCCCTTCATTCCATAGCCTGCCAGAGTCCCTTGCCAGGTAAAAGAATTCCAGTACAATTAACACTTGGTATGAGGGTTGCCATAGAGATATGATCAAATAAGACTTTGACAGAGCTGGCAGTGGTTAAGAGCACAGACTGCTCTTCCAGAGGTCCTGAGTTCAAATCCCAGCAACCACATGGTGGCTCACAACCATCTGTACTAAGATCTGACCCCCTCTTCTGGTGTGTCTACAGTATATTTATATCTTAAGCAAGGGCCATCAACCTACCCTTTCCCCTGAGATTACTAGTAACCCTTCTGTTTAAATTAGTGGTTCTCAACACCTGTGAGTCACAACCCATTTGGGAATTGAACTCTGGAAAAGCAGATCGTGCTCTTAATGACTGAGCCATCTCTCCAGCCCCAAAGCCAACTTTTTAACCAAGTATGTGTGAGTGGGTTTGCGAATGGGGATGTAGTAGAGGTGGACCGCAGAAGAGGGTGCTGGATCTGGAAGTTACAGGTAGCTGCTGGATATAGATGCTGAGACCCAGACTCCAGTTCTCTGGAAAAGCAGTATAACTCTTAACCATTTCTCATGCCATTTAGATAGAAAGTCTAACCACGTATAATACATGTTTTTTTCACAAAAATCAGAGGTAGAAAACAGGGTTAAAATTGTTACACTTAAGGGGTGGTACATGCCTTTAGTCTGAGCTCTCAGGAGGCAGAATTCCAGGACAGCTAAGGGTTACATGGAGAAACTGTCTCAAAATGAGAAATTAATGTTGTTGCTCTTTCAGAGAAACTTGGTTGGATTCCCAGTACCCACACTGTGGCTCATAACCATCTAACTCCATTTCCAGGGGATCTTATGCCCTAACCACATCTCCATGCACACGGTACACAAATCACATGCTGATAACATAGACAATTTGGTGAGGGGCTAGAAATATGCCTCAGCCACTAAGAACATTTATGGTCTTTCCCAGAAGACCCAGGTTGTTTCTATCACCACTGACATGGAAGCTTACATGTATCTGTAATTCTAGTTCCAGGGCATCTGAGTTTCATATTTATACATGCAGGCAAAACACTGATGTGTAAATTATATATTTAAAATAAATCTTGCAAAATGAGGGGTGGGGAGTCAGCCCAGTGTTAGTGGTTTTTTCTTATAACTTTATTTAAAAAAGATACATGTACAGATTTTTAAAAGCATTTTGGCATAAACCTGTTATTCTCAGTACTTGACTTTTTTTTAAAGGTTTGATTGTATGCATCGAAATCTTACCAGTTACCATAAGCATAAAATACATGTAAAACAAAACATGGAAATAGTTTTCTTAGTGTGTACAGATAAAAAATGACTTTTAAATACCAAAAATTGTCACAAAGCTATCTTCTTAGATCTTGAGGTCTAGGTATACCCCACTCTGAGTGGATGCATGGTACAAGACTTTAATCCCAAAATTATGGAGGCAGAGAAGAGCAGATCTCTGAGCTCAAGGCCAGCCTGGCTTACAGAAGAAATTTCTGGGTAGTTAAGGCTACATACACAAAGACAAATCTCTGCTCAGGACTAAGATATCAACTTAATTTCAACATTGAGACAGGAACTCAGAGACTCCATGTCAGGCAAGTGTCTTACCTTTAAGCAAACCCCTAGTTACCCACAATACTTTGTTTAAATACTTATGTCCAATGGTTAGAGCACTGTTAGTCCAGACGTCCTGAGTTCAATTCCCAGCAACCACATGGTGGCTCACAACCATCTTGCCTTATGGTGACAAGAGACAGTGTACTCACATCTGTGTCTGAGGTTGCATAGTGACTCTGCAATTACATGAATCCCACGGTTTTGGCATGGACGCTGTGAACCATCTACATCCTCATTAACCTAACCTATAAGACCTTGGTTATAACTGGGTGTGGCACCTTCTTTCCAGCCCCATGTAGTACACCTTTTCTATTAATTTAGGGCATCATACACCTCAGATTGTAAGCATGTTATCTACATAGATAGGTCAGCTGAGGATCACCAACTGCAACCGGTAACTACCAAAGCTGTGGAAAGCTGGCAATTTAGAATCATCTCACCACAAATGGGAACACAATATTGACCTCAGAAGAAACTGTTATACCCGGAAGCCTAGGTACATGTCCCAACCTAGGTTCCACAAAAATCAGGGAAAATGGCTGAAAGCACAGATCCTATACCCAGAACTTCCCAATGCTACTGGACTGGACAAGGCACTGTAGAGTGTAGTCTCTGAGAATACTGCTCAGACTGGCTTTACATACCCCCGCCCCACTGTAGTCAGTACCAATACTTATACCAATTTCCAACAGGTAAATGTACCAAGCAGCATCATTAAGGCCTACCTTCCAGGAGCCTCCCCAATGTCCCCATCATTGGGGGCCTTGACTTCTCCATGACAGAGGCAGGCAGTAAGGAGTCAACTTCCCATTATGACCTAGGGACCTGTCTACCTCATATCATAAGGCTGCTAGTTTCCCACCCAGCACAGCTTTAACACCATCACCACCAGAGCAGAAGTTATTTGATTGTATCAAACATCCAAGGTTTATCCCAAACCAATCTGCAGACTTCTGCACACATACACATTAAATCACAAGAAAAGACATTCAAAAGTTTTAATGAATTTGTCAGATATAACACAAATACTCAGAGTACAAATAGATCTTTTAATACACTCTTGATCTAAACTTTTAGCTACAATCTTAAAGAATGTGGGAAGAGAATATATGGCTTCCTGGGGAAACCTGTTAGACCTAAAAAAGGAGAACCATTTTGAAATTTCTCAAATCTAGACATTACCTGTGGAAAAAAAATCTATTTACCAGAGAGAATTAGGTAGGCAAAAGCCTATCCAGCTTCTAATGGCTGAGGAACTAATATAGGATTTACAAGTTGCATACAGTAAAAAGACCTCAAAGCCCTTTATCAAATAAATCTTCAGCAGGTGCCTGCGCAGATCCCCTTTCCTGAAAAAAGAAAAACACAAACATCAGGTTCGTGAAAGTGGCATACTGAAAACCTTAGCCTCTTAAAGTTCTGTTTCCTGCATGGTTTGTCTCCTCAGTCATCGTCCAGGGGACTCTGAGAAGTCGTAGGAATATGCAGGCGCAGACTGAAAGCCCAGCTTTATCTCCAACGTTGTGGAAAGGGACTGTACATCACCGGGCGGCGCCCTATGCTCCCGTACGCCACTAGGACAGAGCCCGGGGAGAGTGACCTCCCGGGGTGTCCACGTTGGAATGTCTGTTTAGCACCCAAAAAACTTGTCAACCCCAACCAGTACCCAACTACATTCACCAATGTTTCACCACTAATAACTTAAGACACATGGAACAAAGAACACACGACAAATGAACGTACCGCAATCAACGGAGCAACTTGAAATCACTCATCGGTTCTGCAATAGAAGACATCCCATCAGTAAATTAAACACTTAAGATACTCGGATCCATCCCCAGATTGTGATTTGAGAGTGTTTCCTGCATGGTTTGTCTCCTCAGTCATCGTCCAGGGGACTCTGAGAAGTCGTAGGAATATGCAGGCGCAGACTGAAAGCCCAGCTTCATCTCCAACGTTGTGGAAAGGGACTGTACATCATTGGGTGGCACCCTATGCTCCCGTACGCCACTAGGACAGAGCCCGGGGAGAGTGACCTCCCGGGGTGTCCACGTTGGATAACCACTGGTAAAGGCATATTTGACAAAATGTGCCAGAGTCCTTGCCAGACCTCCAGTTTGAAAACCGCCTGATTCCAGAGTGCTGGAATTACAGGCCTCACCAGACCTCGAAGAAAAAACAGCAAACCCCACCCCTCCAAACCACTGTCCAGGTACCATCTACGTTAAGAAGGGGGTCTCTGAATAATGGCAGATAAGTATACCAGAAATTACAGAAACTCAGCTACGACACGGAGGAGAGAAATGAAAGTAGAAAAACAAGGCGTAATGGCTTAAAAAGTTAAAGTCGGACTAACTCCATAAATCACACCGCAGGGAAGAGAAACCTGACCTCTTAAGCAGAATGAACCTGAAGGAAGAAATGCATAGCCAGTCATCAGTTTCCCAGGCAATAACTCCGCTGGCGTGGGATCCCCGAAAGAGTTCCGGGGTAAGGCACGTGTCCACACGCCTTGCTGAGCGAGTGAGCCCGGCCTGCCACGCGCGGTCGGCCCCGCCGCGACCCTTCTTCTCCAAGCTTGGGTGCCGAACCGCGAGAATAAACCGACTGCAGCAGAGAGCAGCATCCGTCACTCACCTTCAAAAGACACAAGCAGAGAGCAACGCCTGAAAAGACCGAGACGCACCGACGCGGCCATATTTATACCTTATGTAACTCCCGGAAGTCAGGCGCTGCCTGATCGCGCCTGCGCAGAGTCACGCGCACTTAGAACCATTGGAAATGCGCTAAGGCTGATGGGATCTAAGGTCGAGCATTGGCTCAACATGGATTGGAGAATTTTTGCGCTATTAACGTCTTGGCGGATTTGGCGTAGAATTAATAAGCTTGTGAGGTTTGTCTTCTCTGCCTGGATAAACTGGTATATGCAAAGTGAAAGGAAAAAAAAAAACTAGAGAAATGCCTTCTAGATCACAGAGTTTGAATTTACTTTGTATGTGGAAAGAACATTTCATACAGAACGTACGTGCCTCTCGAAGAATTGACTACAATTAAAACTTTCCCATGGAGGGGACTGGAGAAACGGCTTAGTGGGTTAAGATTCCAGGTACCTATATGGCAGCTCACAGCGCGCTGCTCACTACTGAGCTGTTACTCCAGTTTCAGTGGATCCACAGACACAACGTGGTGCACAAATCAAACTAAGTACATCAACACACACACAAACAAAGCAAAACACTTTCCTGCATTCTCAACGGGAAGACACCAGCCTATGATTTTGAGGTTCTGATCCACACCCGTTTAAAAAGCTGTTTAATGTTTTGTGCGCTTTCCACACAAACATTTAAAACTAATAGATATTGACAAAATATGGAGACGCTCAAGATATTTATCACTGGGTCTGCAGGCTCCTGAATAGCAGGACTGCACACAAAAACCACAAAATGCTGTAATGTGTACAATGCCCTCCACCGTCATACATGCACAAGCAATAGTAGGGATCTGTGTCAGGGAAGTAAATTAGCAGTGCCATTGGATCAAGACTACCCCAGTAGAAACACTGACCATGGTTCTCTTGATATATCAAGTTGTGTGCTGAGTCTTTTACAGGTGTGCACCACCACTGCCCCGTTTTTTTTTTTTAATCACTTGTTTTTTGTTTGTTTCTAAAATAAGGAGTTTCTCTATATAGCCCTGGCTGCCTGAGATATTTCTAACTATGTATCTACAGGAGACTGGATTTCCTTCACGTGCTCAAACCAACTGGTAGAATTGAAATAACCTCTTTCATTTAAATATTGTGTGTGATGGGAGAGACAGTCTACACATGCCAGAGGACAGACAACCCTGTAGTCAGTTCTCTCTGGTTCTAGGGACTGACCTCCATCACCAGGTTCTTGTGTCAAAGGCTGGTTTTGCTGTTCATTTGTTAAAGACAGAATCTCACTCTGAGATCTGGAAGGAGGAAAATCAGGAATTCAAGACCATCCTAGGTTAGAGAGAATTTACAAACCTGCATCCACCCTGTCTAAAAAAATAACAAGAAGAATAATATATTGAAAAGAAAGCAAAAGATAGGTATTGGGGGGGGGCAGAAGGAATCAATAGAGATAATGATTAAATAAAGAGAGTGTCGAGAGAGGCAGAGAGGGAAGCAAAATTCTTGAGAGAAATGAATGTCAGTAGGAAGCAACAGGTAGCAAGTCGTTCTAGGTGGTCCACTGACCCACTGACACAAGCTTGTTTTCCCTTCTTGCTTCCCAGGGATGGAAATGAATGGAACCTTGACCACAAGTTCAGTCTGGTGATGGTCCATTCATTTACTGTTAAACACCAGAAGTTTTAACTGTTTACTTCTATGTTTGTGCAGATATTAAGAAAACAAAGCAGGGCTGGAGAGACCACTCAGCAGTTAAGAGCACTGACTGCTCTTTAAAAGGTCCTGAGTTCAATTCTCAGCAACCACATGGTGGCTCACAGCCATCTGTGATGGGATCTTATGCCCTCTTCTGGTGTGTCTGATAGCAACAATGCACTATAGATAGGTAAATTTTAAAAAAACAAAGGAGCAGAGTATTAGGAAATACTTTTGACTTCATTTTCACATTTTAAAATCTACTTAACAGCAGTGGTGGCTTCTGAGCTGGTTTTTAGGTTTTTTTTTTTTTTTGTTTTTTGTTTTTTGTACCTTCTCATCTTTCATGACACCCAGTCCATTTGGTATTCACTAGACTTGCCTCTATTATTATTGAAAATGTGTAGGATGTATATGTAGAAATGCTCCCGCCACAGGGTGTGAAGGTCAAGGAAAAGCCTTGTGGAGGTGGTTCTCTCTTACCTCTATGCAGATTTCTAGGCTCTAACTGTCTCCTAGGCTTGGTGGCAAGTGCTTTTACCCACTGAGCCGTCTTTTTGGCTCTGCCCTCTCCTTTCTGACATGGTTTTTCAGACCTCAGTCTCTCTCCACAAAATAAAAAATAAATTAAAAAACAAGCTTCATCCACTGTTCAGTAAATACTAGGTAGTTTGCACCTTCAGAACAATCTTCTGGAGACATTGTAACCCCAAGGCTGCAGTAACAACTGGAGACCTAATAATTTGGGCCCCAGGAATCTGGGATTAGAGAAACATCCAACAAAAAGTTCTGACTTCTGGTTTTTTTTCACACTTGGTAAAGGGTAATGTGCCAAGTAACAAGTGAGTCATTGCTGAGGTGCCCTGGGCTGAAACTGGGATGTCTGCCAGAAAGGACAGGCAACACCAGCTGCTCTGGTGACATCAGCCATGGTTCATATTGAATAAATCCTTATAAGGTGGACTGAGTTGGTTGTAGTCTTTGTCTTCAAACATATACAAAAATGGTATGTTTTGACCTTAAAAACAAAACAAAAACCTGACTTGCACAATCTCATTTTCCAGACAGGGTGGGGATGGCTAGGCAGGTGGGGCACCTAGCGTAGTTACTGGACATAGGGGGCTTCCAATACAACTCTCTGCAGTGTAGAGAGAGAAATATCATGTACCCCAGGCTATGCTGGCCGACTTTGAATTTGCTGTACACAAGATGAGCTTGAGCTTCTGATTCTTCTGCTTTGGCTTCAGAAGCTATGGGAACTCTTTGTCTCATCTGTTTGTTTGATGATGGGGACTGAACATAGGGCTCGGTGCATACCAGGCAAGCATTCCCCCAGCCCTGTGATTTTTGTTTGTGCAAAGAAATACACAAGCATAATAATTTCACTTCTGACTACATTTAACGTTCTTTTTACTTGAAGTCATTAGCAGTATTTTGGGTATCATTTTTAAGTTGTTTTAATCTTCTGGAATAAAATAAAACAAACCCATAGCATAGGTCAGGGATAAGACGAGATTGTTTAGCATGCATGAGGCCTGAGCTCAAAAAAGTAAAAAGTAACAAATCCAGTTTTTTTGTTATTCTAAAATACTTTAATAATTAAGATTGGTAGGAAGACTGATATACAATGTAATTATCTATTTTACAAGATTCTGTACATTAGGGAAGCATCTTAACATACATGCTAGGTTTTTACTTCTTTACATTATGATTGTAAGCTTCAAATTACAGAAAGAAAACACATAATCAACTTTTATATACATAAAAACAAACCCACTGGCTAGATGCTGCCCTAACATGTGATGCTTCAGAAGACAAATGAGGTGAACAGTGAGTCGGAGCCCTTGATGGCACACACAGGCACAGGGGAGCTTAGGCTTGGCACCGTGGACAGCAGCAGTGAGAGAAGACTTCGCCGGCAGGTATGGTGGGTACATCTGTGAGCCCTGTAAGTGGGAGGTGGAAGCGGGGGATCCTTGGCTACATAGTGAGGCCACATGAGACCCTAATAAAACAAAATGTTACCACACCACAGGCATATGTAAAGCCCTCTACACCTGGGACTAAACAGGAAGAATCAAGGGTGGAGAGAGGGCAGAGCTCCTGCCATGCTGGTGAGAACTGAGCCTCCATCAGGAGCACAGAACAAAATATAGTCACAAAGGTCAGCAGCTCTGGCCACCTTGGATCTAGACTGCTCACAGACTATGAGATGGGGACTCAGTCTTTTTTTCATAGCCAGAAACTACCAGGCAGTAAGAGAAAAGAAAACAGAACAAAAAAAAAAAAGCACTTTGTACTCCATAGAGAACAAAGTACTAATTTTAAGGCCACTTTAGCTTTTGTTTGTCCTACATTCTAACTCTTCAGTAAGTGAAATGCTGACAAGAAGAAAATTGCTGAAAGAATATAGGCAGAAAACAGGCACAGTTTGTTAGATATTAAGGTGAGTAAAAGCTGGGTTGTGACCATTGACGTCTATGATCCCAGACTGTGAACAGTGAGTAAGGAAGACTTCAAGTTAAGGGCTAGCCTGGGCTACATACTGGGGTACAGACCAAAACAAAAAGAGACAAACCCAGCTACATTTTTCTTCCACCTAGAATGTAAATAAAATTCAGGAGAGAACAGTGAGGCTGTGTGGGTTTCAGGAGAAAAGTTCTTTGAGACACATAACCAAATACAAACGGAGAGCCCTGATGAGAAAACACAGGCACCAACCACACTGGCTACAACACAGAATGGAAAGGCAAGTGAGGTGTTCACTGTAGGGAGGGGTAGGGCTAAGGCAGCAGAGAGGAACTGTGCAGTAAGGAGGGGGCTCTGGCTAGAAGCATGGGAACCTGGAGCACACAGTGCTCCCACAGGCTGAAGAGATTTACAGTATCATTTGGTACAGGAACATAAAATAAAGTCTACCCCTTGAGTCAGTTCTCTGCCAAACTGGCATTAATATTAAGGCCTTTTGGTTTGTACATAGAAAATGCACATGGCTTTCTCATTTGATCAGTTAGATTCTGATTACAGCTCAGACTACACAATGAATAAATTTCCCCCATTTCTTTAAGATAACTTTAACATGAGGGCCAGGATGAAAGCATGAAGGTTCATGCTTATAATCCCAGACCTTGGGAGGCTAAGACAGGAGTCTGAGGCCAGCCTGGGCAACACAGTGAATTTGCAGGCCAGTCTGAGCCACAGTATAAGATCTGTCTCAAACAAAAAGAAAGGACCTAGGAAGACAAGTGCCAAATGGAAGGAGGGTCAGGCCATAGCCTGGGCTTCCTTCTGGTCAGGCTTTACTGCCATCTCTGAACTGACACTAGCGAGGTCCACGCACTTCCTCTGGAAGTGGGCCCCTTTGTGGGAAGCGCTGGTGCCTCCAGGTTTTTTTCTGGTAAGAAGACTTGATGGCTGGAATTAGGCCTCCACAGCTCTCTCAGACAGGGCAGACAGGTAAGGCTAATGGTACAAATGGCTTCAGCACACACAGTTGTCTTAGGGTGTGTGCTGCAGCCAGTAAAACTCAGAGCCTGTGGCCCTGTGCTTCTGTGGCTGGTGAGAGAAAAGCTTCAAGTCTGCTGCAGTGTTGTTAAAAGGTTCAGAAGCATCAGGTGTTTCGTTCTTCTCTAAGGGGAGCACAGGATCCATACCAAAGAAAGGCTACATGCATGCAAGTGCTGTCTGCCCCGACCAGATCCCAGAGCAGCTCTGGCTGTGCAGGAAGTGCTATGGTTGCCCTGGAGACAAGCAACAAAGCAGCTGTGCTTTTCCAATGGTCCTTTAGTTCCTTTATCAGGCTTTAGCTTCATGGGCGATGGTATCTAGAAGGGGCCAAAAATTGAGAAGTTATTAGACAATGGAGACTGCTTTCCTATTCTTGAAAGTCATCTGGAAAAATCAAAGGATTCATGTCGATTACAATAATATATATACACTAAAAGGTGTGGTGAGGACTGGGCCCAGGGCCTTCTACATGCTCTGCCACTAAGTTAAACTTCCAGCTCTAGGAAGTTTGAGGCAGGAAGACTGCTTTGAGTTTCAGGCTAGCTTGAGCTAAGTGTGAGATACTATCTCAAAAAAAAAAAAAAAAAAAGAGGAACCCTGTTATTCTGCAGGAGAGAAGCAAAACCACTCTTATTAGAAGCCAAGTCAATAAACAAGAATAAAACCCCTTGTTTTTGTCTCACAGAACAAAAGAAGATAGAAAAACAACAACAACAAAAAGATTTTCCCCTTAAGGATCTAATCTCTTGTGCTGACATGTGTAGCTGCGGACAGGGTCTGAGAGAGAGGGCTGCTTGCTCTGTAGACAGCAGGCATTTCCATCTCAGCACGCCACAGGCGCACCAGTCTTAAATATCTGCAGTTTACTCCCAGTTGCCTCTGCTGTAGCAAGAGCTTGTAGAAACCCAGGGCTCTGTCCTGATTCCCTGTTGCAATCAACAGATCTAGAATTGTAAGTAAGTACTATGTTATAGGTGCCCAAGAAATACTGTTAAATAAACTAAGCTGTCTACATGGCTTACTGTCTCACAGATCTCACAAACATCAAGGAAGAAATATGAGCACTCAGGTGAGGTGTGCTGGCTCACATCTGTGGTCTCAGCTCTTGGGAGGTGGGCAGGAGTATCAGAAGTTCCAGTCTGCTGAGCATGACTGCCCAGGCTTACAAGTCCAGTACATGTGACGTCAGCTATAACTGTACAGTGAGACCCTGTCTCAAAAATAACAATACTAAAAGTAGCTAGGGCTTAGTAACTCAAGTTTGTTATCTCAGCACTTAGGAGGTAGAGGATAGAGAACTGTGAGTTTCAGCCTAGCACTGGTTACATATAAATTCTCGGCCTAAGCTACACAAAATGGCAAAACTCAGAATGCGCATTTACAACTGTCTCTTAGTTCTTATTCCTTTTTGTTGGTGGTATTGCTTTGAGATGGGGTCTGATTTACTTCAGGATGTTCTGGAACTTGCTGTGTAGCTGAGAATGACCTTGAACTTCTGATCCTTTTGCCTCTACTTCCTAAGTGCTGGGATAACAGACGTACAGCACCATACCCAGGTTATGGAGTACTGGGAATGGAACCCAGGGCTTTGTACATGCTGAGCAAGCACTCTACCAAGTAAGCCACATTGTCAGCCCTTTCTATTTATTTACTATCTATTTTTAATGTGTGTATGTGTGAGTGCAGGCCCACAGATACAGTAGTGCGTATGTGGAAGTCAGCTAACAGTTTTTGTCTTCCAACTGTTGGAATCAAGGTCTCTTATTCACTGCTATGTATACCAGGCTAGCTGGCCCATGGGCTTCTAAGGATTGCCCCATCTCTGCCTTCCACCTCCCCATGGTGTGCTGGCACTCACTGCTGCATCTGGTTTTATAAGTCCTGGGGATTTAAAGTCATCTTTACACTTTTCCAGCACAGCCTATCCACAGTAGCACCCAGGCCCAGTTGTCTTTGGATTTTAATACAAAGTCTCATGGAGTCTAGGGTGGCCTTGAACTCACTACAAGGATGGGCTAGCATTGAACTCCTGATCCTTCTGCCTCTACCATTCAAGTGCTAGGATTGTGGATGCATGCCATCATCCTTGGCTTTCTACATTAGCAGAGCTCTTCCTTCTGAACAACTCTGTTGTTTGTCTGTTGCAGAAATTTCACTTAGCCACAAGTATTTGGATCTTTTGGGTCTTACCGTGTAAAGTGTTTGCTGTCTACGTGAACTTCCATCTCCGAGCTTTTAAACTCATTTAATTCTTTTCTTATGGCAGCCTGTGGGACAGAAGTGAGATTTGAACATCTTTTCTCTCCTGAAGGGCAGTTGTGTGACTGTATCTCTATGTATAGCTAATGAGCCTACCATTAGAAGGAACCACAGGTCTTGGGTGCAGCCCAGAGAGAAGAAAAAGCCAGGTCTAGAGAGCCAGCTGAGCTCTGAGCCAGACAAGCATTATCCTCCCTGAGAGCGCTAAGCTGCATGCAAACCCACAAGTCTCAAATTAAATCAAAGTATTAAAAAAACAGAATGTGGGCTGGAGAGATGGCTGAGCAGTTAAGAATACTGACTGCTCTTCCAGAGGTCCTGAGTTCAATTCCCAGCAACCACATGGTGGCTCACAACCATCTGTAATGGGATCTGATGCCCTCTTCTGGTGTGTCTGAAGACAGCCACAGTGTACTCATGTAAAATAAATAAATCTTTAAAAAAAATAAAATGTACAATCTTCGTAGTACATTAAAGTTTTCACAGTACATTAAACGGGTATAGAAGTAAATATAATTTCTCAAATATAGCACCATATTTCCTCTAACTGTGGTTTTTAATAATATGCCTTGGAAGTTAAGAACACTGGATTTTCTTCCAGGGGACCCAGGTTCAGTTTCCAGCATCCACAAGATGGCTCACAATTGCCTGTAACTCAGTTCTAGACAATGGGATTCCTTCTTCTGGCCTCTCTGCACAGGTATACATGCTAGCAGAACACTCGTACACATAAAATAAATGTTTTTTAAAAAGTATTTTATTTCTAACTCAAAGTCACAGGGAAAATCTAAGGGAATATGTGAGCATTTGAGTTACCTTGTCAGCAGGAGTCAGTTTGGTCCATGGTTTATCTGCTCGCCGGTCATAGTCTTGAGCATCTGTCACCTCCACATACTCATTAAACCTCAGAATCTTCCTGGCAAGTAGTTCAGCCACAGTTGGCCTTTGACTGAGCTGAAAGAAACAGCCAACCATGAACTCAAATTGCCATTATTATTCACTGAACACTGAGAGTTACTTGAGGAGCCTGTTTTCTTTTGAGATAGGGCTAGCTCAGGCTAGCCTGAGACTTACAGTAAACTTCCTGCTGATTCAACTGCCCAGAGCCAGAAGGACAGGCCAGAGTCACCACACCCAGAGTACCTGAGAAATTGTGACTATACCACCCTCCCCAAAACTCCCCAAGGATACTGTATCACAGGTTTCATTTTGAGCTGGCAAGCTTCGTGGATAAGAGATTTGTCACCAAGTCTAATGGCTTAATCCCAGGGACTCACTGAGTGGAAAGAGAACTGATATCCACAAGCTGTCCTCTGACCTCAACATGTGTGTGCCATATTATGAAACACTCCATGCAGACAAAATAAATAAATAAAAATGTATGAGAACATTGTAAGCATTTAGGTTTTAGTTTTTTTTTTTTTTTTTTTTATGTAAGTACATTGTAAGTTTTTTTTTTTTTTTTTTTCTTATATGTAAGTACACTGTAGCTGTCTTCAGACACACCAGAAGAGGGCATCAGATCCCATTACAGATGGCTGTGGGCCACCATGCAGTTGCTGGGATTTGAGCTCAGGACCTCTGGAAGGGCAGTCAGTGCTCTTAACCACTGAGCCATCTCTCCAGCCCTAGGTTTTAGTTTCAACTCACTTCATTGTATAGAACCACTACCAAGCCCCATGTTTTACAAATTAATAGGTACTCCAAGACCTGAAGATCTGGTTACAAGGTAGATGCTGTCTGAGGATAGAATTCAGCACAAGCATGTGTTTAGCATCTTTGATATCCTTGTCTCACTTCATCCCTCTGAGGAGTTCTCAGGAGATACATGGTCAATGCTGCCTAAACAGCAGATCCTGTGGGAAATTATGAGTTTTTTTTCTAAAGATTTATATGTATGAGTGCTCTATTTGCATGTGTGCCTGCAAGTCAGAAGAAGGCATCAGATTAGCATAGATGGTTATGAGCCACCATGTAGTTGATGGAAATTGAAGTTAGGACTTCTGGAAGTGCAGCCAATACTTTTAACTACTGAGCCATTTCTCCAGCCCTAAGAATTTATGATTTAAAGCTGTACAATTAGGTGACTTTAAATGATGAAAGGCAGGAGACTCAGGAATACCCTCTAATCAGCAAGAATAATTCCTCCATTGCTGGAGAAGAAAACATAGAATACCCACAATTTTACTATTCTGGGAACTCTTTTTTTTCTTTAAAGATTTATTAATATCATTTTTAAAACATTTTTTGTTTGTTTTTCGAGACAGCATATCCCAGGCTTTCCTGGAACTTACCCTGCAGACTAGGCTGGCCTTGAACTCAAGAAATCCACCTGCCTCTGCCTATCAAGTGCAGGGCCTAAAGGTACTATGCCATTATGCCTGGCAAGTCTTATGATTTTTAAGAAGTACCATCAAGTGCTATGGGCAAATCAGCATTTGAAGAAGCAATCACAAAGGAAGGGTGGGGTGGAGAAGAAAAGAGAGGACTCTAGAACTAAAATGGCACAATACAGAAAAAGCCCTATCCTGACTGATCTAGACCACGGAGAAAATCATGTTTCTTCATATTTTTCAGGTCTCAGGACTATTTCAGTTATTTTCTTGATAGAAAACAGCCAATTTACATTGCAAAATAGAACACTACATAATTCTACTATTATTGTTCCTACAATATACAGAATTTTTAATCTAAACGGTATCACTGGTAGAGCATCTGTCTAGACTACACAAGGCCCTTTATTTAATCCCTGTACCACAAAACAAACACCCAGGTAAACAAAATCCTCTTAAGTTCAGAGCTATTGGGTTAAATTTAAAATGTATCAGTCTTTTTATCCAATATTAAAAACAAACCAAGAGATGCCACTCCTGCTAATGTGACAGGGTTTTCTATGTGCTTATTGTCATATTGATCTAGGACACAAGTCAAACTCATTCATTCCAGTCACATAGATCATCCAAATACAAGGACACCCGCCATACCTTTCTAGTGAGCCGACGCTTAATCTCCCGTTTCTCTGCTTGGCGATCAGCTTCATTTTTAGCTTCAGTTGACAGAAACAAAAGATATTACTTAAAATGAAATTTGCACAGCAAACATCTTAGTAATTATAATCCACACATTTCTTAGAGGTCAAAGGTAGAACAAACAACTCCATCTATGAATGGCTAATCAAGAACCTTTTCCTACTGAGGTGGTGGTGGCATGCACCTTAAATGCCACCACAAGGAGGCAGAGACAGGAAGATCTTTGTGACTTTGAGGCCAGCCTGGTTTAGAATAAGTTCCAGGATGGCCAGGACTACACAGAGAAACCTTGTCTTGAAAAACTAGAAGCAAAACACATACACAAAAGGAACCCTTTCCTGTCCATGTATAATGGAATATCTAAGAGCAAGACAGAGAAGATGGCGTGCCATCTTCTGTAAGCGCCAGGCATGCTGCCCTTGAGCTGAGGGTAGTTTTTACATCCGTAAACACTTTCCAGCAACCTAAAGGTTTCTATGTGATTAAAGATCTACAGAGCTGAAAATATTTTAATATTGATTATAGTGCTCTTGAAAAGGAAGCTTTCAGTGTACTTATTGCTCTAGAAATGGAGTTCAATTCACAGCAACCAAACAGTGGCTCACAACTACCTGTAACTCCAGCTAGGGTAGGGAATTACACTCCCTCTGCTGGCCTCCACCATCACCCTACCTCAAACATGTCACACATTCATAACACGCGCACGCGCACGCACACACACGCGCGCACACACACACACACACACACACACACACACACACACAAATAAAATAAAAACAAATAATGTTCTTGTGGGGAAATGGTTGGAGGGGTCTGCAGAGGAGGCTCGATGGCTAAGACTGTGCACTGGGGCTGGAGAGAGGATGGCCCAGTAACTAAGAGCACTGGTTGCTCTTTTAGAGGATTCAGGTTTGGTTCACAGACTCAAAACCATCTGTTTTGTTTTTTTTTTTAACTCTAGTTCCAGAGGACTTGATGCTCTGAGGGCCACCAGATACCCATGTGGTACACAGACATACATGCAGGCAAAACACATACACATGAAATTATATATATAATACTGGCAAAATACATACACATAAAATTATATATATATAAAATACTGGCTGGAGAGATGGCTCAGAGATTAAGAGCACTGATTGCTCTTCCAGAGGTGCTGAGTTTAATTCATAGCAACCACATGGTGGCTCACAACCATCTATGAAGTCTGGTGCCCTCTTCTGGTGTGCAGGCATACATGAAGGCAGACCGCTGTGTACATAATAAATTAACATTAAAAAATATAATGCATACCGCTCTTGCAGAGGACCCAAGTTTAGTTCCCAGCACTCATAAGAGGTAGCTCACACATGCCTATAACTCTGGTTCCAGGGGGATCTGATGCCTCTGGCCTAAATGGGTGTATGTACATGGTTGCATGTACACACATACACAGTTAAAAATAATAATAAATCTTTTAAAAAAAGAAAACATTCTCAGAATAATCCTTGAGAATAGTCCACTGATATTGCACCATGATGAGGGTGGTATCTACTAAGCTTCTGAATTCTAAATCCACTGAGTGTCTAGCCTGTGAATAGCACAGTCCAGCACTGAGCAGACAGGCAATGGAATCATCCAATGGTGTGCCCAGAAGCCACCCCAGGAGGCCCTTCCATTTCTCTGCTGAAGTATTACTACTTTCATTCTCTGTGTTTTTCCACTCTACCACAGACATACCATCCTTCATCTCTGTATCCTTTTTCCCTTTTGGTTTCTTTCCTCCTCAGCCCCTGTATCCTTCCCTCCACATCCTGTCTACAGTGATGGAGTAGGTAAGAGGTGTCTAGAAGAGATCACTCTCCGAGTAGGCAATCAGGACAGCCGGCACAGCCTGTGGGATGGTGTCTGAGAAACAAGGACACAGGGAGTCCCAGGACACAGCTGGTCCTTGTCCTAGGGGCTCAGCTCAGGTTTCTCACTGAGGTATGTACTCCCAAGTTACAAGGACACAGGGGGCCTTATGAGAGCACAGTGAACAGAGGTCCAGGGGTGAGCTGAGAGCAAAGGATGAGAGTCCATGCTGTGAGAAGGGACTGACGTGGCTTGGGGTGGGAAGACAGAAGGGAGACTCAGAGTGGAAAGGCCGAGCTGGGGCTATTTCTGGTGATTTTAACTGGGATGGAGACAAGCAGATGAGCCTGCAGAGCACTCATCTAGAACGGAGATGAGATGGAACTGGGAGGAGGGATTACATCCTCAGGAGTCCCAGACCCCAGGAAGGGAAAGAGCCACAGAGCACACAGGTTCTAACTCAAAACTGGTGAAACCTTAGATCAGAACACTATTACAGGAAGTTAACTATGCACAGGGACAGGAAATTAGACACATGCTCTTATTTGGTGGCTTCAGAAATACAAGTCAAAGAATAAAAGTAGAGGGGACACCATGGCTCCAGGATTATTCTGAGCCTGAGACTCCACCAGGAACAGCAATGTTCTGTCCATCAGTTCAGCTATTACCTTAGTTACCTGAACAAAGAAAGCATGGGCCAAGCCTACACACATTGTCACATTGTGACAGATGGCAACACAGACTCAGGATGCTATGAGAACATTTGAACAACATTTTCTGCATATCATACACAGTATCATAAACAATACCATGGTGACATCTTCCTAGGAAGCTAAGGGACTAACTCTCCTTGGCCCTTCTCACAAATACTTCTGTCCTAGTGAACATTGAATTCATGGTGCACAAAGATATGGGCTTCTTTATGTTCAACTCACGCTGTAATATGTTCCGTTGCTCCAGTTCTTCTGCTGTTGGTCTTTGACTCAGTCGCCTATAATAGAGAGACAAAGGGTACTTACTGTCCACGGTAAACCCCCAACACTGTTTCTAAGAATCATATTGATGTATAACAAATACATTTCCAAAATCTCTAACATATACTTTGGTGGCTTGTTTATCATGAAACCAACCCGACAGTGAAAGGACAGGGAAACACAATATTATGTGGAATGTGATGGTTCACACCTGTGAGGACAGCATCTGAGAGTAGAGGCTCATGATTACAAGATCCTGTTTCAAAACAGAGAGGTGTGCAAGTATGGCGGTAGCTTGGCAATTAAAACACAGGCAGTTTTTCCAGAGAACCCGGGTTTGGACCCAGCACGCACATGCCGGCTCACAACTAGCTGGAACTCTCATGGAACAAATCGGGGATGGTGGAAAAGAGCAGAGACAGGAGGATTACTGAGACTTGCCTATTCTCAAACTAGCAGGAAGGTTGAGGGAGAGATACTGCCTCAGAGAGAGAGAGAGAGTCAGAGAGAGAGAGACAGACATGGAGAGAGAGCATTCTCTCTCACACACACTCGAATGCCAGCCTTGAGCGGGTGTCCATGTGTCCATGTGGAGGCCAGAGGTCCTGGTGGCTTCCTTAGTTGCCTTCCACTTTACTGAAACAGGATCTCTCACTGAACATGAAGTTCATATGTTTAGCCACAGTGGCTGGTCAGTATCTCCAGGGAACCCCTGTCTTTGTCCACATAAAGTGCTTGAAGTCACAGATGTATGTCTGCACGCCTGGATTTTAAATGAGTTCAGGGGATTTGAACTCTGATCCTCATGTTTTCAGAGTAAACATTTTTTTTGCATGTTTTTTTTTTAATTCATTTATTTATTTTACGTGTATAAGTACACTGTAGCTGTCTTCAGACACGCCAAAAGAGGGCATCAGATCCCATTACAGATGGCTGTGAGCCACCATGAGGTTGCTGGGAATTGAACTCAGGACCTCTGGAAGAGCAGTCAGTGCTCTTAACCACTGAGTTATCTCACCAGCCCAGAGTAAACATTTTTAATGAGGTCATCTTACTAAATCCCAGTCAGCTACTTTTAATTTTTGTTTTGTTTTGTTAGTGTTTTACTACATAGCCTCTCAAATTCTCTATATTCACTCAATTTGAGAATTCTCTCAAATTCACTATACTTCTTAAACCACTGGGGTTTCAGGGATGCACCATCATATCTGGTGTTCTCTACATAGGCTGTACAATTCTGCGTTTCCACCACACTGTAAGGTTCCCGTTGTTTCACACTCTTGTTAACACTTGTGCTTTCTCTCTTAGTCACTTTTCTAAGTATGGACTGATGACTTTGGTTGTTCTGGTTTGTTTCTCTGATTGTCCTAGAACTCACTATGTAGACCAGGCTAGACTCAAACTCACAGAGATCCACTTAACCTCTGCCTTCCAAGTGCTGGAATTAAAGGTGCACACTACCACACATGGCCATGCTGAATGTTTTAAAAGTAAACCTGAGGACCATATATAATGTACTTAGGATATTTTATTTTTTGGAAATAGGGTTTCCCACTGTAGATCAGAGTAGTCATCTTCTTGCCTTCACCTCCTGAGTACTGGGATCCCAACATGCATCACCGCATCCGAATGAATTGCTGGGAATACGGCAACAGGAACACTGGCCTTTATGTGGACAGACACAGGAACTCTGGCCTTTACGTGGACAGACAGAGTGTGAAGGGGATTTTTCCATGAAGAGCAGCTATTTCGAGAAAAAGTTACATCTGTGACCAGGAATGGACTGATAATTCTATATTTTCTGACATAGTGGATGGTGGATACAGAAGTGGGGAAGGACCTGAGTGTTGGATGCAGTCACCAACACCTGTAAGTCTCAGCATGGAGGTGGAGACAGGAAGACTGCCTAAGGTTCAAGGTCAGCTTCAGCTACAAGCGAGTTTCAAGACAGCTTAGGTAGGCCACAGTATGAAACTTTCACAAAATAGCCACAAAAGAGTTTATATTATAATCACAAAGGTTTAAACTGAGAACACTAGGAAACTAATAGAATCCTGGCTTTCAAACTGGCCCCAGGTTCAGTACTATGAACAAAAATTTAAAACCATGCTCCACTCTGGCACAAAAACTCAGGGTGTAACTCAACAATTTGCTTTTTAAACAAGCCTGTCAGGTAAGTTAAGCCTGCCAAATGAATGCGTAAATGTGAGAACTGCTGACTAGAATCAATAGGGTAGCAAACACCAGAGGTAAGCATCATCTAACTCAACTCATTGTATCAGTTCAGTGGACTAACACAGTGGTTATCAGTAATAAGGACAAAGACTAAATAGTTGGTTGCTGGTAGTGGTCCAAGACTTTAATCTTAGCACTCAGGAGGCAGAGGCAAGTAGAGATACCTGAGAGTTTGAGGCCAGCCTGATCTACATAGCAAGTTCCAGGATAGATGGGCTACACAGTAAGACCACATCTCAAACAGACAGACAGACAGACAGACAGACTATATGGTAATAAGGAAAATTGTTATGATTAAAAAACTAAGTTAACTGCACAGTGGTGGCTCACATCTTTAATTCTAGCACTAGGGAGGCAGAAACAGGCAGAACTGTGAGTTCTATGTCGACCTGGTCTACAAAGGGAGTTCTAGGAGCAAGGCTATACAGAGAAACCCCATCTCAAAAAGACAAAAACAAGAATAAACAAGCAAACAAAGCAAAAAGATGGCCATTATCTATATGCTCTGCAGGTCAAATCTAGCCTGGGGCATAGTTTTCTATAGTGAAAAGGAAAAGATTTTTTGTTGTTGTGTTTTATTTTATGCCTGAACATTTGGCCTGCATGATGTACATGCAACACATGCATGCCTGCTGCCTGTGGAAGCCAGAAAAGGGCATCATATCCCCTGGTAGAGCAGTCAGTACTTTAAGCCATCTCTCTAGCTCCAAGAACTTTTAATAGAATTATCTTTTTTATTGTGGGGGTGTTAGGGGAAAAACCCCAGTTACCCCAGGTCTTTTACATTAGAAATACATAATTCCTAATTACATTATATATTTGAGAAATAATCCAACTAAACGGATCAGGCTAGCCTCCAGCCTGTTCTACATAGAGAGAGGCAGGCCTTAAACATGGGGTCCTCCTGCTTCAGCCTGTCAAGCAGTTTGGATTACATGCACAAGCATGAAAAGCTCAGCTTTACATTGAAGACATTTTTAAAGGTTTTATTTTTAATTATGTGTGTGTGTGTGTGTGTGTGGTGTGCATGTGTATGTATGTGTGTATGTGTATATGTGTGTGTATGTGAGTATGCATATAAGACTATGTGTGTGAGTGTGTGTATGTATGTATGTATGTATGTGTATATGTGTGTATGCGAGTATATGTGTATATATGTATGTATGTGTGTGTATGTGAGTATATGTATATGTGTGTATAAAATTGTGTGTATGTGAGTGTGTGTATGTATGCATGTATATATGCGAATATATGTATCTGTGTGTATGTATGTGTGTGTGTGTGTGTGTGTGTGTGTATAGTGCAGATGCCCTGGAGTGAGAGTTATGAGCAGGTGGAAACTGCCCAACGTGGATGCTGGGTACCGAACTCCAGTCTTCTGGAAGAACACTACTGAGCCATCTCTCCAGATTTTAAAAATTGCCAATCAATCAATCAATCAATCAATCAATCAATCACTAACTCTAACTGCAGTTCGCTGACAGGCCATTCGCCTCACTTGCGTGAGGGCCTATGTCCCATCCCTAGCAACACAGAGAGAAAAGGGCTTGCAGCCAGGAGCAGGCACACACGGCACACACTTGCAATACCATCCTGGGCTCCAAGATACCCATTTTAAAAGCCAACCACCTGAAACCAAAATTCAGAAAAGAAACTATGTGGCTTGAAATCCAAGTTTTCTCTTTTTCTGAGGAGGGGTCTCCATAGTCCCAGCTTGTCCCAGCTTGTCCTCAAACATACTATGTACCTGCAGGTGGTCTTGAACTCCTAACCCTCCCACTCTACCATGCCAGATTTAGATGACACGTGCAATCACACCCAACTGAAATACTTATTTTCAGTCCTTTAAAGGAGTTTGCCATAGTTGGGGGTTTAGCTCAGTGGCAGAACACTTGCCAAGCAGTGCAAGGCCCTGCGATTGGTCCTTAGCTTTGAGAACTAAAAAAGAAAAGAAAAAACAATGTAACTGGGTACAGTAGCACACTATATCCCAGGACTGCTGAAGCAGAGGCAGGAGGATCTCTGAGTTAGAGGCCAGCTCTAGTGTACAGAGTGAGTTCCAAAGCAGCCAGGGATACACAGAGAAACCCATCTTGGGAGAACGGGTGTGTGTGTGGGGGGGGGAGGCAACAAAAAAAAAAACCAAAATATAATAATAATAATAATAATAATAATAAAGAAGTTTGTCAAACTTATTATATAGGACATAAGATTCTGAGCAGCTAACATTTTCTTTTTCTTTCTTTCTCTCTTTTTCCTTTTCTGAGATGGGCTTTCTCTCTGTAGCTCTGGCTGGAACTGTAGAGCTCTACCTGCCTCTGCCTTCAGAGCACTGGGATTGAAGGTGCATCCCAGGCTAACTTTTCTTTTCAATTGTTATCACGTTGATCTGTGTCTGTGCTGAGAGGAAGGAGGCACAACTGCCCAGAACACATAGGCGGCAGCCAGAGAAAAACTCATGGGGATGGATGGATTCTCTCTTTCTCTTACATGGGTCCCAGGAATCAAATTTGTCTAGCTTGGTGGCAAGCACTATCACACACTAAACTAACTCGCTGGCTCACAGGTTTTCTTTTTTCCTGTAATTTTCTATTAACATAACAAACATGTACTTATTTTTATACTGTAGGGAGAGAAAAAAAGAAAAGACCTTTGTAAATCATAACTTGATACAAGGTCATAATCAAATAGTCAGACATGGTGCTGTGTGCCTTTAATTCTAGCATTAAGGAAGCAGAGTCAAGCAGATCTATGTGAGTTCAAGGTTAGGTTGATCTACGTGGCAAGTTCTAGGTTAACCAGGACTACAAAATGAGACCCTGAGTCAAAAAACAATGTACTACAAACTCACACCTCTAATCCTAGCACTTGGAAGCAGAGGCAGGAGGATGGCTTGGTGGGTAAAGTGCTTGTTGTGCAAGCATGAGGACTGTGTCGAGCACCCATGTCAACACCTGGCATAGTGGCAAGCACCTGCACTCCCTGTGTGGAGGGAAGGAGAGAGACGGCGGGACTCTGGCCGGTCAGAGACTCCTCCTCAAGTAATCAGGTGGAAAGTAACAACAGGAGGCTGAGCTGCTCCGTGGTCTCTGCAGGTGCACACATGGACAAGATACACCCCTACCCTCTACTCTCTCTCCACACAAACTATGCACACACACACTACACACGATATGCAACACATATACACACACTCGTCACACACATGAACATAATTATTAAACCTTTAGAATAAAATGTCTAAGAATAATCTTTAGATTAAAGCAGATCAAAGAGACAGGGCAACTGAATATCACATATTACCTCAGACTAGAAATTAAACTTGAGAGCATAAAACCCTGCTATTAAAAATATCATGGGTCGGATGGGAGCAGGGTGGGGTAGAGGAATAACATCTCAAATATAAATACAGAGTATCTAGTAAAAAAAAGAGAAAAAAAATTATGTGGGGAATTCTGGAGACATGGCTCAGCAGTTAAGAGTAATGGCTGCTCTACCAAAGGTTCTGAGTTCAATTGGCTCACAACCATCTATAATGGAATCCGATGCCCTCCTCTAATGTGTCTGAAGATAGTTACAGAGTACTCATATATATAAAATAAATAAATAAATCTTTAAAAAAATATATGTATGTATATAAAATAGGGCTGGAGATAAGAATGGCTTAGCAGATAAGAATACTGGCTGCTCTTCCAGGACCCAGGTTCAAATCCCAGCATACACACACACACACACACACACACACACACACACACACACACACACACGGCAGCTTACAACTGTCTGCAACTCCAAGATCTGACACCCTCAGACTTCATGCAGGCAAAACACCAATACACATAAATCAAAAATAAATAAATAGCCTTTAAAAATATATTATGGGTAAGCCAGGCAGTGATGGTGCACACCTTTAATCCCAGCACTCAGGAGGCAGAGATAGGTGAGTCTCTGTGAGTTTGAGGCTGGCTTGGTCTACAGAGCAAGTTCTAGGACAGTCAAGGCTTCACAGAGAAGTCCTATCTTGAGAGTCAAAAGGAAAAAGAAATAAAGCTACATGTATATGGAAGGAAAAAAGACTGGACCCCATTAACGGACACCTTTCAGGGAGGAGGCCAAGAGTTCTTCTTCCCTCTATCCTTTAGACTAGAGTGTCCATGCTGTACAGACTATTTACATGCAAATAGGCATATCACATAAACCAAAGCCTCAGCAGTTCACTCCCCCTTTTCTGATTATACCACTTTAGAAAAGAAGTGGTTACAAGGTACTTAAGTAAGAACAAAACCTAACACAGGTATGGCAAGCTAGGCTGGCATTTCACAGTTCAGCAGCCGGATAGTCACAGGAATCCGAACATGCCAGGAACCAGCCTGACTTCTTCAGCAACTTTAGAGAAGCCTCCTGTCTTACATGATGGTTGAACACACCCAGTGCCATCTGTGTAGTCCCTGACCTCCTTAAGCTTAGAGGAAACCCAACTGTACCTAACCTACAGTGTTAGAAACTGTTTTCTTAAAAGGCTCATGACTGTTTCCCTGCTGAGTGCCTACCGGATCAGCGTGTTCCCGATCTGGTGCCGTATTTCATTCCACTCCTCCTTGCTTTTACGGGGCCAAGAATTCAGGTTCATCTCTGGTTCACTGGGTCTGCTGCTCAGCTTCATTGCCAGCGTGTCCTTCCTCTTCACTCTGTTAGCCAGGGCACCTTTACACAGGGAGAAAATGCTAAGGCACAAAGACATGGGCTCATGTGAACCAGGTAAGTGTGAATACAGCTCCCAGCCACGAGTAGAGGAAGGGACAACATAAGGCATTTGAAGATATTTTTGGCAAAATGGACAGAGGTAGGTAAAGCACACCCTCCCTACCACAAGCCCTCTACACTTTCCTCATTTGGTGAGAGTTTCTGAAGACAGAATCTAGTCTGTTCTGGGACAGTCCTCTGATTTAAAACATGAAAGCTTTCATATTAATGTATCTTATATAATCTAATAGTCAGTATTGGTTTTGAGAGAGAATCTTACACTGCTGCTGGGCTGCTCCCAAACTCCTGAGTTCACTTCATCGTCCTACCTCGGCCTCTTAGTAGCTGGTTAACATCATCAACTGATAACTCGTCCCAACCTTGCTTCCTTTGCTGTTCCTGAGGAAGGCTTTCATACAGCTAACAACTCCCAGATTCTTCTCTTCCTGCCTGCCTGCCTCTGGCTACCTCTCCAGACCCATTTTTGGTTTTTGAGCTCATGTGACAGTTCAAGCTATGTTCCACTTAATGCAATCCTCCTGTGGTTGCTTCTCAAGTGCTGTTACTACAGGTCTGAGCCACCACATCCAGGGAAACACACTTTTTTCCTTTGGTTCAAAAGAGGTCTGTTATATTGAAGAAAATTCTTTTTTTCTCTAAGTCTTTCTTTTAAGACTATGTACTGATGAATATGTTTTTATGACTGTGTAGAGAACATGTGTCCTCAGAGGGAAGAGGTATTGGCACTCTTGGAGGTGGAGTTACAGATGGTTGTGAGCTACCTAACATGGGTGCTGGGAATTGAACTGAGTCTTCTGCAAGAGTAATAACTATTCTTAACTGCTAACCCAGCTCTCTAGTGTTTCCAACTTTTCTTTTTTTAATATTTATTAATTTATTTATGAGTACACTGTCGCTGTCTTCAGACACACCAGAAGAGGGCATCAGATCCCATTACAGATGGTTGTGAGCCACCGTGTGGTTGCTGGAAATTGAACTCAGGACCTCTGGAAGAGCAGACAGTGCTCCTAACCACTGAGCCATCTCTCCAGTTTGTCTAACTTTTCAATGTAACCTCTATCCCTATTTTCTCTATATTTCTTAGATCTCAATTTCTTATCTATCTTCAAGGTGAATGGATTGTGTTTTTTTCCTGGTGTTGGGTACTGAATCCAGGCCCTGTGCTTAGCTTAGCACATGCTCTATGACTAAACTTATAGCTCTGGTCTCTGGGTGAACAGATCTAAAATACAAACCAAGAATCTGAATGATGGTGGCAAACACCTTTAATCCTAGCACTAAGGAGGCAGAGGAAGGAGGATGTCTCTGAGTTTAAGGCTACCCTGGTCTACACAGTGGGTTCCAGGCTAATTTGGGCTACAATGAGACTTTGTCTAAAAAGTAAATCTGAATGAGTCTGTCAATGTGGCTCCCTCCCGTGGCCTTGATCACCGTGGCAAAGTGGAGGGGAGTGCTTCACTCTGGCCTCCAACAGCCAGAGGACTTTGTGAAGCAGGGCACCTGTTTCCTCTTCTGCTGGGGATCTGACCATTGGCAGAGGTTCTGCCCAGCATGTGGTGCCCAGGTCCCAGCACCACACACAGAACAACATCCCCTTGCACTTTCCCCTCCTGGTCTTACTCTGATGGCTTTCATCGTCATCATCATCTTCTTCTTCATCTCGATACTGAATGGGACCCTCAGAATCTGAGTCGCTCTCCTTCTCTTCCTCTTGCAGACCCAGTGGTAGTTTAGGAGTGGCTGAGGTAGACGTCATGTCTTCAACAAATGGGCAGGTCTGCTCTTCTTCTTCATCATCTGGACTAACAAATAGAGATTTTTTTTTTTCAGAAATAGTGAGGCTTTTCAAGGGAAAAGGCTAACGTATACATAAAAAGTCCATTTTTGGAATAACTTATAATCTTAACATTCCTCCTAAGCAGCTCTTTAGTATTCATGAATCTAAAAACCTCTGAGTTCAAATCCCAAGCTGTTTCTTAATAGACACAGACACATTTCAGAATTTGCCTAATTTAAGTCACAAAAGCCTTTAGATACTGCTCCTACTTAGAGCTGAGATACTAAAAACAGAAAGCCTGAGTAATACGTCTGGTGATACAGAAATGTGAAAGCCCAGGGCTTCCTTGCTATTAGCAATGGCTCTTAAGCACCATGTAATACATTTAGATGATACATTTGTATCATCTAAAACTAGTAGTGTTAATGTTCACATCTATTAACAGGTAATTGTGTTATCAATACAGAAATCACCATAAAAATCCATTTAAAAAACTACAATATTACAGAAATCAGCAGAGTAAAAAAAGCCCTGCTTCTAGAATTGACTCTTGGCAGAAGCATTCCTTCAATTTGAATTTACCCACATTGTCTGAAGAACCTTCCCTGTGTGGGGGCTGCCTACACCACCCAGAAACAGACAGGCAGGAAACACTTACACTTTCAACATCTCTATCGTGATGGGAAGTGACCTGGTCCGACCCAGGGTACCAGTGTCCTCAGAGAAGCTGTCACTGCTCTCAAAAAGCAGTGAATGGGCCCTGTGAGTGCCTTCCAAGGGAGGGGTTACGGGAAGGGGGCTGGTAAGGGCCTGCTGAATTCGGATATGCAGTGGGAGTGGGGGCAGCCTGGGGGGTATATGGGACTCCCCAAAGCTCTGGTCCTGTATCTTCTTGGGAACTTCCTTTTTCTGGTCTTCCTGCTGGGAAATGTCCTGGAATCGATCTAAAGAAGGGGAGAACTCAACTTCTGGCACGATTTGAAAAGTCTTAGCAGGGACTAGAGGGGAGCATGGAGGCTCTGGAGGTATGTGGGTAGGCAGTGGGGGTGATGGGGATGAAGGCGGGATTATCAGCGGTGGTTCCAAACACAAAGAGACAGTTTTTTCTCTTTGATCATTTGCTGTCTTAGTTGTGAATGAAGCAGCAGGCTCCGAGCTGGGTGCTGAAGTTGATGGAATGCCTCTCTTGGGTGGTGAGGGTGGGGACGGTTTCGACAGCAGTGTGCCACTGTTCATTGCTTGGGACAGTTCAGCTGCAAAGGAGAGAAACACTCTGTCACCATGGCTTTCCTCTGCACCGAAGACAGGTCAGAACTAACCTGTCAATACAATTACGTCCTGAAACAAAATTTATTCTGACAGAAGGCTGTAGGGTGGGGGAACACCTGGATAATTAAAGATGATTAAAACTTAATTAAAATTTAACTACTTCGATGACAGATGTGACAACCCTATGGCCTGATGGTGTAAACAGAATAGATCCAGGAAAAAAAAAAACTTATTAAAAAATTGTTTTTAAACTGGGAAGTGGTGGAGCACTCCTTAAACCCCAGCACTTTGGAAAGAGGCAGGTGGGTCTCTGTGAGTTTGAGTTCCAGGACAGTCAGACCTGTTTCACAGAGAAACCCTGTCTTGAAAAACAAACAAAAAAGGCTGTTTTGTAATTGTTATTTTATGTGTATGAGTGTTTTGCCTACATGTATGCACCATGTGTGTGTTGGACTAATGCCTGAGAAGGCCAGAAAGAAGTCTTTGGATCCCCTGGAACTGGAGTTACAGATGAGAAGTGGGTGCTGGGAACTGAATCTAGTTCCTCCAGAAGAGCTTGTAACTGCTGTGCCATCTCTTCAGCCCAATATTCCCAGCACCCAGCAAGAGCAGGACAAGTTCAAAACCAGCTATCTCCTATACCTAGCTCCAGGCCAGCCAGAGTAATACAGCAAAACTCTATCTTATCTATGCCATTGGGGATATGGGGAAAAAGAACACACAACAAAAGGTCTTAAAAATCCAACCAACCAGGGTGGTAGGATAGTCCAGTGGGTAAGGACACAGCTTGATGATCTAAGTTTGATCACACAGTGGCATTGAAAATCAGTTCCTGAGAGCTGTCTTCTGACCTCCACAGTACACTGTGGTGTTTATTGGCACTCCCACACATTGCACACACACAATAATAATAAATAAATTAAAATAAAAAACACCCCCAAATCTGTGGCCATGCTTACATACCCTGATAAATGATGATGCCTGAATATTCAGCTTTGTACTATATATTGCTCAATAAAATTCAATAAAGCTACTTAGTAAACCTTTAATATGACAAATGCAAAGCCCTTTGAATAAATTAAAATACTTTTATGTCTTTGTTTTTTTTTTTTAAGGTTTATTGAAACATATTCAAATGGCAATTCATCCCAACTGTAGGCTGAGTGACCTGCATGTCAGAAAGGCTGCCAGAGCCCAGAAGCATTATCAGTGACCTGATCCAGGGCTGAGGCCTCAGGAACATCATCTCTCCTCTCCCTCCTCCTCTTCCAGCCTGAGAAAGACACCTCCACAGGACCTCTGTGAATCCGCTTCGTCCCGTGTGTGGCACAGGCAGATAGATAATGGTGACCTCCTCCCACACACACTTGGTGTAGAGGTTACCACTCAGGTGTGTGTACTACTTCTCCACAATGACCTGAACCACCTCTGTCACAGTCTTGGTGTGAATGTGGCCCATGTTGGTGGGTCTCCTCTTTTATGTCTTTTAATAGGCTTTCAAATTATTTTGTGTGTGCATGCTTGTGGCTGTCAGAGAGTAACTTGGGATAATTGGTTTTTTTCTTTTTTTTAAAGATTTATTTATTTATTTTATGTATGTGAGTGCACTGTAGCTGTCTTCAGACAGAAGAGGACATCAGATTCCATTACAAATGGTTGTGAGCCACCATGTGGTTGCTGGGATTTGAACTCATGACCTCAGGAAGAGCAGTCAGTGCTCTTAACCACTGAGCCATCTCTCCAGCCCAACTGGTTCTTTTTATGCATCTTGTAAGTCATGAAGATCAAGGTTGTCAAGCTTGGTGACAAATACCTTTATCACTGAGCCATCTCACTAGCCCTATCCTTATGTCTTATTCTTCAGTACCCCTGAAGTGATAAGGAAAAACAAGATGTTATCTTTTTTTTTCTTTTTTTTTTTTTTTTTTAATTCCAAAAGGAAAACCAGAAGCCAGACAATAGGTAATTTCCCCAAGATCATAAAACCACCAAGGCCTTTAGCTACGTTGCAGCCTGCTTATCACACTATTACTCTATCCCCGTCACCCGTGAGCACGGCTGTGATGCCCTTTGTATGCCCGGTCACTTTGCATTATCTCTGAGCTGGATGGCAGGACACCTCCTGCCTCCACCAGCAGCATATTCACAAGGATACATCAGTGTGCCCTCAATAAATGCTTATATCATGAGGTGCTCTTACTCTGGATGACATCATATACCCACTCATTTTCCCAGAGCCCACATGACTCATCCATGCAAGAAGCAGGCCACCACTTCATACAGAAGCAAGCGGTGAACCAATTAAAGAGGAGTTCTTTTGATGAACAACCTCTAATGATCTATCTAAATTTTTTTATTTCAGTCTGTCCAATGTTCTCAAAGAATATATAAATCTCCCCAAATAAAATTTTATTTGCCCATAATCTCATTTCAGGGTTCTACTCTGAGTAAAGAGCGAGCTACCCTTGGACTATAATATCACTTATCAGAAGTAAGCTATGCAAATGGTATTTTATGCTAACACAGTAGTGCTTTCCCATAATCTCAGCACTGTGGGGAGGATGAAAACCTCAACATCATCCCAGGCCACAGAGTAAATCCAAGGACTAGACTATAGATGAGGCCTTGTCCAAAAAACAAAACAAAAAAAAAAAAAAAAAAAAAAAATGAGGGAAAAAAAGGATAAAAAGGACAATCTAGAAAATACTATATCTAACACATGAGGATAGAAACAGCGGCTACACCCACAGGACCATACGCAGGCATCTTCCTTCCCTGAGGAACTAAGTTGCTTGGTTTTTTAAAGACAGGGTCTCACTATGTAGCCTATAGGTTGGCCTAATCTCACTATTTAGACCAGGTTGGCCTGGAACTCATCATGCCTGGCCCCCACCTAGTGTATTAAGACATGCTCTCCCTAAGGCCTGAGGTTTGCCAGTTAGTTGAGGCTGGCAGGCCAGTGATGCCAGGAATCCTCTCGCCTCCCTAACACTCACAGTGCGCTCTTACACATACGTTTTAGGTGCATTCTAGGGGTCAAACAGGTGTGTATATATTTGTAAGGTGTGTACTTTATAGCTCTCCCCTGGGCCCTAAGAGATCTCTCTTTTCATACTTTTAAATTTTTATTTTTATGTGTGTTGGTGTGTGTGTCCACAAAAGCCAGAAAAAGGTACTGGCTCTCCTGGAGCTAAAATTACAGGACATCAGCCAAGCCAGATTTGAAAGAACAGGAAGGTATGCTTAATTGTGGAATCATTTCTCCAAGACTACCCTCTCCAACCCAGCCTATCATTTCCAAGGATTTCTAAATAATAGCTCATATTAAGTAGACCATTTATGATCATAATCTTTATGTGAAAGAAATGGTATTTTAGGATCAAAGCATTGGGGGAGGTTATTAATTTTGGAATAAGGTGCAACCTTTAAATCAAATCTATTTAATCTTAGTAAAAACTGTGAGTTAGCCATTTTCCTTCTGTGAGAGCCTGTAATGGATTAATGTTGATTCAGTCACAAGGCCACTGCTCTCTGCTCTCAGTTAAAGCTACTATAGACCACTTTTAGGTCTTTTGTTTGTTTGTTTCTTTGTTTCAAAAAAGTTCTCAAGTAGCCCAGGCTATTCTCCAATTTATGTAGCAGAGACAGCCCTCAAACTCTACAGAGAGGACAGAGATGACAGGTGTGCATGACTGCACAGCTGGTTACTGTCTGCGCTGCCACCACTAGACAGACAGAGCTGGCTGAGCAGGAGCACAGAGCACAGCTGCTGAACAGAACCAGCAGCATCAACATCGTCTGCATATATACTGGACAGATAGACTCTCTGGCCTGAGCTGAGATGCTGCCATCAGAACCTCTGGGATCTGGGTCCCCTCATCCGAGCCGGCCTTCTAGGTGAAGCCAGTTAACAGCAGCCTAGATGATAGTTTGAGAACTCCGTGGTAGAGATCCAAGGCAAGTTTCTGTCTCACATTAGCTGCAACTGTGGTGAGTCAGGGCATCTACATTTCTAATTGTCTCTGCATGCAGCAGGCAGGCATTTACCACAGCCCTGGGTGGTTTTGAAAGTGCATGTGAAAGCACTTCTGGTTCCTCAGAGATAAGTCAGGGAGACATCAGCCATTAAGCAGTGATAACACAATGGTCTCCATCCTGTTCCTACTCCAACCTGTCTGAGATCACTCTGAAGCCTGATAAGGTCCTAGTCACTCCACCCAGCTTAGTGACATTAGATTCTTAATACACTTTTTAATCATTATCTGTGCAATCGCTAACAAGAACTATAAGCTGGGATCAGCCTAATATTGTTTTTCCTCAAAAATTACACTTGTATTAGTTCTGAAACACTTATTAGTTTTTTGCCTTTTCTTTCCTTTCTGGAAAATTTCTGTGGGGAATGCATTATGATAAAAAAAAAAATAGACCCAAGCAAGACTTTAGAAAATGCAAAGTAATTTATGAAGCCTATAAACTTATACTCATATACTACCCTGCCTTCAGTTTGCAGTGGTTCTGAGGACTGAACCCAGGGGCTGTCATATGCCAGGCCAGTGATTCATATCCCTGGTCCTCACTGTTCTGCAGCATTTTCAGACAGGATCTCATTAAGTTCAAGATTGGCCATAAAGGCCTTAAATGTGCAATCCTGAACAGCTGAGATCATAGATCATATATTACCATCATATATTTCCTTCCTTCCTTCCTTCCATCCATCCATCCATCCATCCTTCCATCCATCCATCTATCTGGAACTTGCTTTGTAGACCAGGACAGCCTCAGCTTTGGCAAACCCTCCTGTATCTATTTCCTGAGTGCTCAGTTTACAGCATGCTTCCACAGCTGCACGGGTAGCATTCCTAACTCTCCCCAAGATAAATGTGATGTTATCAGTACTACTTAAATACCTCTGTAGTTCCTATGAAGATACTATAGTAGGCACCAAATCACAAGCTAGACAGATATTGACAAAATGATCCTTTTAGCCACCAGAGTTAGGTTTACTGAAGGAATTGGTAGTTTACATTAGAAGAGACATCGCCTTGCCCCTTGGAAGCTGTGCCATTAGTCTAACTTTCTCACTAGGCTGAAGGTAACCCCATGGTAGTCAAGCCTATTGTGGTCTTCACATATCTAGACCATCAACTATTGTAATAGATTTTTGTTGTTTTGTTTTGGGGGTGATTGTTTGTTTATATGTTCCAGAAAGAAGGGAGTCAGAACAGAGTTTCATGTAGTCCAGGCTAGCCCCAAACTCAGAATCTTGATTCTCCTGCCTGTGCCACCTGAGTGTTTGCCAAGATTCACCATCGCCTAGTTCTGTGGGAGACTCTTTTTAAATCTTCAAAATTCTAATTAGCAAATAAATAAGCAATGTTATAGTCAGTTCTGTGATACTTGTATGTTACAAACATATTAATCTCCCCAGATTTCAAGTTAATTTTACTAATATTTCCAATTCATGGCCATTTTTGTCTTGTTCTTCAAACTTATTTCCCTCCCTCCCTCCTTCCCTCCCTCTCTTCCTTCCTTTCTTTCAGAGACAGAGTTTCTCTGTTTAACAGTTCTGCCTGTCCTGGAACTCCTTTTGTAGACCAGGCTGGCCTCAAACTCACAAAGATCCCATACCTCTGCCTCCTGAGTACGGGGATTAACGGGATGTACCACCATGCCTGGCTCTAAAACTTTTTTCTATATTGAAAATATCCCAAGAAATGAGTTAGAAAACTCTTTCACAGAACAAATCAGTCAATAAAATTACAATCCAAAACTAAACCAGTCCCCAAGCACAAAATCTGAAGACTTACCAATGACAGGGTTGCTGTTTCTCTGAGCTGGTTTCGGGGGTGGGATAGGGGGTTGCTTGGCAGGGGCCGGATGAGTGGCAGTAGTGTTAGTGCTGGCAGGAGCAGCAGGCAGAGTCCTGGGGGCGGGAGTTGGGGTGGGAGCCGGGGCGACAAAGGACTTAACAGTCTTTGTCACATCTGTGGCAGCAGGGGTGGCAGCAGGTCTCAAGATGGTAGAGCCAGAAGTGGAGGAGACAGACCTTGCTGTACTACCAGCAGGCACCTCCTTTGCTTGCCCCTCATTTGCTTCATAAGAAGAGGACAAGGGTCTCTTGGGGGGCAGCAGAGGCTGCTTAGGTGCATGTTCAAGACCAGGCTCTGCTTCAGAGTTAGGCTGGCTACCAGCTGAGCCTATGAAATAAGAGATATGATTTAAAGAGAGCCTAAAAATGAGAACACATAACCAACTTCATAACCAATGAACTTACAGTTTACACATCATTTTCTGGCGACTTTTAACACGCTTAGGGAGTGTCAGTAAGAGAAGCTCAGTAAGGGTAGTGACTCTTCATACAAGAGCCATCCTACCAAGGGCACATGAGATAACTGCCTGCCACACAAGCATGAGGACTGACCTCAGATCCCTACACCTACATAAAAGCCAGGCTCTAATGATAGTGCTGTGTTGGGGGTGGAGAAGAGACAAGATCACTGAAGCTTACTGGCCAGCCAGTCTAGCCGATCAGTGAGCTCTGTGTTCAGTAAGAGATGCTATCTCAAAATAAATGAATAAGCCTCGAAGTGGTGGCTCATGCCTTTAATTCAGTGTGATCTACAGAGTGAGTTCCAGGACAGCCAAGGCTACATACAGAAACTCTGTCTTGAAAAGACAAAACAGGGCTAGAGAGGTAGCTCAGTGGTTAAGAGCACTGACTGTTCTTCCAGAGGTCCTGAGTTCAAATCCCAGCAACCACATGGTGGCTCACAACCACCTGTAATGGAATCCAATGCCCTCTTCTGGTGTGTCTTAAGGCAATGACAGTGTACTTACACAAAACAGATAAATAAATCTTTAAAAAAAAAAAAAAAGGTTAAAAAAGAAAAGACAAAATAAAGCTAGACAGTGGTGGCACCTAACCCCAAATAAAGTAAAAACAAATAAATAAGAATAAATTAAGCCCACACCCCCCTAAAAGGGTGAAGAGCAAGGAGACACCCAATGCCAACCTCAGGTACCCACAAGTATATGGACACCCACCCATAAAAGCACACACACAGAACTCCTTGGGGTAGAACACAAGGAAGGTGGAGGTTGACAAATTCTACAGAAGAGCTAGTTAAGGTGGCTCATACCGGAAACAAACCCACTCTGACCGCTCCCATAGCCCTCTGAGGTAAATAAGAACCGTCTGTGGCTTTCAAACTCAAAATCCCACTTTTACCAAGTCTCTTCTTTGGATCCTCTTCTGGAGTAAGATTCCTGAGGCTTCTCTCGGGCTCTTCTTCCACTAGGACTGGACTAGAAGACCTGGCACTCCCTATGGGCGTGGTGTGTCCATTCTTTAATGCAGCATGGCTCAGCTTTCCTGAGTCCTCAGCACCTGAGAGAAGAAAAGAAGAGCTTAGCTGAGGCCCCACCCACAGAGGTAGCAGATGTGCAGTTTGGTTGTCACGGAGGTCCTGAACAACTGGAGTTGGGGCCGTCCCTAAAGTTGTGTCCTGTCTGTGGGATATGTTCCTTTAGCTGGGCTGCCTCGTCTGCTTCAGTGGATGTGCCAGGGTCGGGGGACACTGGGGGTGTCTCTACCGTCTCAGAAAAGGGAAAGACAGTAGGGAGTAGCGGTAGGGAAGGGGCTAGGGTCACCAGGAGAGGGTGGTGATTGGGATGAAAAGTAAGTGAGAAAATAAATTTAGAAATAAAATAAGGAAAGGAAAAAGAAAAGCCTAAGTGACAGGGCCAACAGGGCAGTGTGGGAAGAGCTGGTGGCCCCACTCTCCTAGTAAGGGGGCTCCTCACTGACACCTGTGCTACCTGGATCCGGCAGTATTAACAGAAGCAGAAGCTCTTCCACACATGATTTATCATCAAGTGTATCATAACTAGTCTCACAGATAATCTACTACATATTGCATATTACAATCTATACATATATACATATATACACACAATCAATATACATATTGCTATATATATATCTGGTAGAATACTTGCCTAGCACCTGTAAGGCCATGTGACAAACACCCAGCACTGAGAAGAAAAAGGATACTATTCTAATAGAAAGGCTACAGTAAAAATAAAGAAAAATCTATTCTTCTGGGTAGGAAAGACTTTGAGGATGTACCACTGAAAGCAGCAGGTTTTGAAAGAGGAACAGAAGCCCACCACATGGATAAAAGACAGTCTATTTAAACTAAGACAGCTGGAGGGGTGGAAAAGAAGGTCCAGTAGTGGAGAGCACACACACATTGCTATTGCAGAGGACCTGCATTCAGTTCCCAGCATCTATGCCAGACAGCTCACAACGCCAAACTACAGCCAGGGGATCTTATACGTCTGACCTCTGTAGGCATCTGCACACCAGACACACCAGACATTATACAAAGGCACAAGGTCAGGAACAGCGTGTCTGATAGACCAGGAATACAAGGCTATAGGTGGGACTGTAAAGGCAAGCAGGTACTAGGCTATGAAGACTATACAACACCGGGAAAGGAGTTAGAAATAAATCCTGGATGAAAGCAAAAGCCCAGGGATTAGGAGTAATAGGTAGGCATAATTTTATGTATTTTCTATAAAGGCTGTTAGGAGGTAGCTTATAGGCAGGCGGTGACTGACCAGGAAAAGCAGTACAAACTACTGTTTTAAAGCTCACGGAACAACAGCAGGGGTGACTGAGGGTAGTGGGTCTAGAGAGCCCCAGGGCCTTAAAAGACATCAACGATAACTTGATGCACACAGCAACTCCAACACACTACAGGACAGGGCTGGCCACGGGCCTGGCGGCTAGGAGAAGCACACACCGCTACAGAAAGGAAACGGAGCAGTGAGATAACCCCAGGGCCTGCAGTTTCTTTTTTTTTTTTTTTAAAGACAAGAGTTGAAAATAGTGGGGTGAGGGGCTGAAGAGATGGCTCAGTGGTTAAGAGCACTGGCTGCTCTTCCAGAGGTCCTGAGTTCAATTCTCAGCACCCATATGGCAGTTCATAAACGTCTATAACTCTAGTTTCAAGGGATCCAATATACTCTCTGGTATCCAAGGACACCAGGTACACACACTGTGCATACACACACATTCAAGCAAAACACCCATACACAAAATAAAGAAACATAACTACATTTTAAAAAACAACAACAATAACAACATCAAAAGCAGAAGATGAGGAAGAAAAAGGTCAGAGACTAACCCTCACTTCCTTGTCATAGGGCGGTGTAGTATCTTTGCTGGCTCCTCAAAGTAATGCTTTAAGTAACATCACGGGAAGATTTTTTTTTTTCTTTGTGTGTGCTCATGTCATGATAGTTTTAGAGTTAGTTCTCACAGACCAGCCCCTCTCACCTGACATACCACCTCCCACTAAGACATTAGACAGTGTCCTTCACGAATGCCCAGGAAGCAGTAGTTTGACTACAGTATTGAAGACAAATAAGTAGTAAATGTACTCTGAAGGAAAGAAACTGTAAAGTAGTTTTTCCTTATTTGTTTTAAGGCAAATCCAATCTCACACACATCCTAGACCAGCCTTGAATTGGATCAACTGGCCATCCCCTAGTGTTGTTGGGATATTAGGTGTGAGCTACTACACCTGGCTGTATTGTATTAAATTAATTAACTGGTTAATTACTAAGCTAGCTTTTCAGACAGTGTTAGTATGTATCCCTGGCTGGTCTAGAGCTTCCTCTTTATATATCAGGCTGATTTTTAACTTAGGGTAATCTTGATTGCCTCCTAGCATTACAGATATGTGCCACTATACCCAGTTGTAGATTTTATTTTTTATTTTCTTTTGCTTTTTAAGACAAGATATCACTGTGTATCCCAGAATAGTATAGAACTCACTATGCAGACCAGGCTGACCTGGAAGTCACAGAGCTCTGCCTGCCTCCGTCTTCTAAGTATTGGGACTAAAGGTATGTACCACTGTACTGAATGGTTTTGTGTGTTAACTTGACCTAAGCTGGAGTTATCACAGAGAAAGGAGCCTCCCTTGAGGAAATGCCTCCATGAGAGGCATTTTCTCAGTTAGTGATGGGGGGGGGGCCCATTGTGTGTGGTGCCATCCTTAGGCTGGTAGTCTTGGGTTCTATAAGAAAGCAAGCTGAGTAAGCCAGGGGAAGCAAGCCAGTAAGCAGCATTCCTCCATGGCTTCTGCATCCACTCCTGCCTCCAAGTTCCTACTCTGTATGAGTTCCTGTCCTGACTTCCTTTGGTGATGAACAGCAATGTGGAAGTGTAAGCTGAATAAACCCTTTCCTCCCCAACTTGCTTCTTAGTCATGATTTTATGCAGGAACAAACCCTGACTAAGACAACTACCATTCCTGGCTTTTTATTTGTATTTAAAACTATTACATTTATTTTTGAATGTGTGCACATGTGTGAGTACACTTTTGTCATGGTTCATGTCATGGCTCACATGTTGAGATCAGATAATATGTAGGCATCAATTCTCTGAGGTTCTTTACTTGCCAAGCCAGCTCTCTGGCACTGCACTTTTAATTTTATTAATTAAAAAAAAAATCTGTTGTTGGTTTTTAAGAGTATCAGTGTTTTGTTTGTGTGTATATATATATATATATACCACATGCTTGCCTGGTACGAGGGGATGCCAAAAAAGGGTGTGGGAGCTGGAGTTACAAATAGCTGTGAGACACTCTGTGGGTACTTGGAATTAAGCTCCTGTCCTCCCTCTGTAAGAGCACCAAGTGCCCTTAACCACCGAGCCATATTTACACTGCCAACAACTTCTTCTTCCTCTTCTCCTCCCCCCTTCTCTCTTCCCTTCTTCTACCCCTCCCTTTCCCCCTCTTCTTCCTTCCCCTTCTCCTCTTCCTTTTCTTCTTCCTCCTCCTTCATTTCTTCTTCTTTCCCCTTCCTCTCCTTTTCCTCCTTTTGAGGCAGGGTTTCTCTGTGTAGTCCTGGTTGTCCTGGAACTTGCTCTGTAGTCTGGGCTGCCCTCAAACGCAAGATTTGCCTGCCTCTGCCTCCCAAGTGCTGGGATCAAAGGCGTGCTTCACCAACGCCTGGCCAGTGCCTACTTCTTATTTTTAGGAAAAGGGAGCAAGATGGTAATTCTGCAAATGTAAACTGTTCCATATGTGAAACTCGAGAGAAATGACAAACATCAAGGCACAATGCTTTATAACAGCCATAACAGACAAAGTCTCACAGGATTAACCAGCAAGAGTGTTGGAACATCAGTGCGGTATTGGTTCGACAGAAAGATGAGGACAGAGGCAATTTGGTCAAAACAACAATTAGCAATTTGAAATAACTGTCACCACTACAGGTGCCATGCGTCTGAGGAAGACAGAGAGGCACAGAATTTTTGCTTCCAGGATCCTTCACCAATCCTTCTATTTCAGTTTAAGAGCAAAGCCAGCCACGTGGGAAGAAACAGGGAACCATTTTAATTGCTCCTCCACCATAACTACAGTAAGAGTAGAGCAAAGGGAAACATTTCAGAGCCCTAGCGAGACCCAGCGAAAGAGCACATGTACAGACGGGCATATGCTGATCATGTGAACTCACCCTGCTCGGGGTCTTCCAATAGAACCCCTCTTTTAACCAGCTCTTCTCTTGGTTTTCGCATAGATATTTTTCGCTCTAAAACTAATATTAAATTGGAAAATACAACTCAGAAATGTGGTAGTTGGAAGGGCAACATATCTCTTAGTTTTATAAGTATAAAAGAATGAAGTGATTCACGTTACTTGTACTCTTAAGGAAAAAGGAACAGGGAAGCTAACTTTACATTAAAAGCTTAGCTGAAAGTGGTACCACAGCCTACAGTGCCTACAGATTGGAGGTGGAGAATCAGCTCCAGCACAGTCTTAGCTACACAGCAAACTCTACATTAGCATGGGCTACACAGGACTGCCTCAAACAAAACAAAAATTACCATCTGAGACCAAGATACTGAGAAATGCTGCCACATCCGAGGAGGCCAGCATATGCTATGTAGTATTAGGCCAGCTACGGCATAGCAAGGCTCTGACCAAAACAAAACTAATTGCTGGAGCTGTGAGTTAGATTAACAGGAGTGATTGCCTAGCATGTCCAGGGCCTTGGGCTCCTTGGAAAAACAAACAAGGCTGGTGTTGGTGGCCCATGCCTCAATCCTAGCACTTGGCAGGCAAAGGCAGGTGGATCTCCGTGACTTTGAGGTTAGCCTGGTCTACAGAGTGAGTTCCCTGTGCTGGAAAAGTATTATTTCCCAAGGAGACCATACTCACATGACTTAACTAGGCTTCAATAGTAAGGAGTTACAGATGAGCCATGCTGACTGCAAGTGGGCGGGGAAGAAAAGCACCAAGACCTGTATAGTGAGGCCAGAGCCTCACTGAGCATTCTCAACTATCCCTCTTATTTTAAACTTAGTTTTGAGAGAGGGTCTTACAATGCAGCTCTGACTAACCTAGAACTCATTATATAGCCCAGGCTAGCCCTCCACTCATATAAGTTCTTATGTTCCTGCCTCTCAAGTGTGCAGCACTAAGTCTGTCTTTACTAAACAGCTTTAATCCCAGCAAAACACAAAGCTCGGAATGAGGCTGTAGAATGCTAAGTGTCAGCCAGGCTTGCTAAAACAGGTCTGTAAATTTCAGTTATTCCAAAACCTGAAAGGCGGGAGGATTGTCATGGTTTAAGGCAGTCTGCATAAGTCAGCACCTGACATCATGGTCCATACCATAGCACTGGGAGGCTTCGGCTGGGTAAGAGCCGAAAATGAGGCCGTCCCGGGCAAGAGAGTGAGCAGCAGGCCAACCAAGGCTGTGCCTAAAACCAACAACAACCGCACAAACAACAGAAACAAAAAAGATGGCTGGGGTTGTAGGTTAGTGGTAGAGCCTTGCCCAGCACGTCTCAAACCTTATAGGTTCAAGAAGGTTCAATTCAAAATGCACAGGAGAGTAAAGGTTCAGTGAAGGACTATTTACCTGTCTATATTCTAAAAGACAGACTCTTCAAGTAGGAGGTTACAGACTTTAGGGAGATGGAAAAGTGGGGTGCTTCTAAAATAGGAAACTCAGTAGAGTGTGTACCTTCCAAACACAAAGTCCTGCTTCAGTCTCTAGCATTATATAAAGTAGGTACAGCACAAACCTTTAATCCTAGTGCTAGGCAGGAGAATCTCAAGTTCAAGATCATTCTTGCTATATAAAGAGTACAAGGAAGTCCTGTAATACATGATACTGTCTGGGAAATTAATTAATCAAACAATTAATCAATTAATGGAACCCACAAGTGCTTTTGTTTTGAATTCAAAGTGCTTACTTTGAGTTTCCTGTGTGGCCAAGAATAACCTTAAATTCTTGGCTCTTCCGGCCTCGACCTTCCAAGTGCTAGGATTACAGCCTGTACCACCAAGCCCAACTAACACATGGAATTATTCTTTTTTACGTGTTTACAATGTATATGCATCTGTGTGCATGAACACTTGGGCACATACATAACATGGGATGCATGTGGAGGTCAAAGGTCAACCTCCGATGTCAGTTGGTTCATCCCTTTGGCTGAGACAGGGTTTCTTGGTTTTTGTTCTTTCCCCACTGTGCATGCCAGCTGGCCCTTGGCTTCTGGTGATTTTCTGTCCCATCTTTTCATCTCCCCACAGAAGTACTGGATTACAATAGCGTGTGTGCAGCTGGCTTTATGTAGGGCCTGGGGGTTCCAACTGAGGTCCTCATGTTTACGTCAAGCACATTATCAAGTTCAGTCACCTCCTCAGCCCAAATGGGAACTCTTAAAATTAGAAGCCTTGTTTGTTTAGAGTTTCGGTCTCCTGGTACCCAGGTTGGCCTGAAACTCAATGTATAACTGAGAGTGCACCTTGAACTTCTGAGCCTCCCTCTGTGGGGTCCGCAGGAGAGTACAAGCACACCAGGTTCACTGTGGTCAGGGAACAGTCCCGGGCTCTGCTCAGACTAGGCAGGCACTACACACCCTCCCTCCTCAGAACACATATTTAAGTCTTAGTATCTTACCTTCTGATGTCTCTTTGAATTTATCACTACTTTTTTTTTTCCTCCATTTCCACGGCTTGAAGATCTTGCCAAGACTTGAGAACTTGCTTTTTCTTTTGGTGGGAGGTGTTGTGTCCCCTGCTTCCAAACTGTCCACGACCATGCCTGGGTCTCCAGAGGGCTGCTCTGCTTCTTCTGTTCATGAAGAGGAAACGGGAAGGGACAGCAAATTTATTATCCCTATATAACCTCTAAAAATGTCCCCTCTCTTCCTGTGACAGTTGGAAAGAATCAGAACAATGACAAACAATCCTGCACACAAGTCACACTCCAGACATTACATGGACAAAGGCCTGAACTGAAAACTTAAATCACTACAGGAGCCAAACCAACCTGTCATCATTTAAGAGGAAAATTCAGTGAGATGCTGAGAATCCGGTCAACATCTTTAGCATACAATGCAGGTGCCTTCTCCTTATACACGACTCAGTATCACTGAAACAATCCATTCTACCACTAAGGGAATCACCCTTAAATATATTACCCTCTTCCAGCACTTCCCAGGATCCAAATAAATCAGAGAAGGGCAATTCATCAAGTGTTCACACCTTGTGTCTGCTTATCAGATTTTTCTCCCCATACAAAAAGGTCTCTGCATCACTGTGGAAGGCTGGGAGAAACAGTGGAGAAACATAGAAGATGCTCTGACATAGAAGGATTTAGGGAGAGTGGAGGTGAGATTCTACTATCGCAGTATTTATTACTTAGGGAAAATCCTGATAGTAAGGATAACCATGGCATAGTTGACATGCTAAAAGTTCAGGACTGAGGTCAAAAGTCTTGAGGCCCTTATAATGACACATGTGCAGGGCTTAGTTAACTTTGAAGGCAGAGACAGAAGCAGCCAAGGGGTGGGGGCAGGAAGGAAATACAATGCAGCCTGCACTCCACCTACTGCCCCAGAGTTCTCAGGAGCCGTGTAGAGAAGAGGAAAGACTCTGTGGCCTCACTCCTAGATTAAGGTGTTTTCTACTTCACAGAAATACACTTCCCACTAGGAGCAAACAATGTTGGAGCAGGAAGTTTGACACTTGGACTAAAAGCAATCATCTCCTTTTGACACTGTAGCTTTGTGTTATTGTTTTCTTTCAATTACAATTTTTTTAAATTTAGCTTCTGTGCATCTGTGTGGGTGTGGAGACAAGGGAGCTGCACACTGCCCATAGCATATGTGGAGGACAGAAAAGTAGATCAACCCTCTCCTTCCACTGTATGGGTCCTGGAACTGAACTCCGACAATCAAGCTTAGCGTCCAGTGCCTTTACCTATGAGGCATTTTGGGGGCTGGTTTAGGTTTCTTGAGACAATGGTTTGCTAGGTAGCCTATTGTCTTGAACATGTGATCTTCCTGTCTTAACCTCTTAAGCACTGGAATTACAGGTGTGTGCCTCCACATATCCATGAGTATTCCAGGAAATCAGCAGAACATGTTATTTGACCGAAAAAAGGAAAATTACACCTAAAGTTTTAATTGGACTGAAAATGTTAAAGAAAAGATCATAAAGAAAAGCAGTCAACATTTATTTTAGCAGCACAGGGAAGCTCCTGCCTGAAAGGTCTTTAAATCGTTTAGCCTGCTTCTGCTGCTTAGAACCCTACCTCATCACCTCCTTTTCTTTTCCCTTTATGTGAAACAGGGTTTCTCTGAGTGGCTCTGGGTGTCCTGGCATGCACTTTCTAGACCGGGCTGGCCTACAACTCAAATTTATAGAGATTCTCCTGCCTCTGCCTCTGGAGTGCTGGGATTAAAGCGTGCCACCATTCCTGGGCAACTCACTGCTTTTCAAAGTAAAACTTAATTTGATGCTTTTAAAACTTCATTATGTTGAACAATACATTTATGGGCCATCTTTCTTTCAAGGACTCAAAAAATGACAAGGAGTAGGGATATACCTCAGACTTCTAGGTTTAAACCCAATTGAAACACGTGCGTGTGCACACACGCGCATGCACACACATACACACACACACATTTTGCTTTGTATAAAGTAGGTCACTAACATATCACTAAATACAGAAAGTGAAAAAAAAAAAAGTGGTTTCTCTTTTGGTTTTTCAAGACTGGGTTTCTCTGTGTAGCCCTGGCTGCCCTGAAACTGACTCTGTAGGCCAGGCTGGCCTCAAACTCAGAGATCTGCCTGTCTCTGCCTCCCTAGTGCCAAGCAGAAACAGTGTTTTGTTTCTCTTTTCATATATAATTTTGCCAAATATTTTAGAAGAACAGAGCACTGATATTTTCCAATTCATTCATATTAACATTTGCTTATTCATCTAACCTTGTATTTTTATGTTTGCTTGTTTTAAGCAAATCTTAAAACTTGGGTTTTTGCTCAGGCTGACCGAATTCATTTGTAGCTGAGGATGACCTTGAACGCCAGATCCTCCTAGGTCTTGCTCTCAAATGCAGATTACAGGTGTGAGACACCACATCCGGCTTCACTCACGCCTCTGGTTCTTCTTCCTCCTTTCCCTCCCTACTCTCAAAGACAAGCTGCATATTATTTCACTGACTCACATGTCTGTCCAAATATTTAGAATCAGCCCAAGTGCCTTTATAATATACAGGATCTGCAGGAAGTAGGGCCATGAATCCTTTTAAAAACTCTCAGTCAGGTGTGATGGCATACACCTATAATCTTAGCACCCAGGAGGCAAAAGCAGGAGGATCAAACACGACCCAAGACAGCATAGGCTACATAGTAAGACCCTGCCTCAAAAACACAAGGGCGGGGCTGAGACTCTCCTAGGAGTATGGCACCAGTACAAGGTCCTGAAAGCAGCTAAGTACCACAAAAGAAAAACCCTAAATATCCAGTGGTCTTGTGTCCACCAAGGTTGTTTGTTACCCAATTGAAGGAGAAAACTGACCCCCAAATACATTATATACTCACACCGATAATAAATAAAATAATAAGTGGCTAGAGAGATGGCTCAGCGGTTAAGAGCACTGACTGCTCTTCCAGAGGTCCTGAGTTCAATTCCCAGCAACCACATGGTGGTTCACAACCATCTGTAATGAGATCTGATGCCCTCTTCTGGTGTGTCTGAAGCCATCATGACAGTGTACTCACGTATATAAAAAATAATCAATTAAATTTTTTCATTGCTTTTGCAAAGGACCCATGTTCAAGTCCTAGCACCTACATAGTGTACAACTATCGTTCCAGAGGATTGGATACCCTCTTTGATCTCCACAGGCATTAGGCATGCACACAGTGCATAGTTACATACAGGGAAAATACATATGAACACAAAATAAAGTGAATTGTTTTAAAAATTAATAAACAAAATGTATCATGAACAGGATCCAATGGCTCAGACTTCTTATCACAACACTATCACTATGGAGAGGATTCCAAGTTTGAGGGCAGGCGGCATAGAGTATGTACATAGCAAGTCTTGCCTCAAAACACACAGGCGAACCTACAGCAACGTACACTGGGTATGGCTGGGTGCAGTGCAGAGGTCCAAATGTGCAAGTCAGGTCAAGTCAGTTCACTGTGTCACACAATTATTAACAGCATGTCGGTGCGTTGTCCCCTCGTTCTGTCAACTGCTGGGAGAGGGACAGCAACCACAGCTCTAGTTATCCAAGTCTTCTGTCCCTGTGTTATGTGACAAGGTCCTACTCTGTTGGATAACTGTAAATTTAATTCTTTTTTGCCATACCAGAAAAAAATTAAGAGCCAGGTATGGTGGTGCAGGCCTTTAATCCCAGCACTCAGGAGACAGAGGCAGGCTTATCTCTGAGTTTGAAGGCAACCTGGTCTACAGAGTGACTTCTAAGATAGCCAGGGCTACACAGAGAAAACCCTGTCTCAAAAAAACAAAAACAAAAATTTAAGAAATTAATATGTAAGGATATTTTACCTCCATGTATGTCTGTGCACCATGTGTGTACTTGGTGCCTGAAGGGGCTAGAAAAATGATGTCAGATGCCCTGGGACTGAATTTGCAGACAGTTGTAAGCCCCCTTGAGGGTGCTGGGAAATAAATATGGGTTCTCTGAAAGAGCAGCCAGTGTTCTTAACCACTGAGCCATCTCTCCAACCCTTAAATAAAAATGTAAAATCACATGTATGTGTGTGTACATGTGGTCTTGTAGAGAACTACAGAGTTCAGAGGAAGGTCTCAAATACTCTGGAGTTGGAATCACAGGAAGGTGTGAGCCACCTCATGTGAATGCTGTCTTACTAGCACAAATGGTTTGCTCTTAAATGGTCCCTTTTTATTAATATGAAACTTCCTTTATCGTAGAAACACTTCTACCTCTATTTTATTTTCCTATTTCATTTGCCAACCGTCTTTTGCCTTCTTGAAGCAAGATTAATTCTGGCTTCAGACTCAAGTTCCTTCTCTCAGCCTCTAAAGCACTAAGGTTATACTGTATAGTAACCCAGTATGCCTGGTCAGCCATTTTTAACTGAGATACTTAATCCATCTACATTTAACATTTTCACTGTCAGGTTGGCTTTAGCACTGTCTCTTGTACTTGTCTTTTTTTTTTATACATCCATGACTTACTAATTATGATGGTTGGTATATGCTCAAATAGGGAGTGGCACTATTAGCAAGTGTGGCTCTGTTCCAGTAGGTGTGTCACTGTGGGTGTGGATTTTAAGACCCTAATCCTAGCTGCCTGGAAGTCAGTCTTCTGCTAGCAGCCTTCAGATGAAGATGTAGAACTCTCAGCTCCTCCTGCACCATGCCTGCCTGGATGCTGCCATGTTCCTGCCTTGATGATACTGGACTGAACCTCTGAACCTGTAAGCCAGCCCTAATTAAATGTTGTCATTATAAGAGTTGCCTTGGTGCTGGAGATGGCTCAGTGGTTAAGAGCACTGACTGCTCTTCCAGAGGTCCTGAATTCAATTCCCAGCAACCACATGGTGGCTCACAACCATCTATAATGAGACCTGATGCTCTCTCCTGGTATGTCCGAGGACAGAGCTACAGTGTACTTATATATAATAAATAATCTAAAAAAAAAAAAAAAGTTGGCTTGTTCATGGTGTCTGTTCGAAGCAGTAAAACCCTAACTAATACACTAATCTATGTAGACCTTTACTACTTCCTGAACAATGAAGGAATCTTACGACTTTTAATCGTCTGGGCTACTGCCACATATCACACTTTGGTATACATACAACAATAAGCCACAGGAACATATATCATTTATGAACACTTTATATAATTTTGTAATTCTGTGTATATCAAGAAGGTTTTTATTTCTTTATTTCTGAAGATATGTCAGTTGTATATTATAAGTTTTGTTTGCTCATTTAATGGCTTTTTGAGAGACGATCTCTGCAGCTGAGGTTGGCCTTGAAGCTTTTGCTTCAGCTTTCCAGTACTAGGACCTTTTTTGTTCTTTATTCTTACTTTTATGGTACTTGGATCGAACCTAGGATCCCATGCTTGGTAGGCAAGTGGTTTAGCACTAAGCTATACCTATGCCCTTGCTTTGTTTAATTTTAGCACTTTAAAATGTGTGACAGGACTGGAGGGGTGGTGCAGAGGTTAAGAGCACTTGCTTCAGTTCCAGAGGACCCTGGGTTTGATTCCTAGCACCCACATATCTCAAAACCCTGTATCTCCAGTGCCAGGAGATCTGACACCCTCTCCTGGCCTCTTTGGGTACCAGACAACTTAAGGAACGTACACATATATGCAAGTAAAACATCCACACATATAAAAATAAAGAAATTTGAGAAAAAATTCATGTGTGACAAAAAATGTGGATATAATTGAAATCTAGCTTTAAAGTCTGTGGCCCCTTTTATATCATGCTTTTTTTTGTTTTTATATTCTCTCAGATTATATCCCAACCACAGTTTTCACTCTCTCCACTTCCTCTTCCCGATACACTTTCTATTTCAATTTTTAATCTAAAATCTTATTATAATAATATAATAAGTATTATTATATTTCTTTATATTTAAGAAGTTATAACTTAGTCTGGATTCATTTAGTAACAAAGGCTTATAGCATACAAGTTATAATGGGCAAGGTAATATATATCTGCAATCTTAGCATTTGAAAGGCAAATCAACCAATATCAAATATGATATCAAAAGTTCAAGGCCATCTGGAGTAGTATATAAAACCATATCTCAAACAAAACAAAAATTAAACAGCAATAATAAATACAGAATAATGCAATTTACAAAGATGACACACTAGAGAACTCTTGTCCTCACAACCTACATAACTCATGTTAACCTCAAATGCCATCCAAATATTATAAAGGGGCTGAGAAGAAGGCTGCGCTGGAAAAGGCACTAGCTGACAAGTCTGACAACCTGAGCTTGACCCCTACACAGACCCCGTTGCTGTCCTCTGACCTCCACATGCACGCTGTGGCATGTGCATGCACACACACATATAAACAAACAAATAAATGTGATTTTTAATTTAAAAGGTCTAAATTATAATGATATTCACATTAAATTCCTTTTATAAACTAATTTGTCATCCAGTTATAAGTCTTTAAACTGCCCTGTGATAATTTATTAATTCTTTATTCACATATCTAAAGAAGGCTTATTTTGCTGTTGTGTATATGCAAGTATGCATGAAGGCTAGAGGTCAGCTCTGGGTGACATTATCCAGGAGCCATCCACTTTATTTTTATTACTTTTATTTTACTTGATGTATGAGTATTTTGCCTGCATGCTTATCTGTGCATAATATACATGCTTAGTATGTGCATGCACGGGTGTGGGTGTGTGCATTTTTTAAAGCAAAAACAAGGTGGACAAGATAAATAAATAAATAAATATAAAAAACACTAAAAGTTGGCAGTGGTGGTACATGCCTATAATTCAAACACTGGAGTAGGGGGTTAGCTCTGTCTTTGAGGTCTAGCCTGGGGTCCACAGAGAGTTTAAGACCAGTCTGGACCTGATCATAGAGATTTTGTCTAAAAACAACAAAATCTGAGCCACACCTTTCTAACACTTTGCATCTTCAGGTATTCACTGACTATGTGCAAGTTATGACTACTCATTAGTAGGAAGTAACAGGACTACACAGTACACCCTAGATCAAAGACTGAATGTTACATATTCCTATTCTGGTCATACTGGGATTGAAACCAAGGCCTCCTGCATGGAGGTAAGCAGTCTACCATGGACCGTATCCCCGGCCTTTTTCTCAGTTTTACTTTGAGAAGAGGCTCTGCTAACCCAGGATGTCCTTAAGCTCACTCACCCCAGCCTGCAGAGTAGCTGCTCTTACAGATATAGAGCATCATACCTGGCCTTCAACTAGTTCTGTCTCACCCGTGTTGAATAGCTAAGTGTAATCAGGCAACGTAAGTCCACAGAACACAAATCTTCAACATTCCTTCACTAGATTGTAATAAGTGACTAAATTTCCTGGTTTATTTGAAATTCACCTCTATTACTTGTACCTTATCAGTTAAATGTTTTGGTATCTTCTATTTTCATCTGTAAGATCCCCCACCCTGATTCACTGTGTACGAATGTGTATGTGTGCATGCATGTGCCAGGGTTCATATGTGGACGTCAGAAGACAACTTGAAGAAGCTTGTTCTCTCCTTCTATCATGTTGGTTCAAGGATCAAATTTAGGTCATCAGACTTTAGCAATAAGCACTTTTACTAACTGGGCAATATCTTCTGCCCTGTTTTGTATTTTGTTTTGTTCTAAGAGAGGGTCTCACTTCCAATCCCTGACTGGCCTGAAATTTAATGTGATGCTCCTGTCTCAGCCTTCAGAACTTTGTAAATAGGCAGCATATTTTACGATACTTTGCCACAGTACTTAACATTTTTGTTCTCTAAAGGGGCTTATTGTTGGACTTAATGAGTAGTTTCAGAAAACTGCAATGAAATTATAAAGCCAAACTATTTCACTAATGAACAAAGCAGGTTTCATGTGCAGAGGAGGCCTACAAGTTCTGGAGATCTTGCACAGCCTTAGCCAATGGGGATTAGAAGGACTGGACAAGGAAGATGGGTAAGGTTTCTACACTTCTACCTCAGGAAAAATGTCTGCCACAGGTGTGGCAAGAAGTGATGGAGCCTGGGGCTAGCAGAATGGCAGAGTGCTTGCTTAGTCTAGAGTAAGGTCCAGTACCTTTACTGTAAAAGTACTGCTTTACACCTCGTCTGTAGATAAGGATGCCCGGCTGCAGAGCTTGGCAGATGGCTCCATCAATATATAATGTTCACCAAGAGGGCTTGAGTTTGGATCCCCAGGACGCATGTAAAAGCCAGCATGGTACCTTGAATCTATAACCCCAGCACTGAGGGGGTAGGTGTGGAGTTAACAGAACCCTGGAGCCCATTAGCAAGCCAATCTACTCAGGTTCAATAAGAGATCCTGCTTCAATAAAATAAAATAGAGGGGCCAGTGAGATTGCTCTTAGTGTAAAAGCATTTCTCATACAGCCATGATAACCAAAAATTCAATCGCCAGACATCACAGTGGGAAAAACTGACCTCTGAAAGTTGTCCTCTGATTTCCACACATACACTGCAGCATTTATACATCACATATATGAGCATGCATGCACACACACGCTTTTAAATATATTTTATTAAAAGAGAGGAAACAGGGGAACCAGCATGGTAGGTAGCATCTACCTTTAATCCCAGCATTTGGGCGACAGAGACAGGCAAATCTCTGTGAGTCTGAGGCCAGGCTAGTCTACTTAGGGATTTCCAGGTCAGCCAGCACTACAAAGTGAGTCCTTGTTTTAAGACAGGGTGTCTCTGTGTACTTCTAGATGGCCTCCAACATTATGTAGACCATATGGCTTCCAACTCACAGAGATCTGCCTGCCTCTACCTCCAGAGTACTGGGATTAAAAGGGTACACTACCAACACCCCTTATTTTAAAAGAAAAAAAAAAAGCCAAATAACAAAAACCAAAAAGCCCAAAACATAAAATGAAGTAGGGTAGGCCCATATTGAAAAAAGCTCAATAGATGAAGATTCCAGTCATCAAACCAGAAGACCTGAGTTTGACCTCTGGGTCCCACAGGGTAGGGAACAGACTCTGGGTTGTTTTTCAACTTCCACAAAAGCACTGTGGTGTACACGTGCGCATGTATGCACGTGTGCACGTGCGTGCACGCACGCGCGCGCACATATACTAATGAAAAATTAAAATGTAAAACAGAACAAGTCAACAACAACAAATGATAAAATCAGAAGTGACTGAGAAAGTCATCAAAACCCACCTCAGGACTCCACACAAATACCTTCATGAATATGTACATACACAGAACACAACACACACAAACATGCACATACACCCCACCACACACACCACTACACACACAATACGCTACAAAACACATATACACAATACCACACATACCACATATCATACATAAAACATGAAGTTTTAAGAAAAAACAAAACCAAAAGGCTGAACAATGACCTAAGTGTATTGTAGTTCTAGAACACTGAACTGCTTATTTTAGTTTATCCTTCTAAAGGATCTAGTACAACCTTCTAAACAGCTGCTAACTAAAACTTTTCATAAGAAATTAATATCTGAGAGCTAGTGAGATGGCTCAGTGGTTAAGAGCACCAGCTGCTCTTCCAGAGGCCTTGTGCAGGCCACCTACTTGTAACTCCAGATTCAGGGGACACAGTTCCCTCCTCTGGCCTCAGTGGACAGCAAGCACACATGTACACAGACATACAGGACAAAACTCCCATAAAAGCAAATTTAGAAATAATGTTTTGTTTGTTTGTTTTTTAAAAGAGTTCTCTATGCAGTCCTGGCTGTCCTGGGACTCAGAGAGAACCACCTGCCTCTGCCTCCTAAGTGCTCAGCTTGAAGTCATGTGCTACCACCACCTGGCTAATAAAAATTTTTAATTAAAATATTTTATTTATAATTATTAGTGTGTATTTTTGCCATAATTGGGACCAAATCCAGTCCAAGGTTTAATGCATACAGCAAAGTACTTTAAGCTGTACCTCCAGTCTCCCAAAATTTTTGTTACACTTATTAGTGGCAAAAGTGACTTCTTTCTGTTCCTGAGACAATGTTTCAGGCAACCCAGGGAAGCCTGGCACCAGGAGTAGCCTTGACCTTCTGATCCCCCTGCCTCTACCTGAATGCCTGGATGACAGGTGTGTATCACACCCAAGTTTATGTGGCGCTGGGGATTGAACCCACGGCTGGGAGGAGCACCCTCTAACTGAGGTACAACAAGGAATGTCCCCTCAGTTCTTTCTTAAAGCAAATGAACAGTGATCAGCATAGAGATTGGACAGATGGTCTTCATAAAGATGCCACATCACTGAACTGTAGCAGTGCAACAAGTTAACACTTTCCCAAACTCTCCGTTTCCATGGTGGGGATAACCGCCTGTCAGTACTTGAGATCACACAGTATTTGTTAGAGAAGAACTATGAAGCAGCAGCCACAAGAGCTGATGCTGCACAAATAGGCAATTTGTCAAAATACAGAAGGTTGGCTCTAGGAGCAAAAAAGCAACATGTCATTGGAAGAGAGAGAAGGCATATCTCTACTTTGGTTTATGATTTTAAAAAATTATTTAATAAAATTTTTGTGTATATGAGACAAGATGTGCTAAAACCTAGGCTGGGCTGACTAGTACCAGCCCCAGCTGACTCTTTGAGCCCCTGATCCTCCTGTCTCTGCCTCCCAGTTCTGGGGTTACTAACATGTACCCCACCCTGCCTCTCTGTTTTAACTTACTTTCTACAGCTGAAATATGGTCCTGAGGGTTTCTTGTATTTATCTGTAAGCCCTTTTCTATAAGGCACTTCTCTTTTGAGAAAGTGAAGTACTAAGCTGAGAAAGACGTAGTGCAGTGATCAGAAAGATGGTGACTGGTTCACACTCTGTCATGTGCTCAGTTTCAGAAATACCTGAAAAACACTTTCCCTGAGAAATCAGAAACTAAACTGCAATAAATCATCTGGCACATCTGAGGCATTCCCTGCTTCTCAACCCTGTATGTGTTTCTTTAGTTACCATAGCTTTTCACCTTACTCGCTGGGCTTTTTTTGAGACAGGGTCTCATTATGTAGCCTTGTCTAGCCTGGAACTCACTATGTAGACCAGGCTAGCCTAAAAGTAGAGATCCACCTGCACCTGCCTCCTTGGATTAAAGGTGTGTGCCACCAGGGCCAGCTTAGACCTTTTCTTTCTTAGTGGTGGGGAAACAAGAGGCTTCCTAATGCTTCCTAAATCAAAGTTACTGTATACAAGTTTTCCCTAAATAGCACATTGTCCAGAGATAACGTCAACACTTCGGCTTACTCTTTTTCAATCTTCTTTTTTAAACCATTTGCACAATTAAGCAGCAGCAGCAGCAGCTCCAACACCTTACAAAGACAGGAAAATGTGCTCACCAAGATGATGGGAGACCTCATCCACTCACACTTCCAGCTCTGAGCCATACTCACAGTTCCTGTTCAGTCTGAGCCAGTGCCCCCACCCCCCCGACAGTAACACTTCACAAGTTTATACAGCAAAGCGTCTTATAAAGAACAAACACTTGTACAACAGAGAAAGTCTTGGGAAGTATGTAACAAGTCTAAAATATCTAATTCAACCTTTAAAATGGTCCCGTTTTTTAGAAGCTGACAATTTTATTTCTAAATCACACACTTAGCAATGACCCGAACTTGCAGAGTACCAGTAAGATACCTCTGACCTCTAAGAAACAGCTCATGTAACTTTTATTTTCCTCAAAGGCAAGAAAGAAGCCAATAGGTAACATCCTAGCAAAATAATCTTAAAACAGAACTTCAGAGAGCAAGTAAAGCAAACTGTGAAAGATAAATGAATTTAACTGTGTGAAAACAACTTTAAATTTTTCATTCATTTCTCACAAACTTTTATAAATATGCCAAACTCTTGTATTCCATTTCCCAAGAGACACCAACTTCAGCTGTAAGCCCGCCTCGCTCCTGCTAAGATGTCTATTTTTCTGTCTTCCATTACTCACCAACTGCATCTGGATTTACCGGTCTGGAGACATCAGCTTGCCCCATGATTATAATTGTCTTAGATGAATCCCACGACAACAAACTCTTTCTGACAAAAGCAAACTTCTCTTAAAAAGATAAATCTACGAAAGGGACCAGCAATCCTGTATCAGCGCCAATGCCAGGAACCAGCCTGAGAGCTGAAGTTTCTGTTTTGCCGGCCACTGGGTCCTTGTGGCTCTCACAAACGTCTCCACGGCAGCTCTCTTCACACAGGAATGCCTGTCATTCCAGAGTACAAAGTGTGTAGAGCACCAGTGCGGAAGGGGAGGAGACAGACAACCACATTCTGGCTGCCAGTGGCACAGCCCCAAAGTCCACACCTCCTTTTCCTGACTCTGAGCTTGGCTGGAAGCCTCCAGGTTCAAAGCCACAAAAGATGAGGAGCCTTCCCCAAAATATAGTAAAGACCCTATACATTTAATCACAACAAAACATCCCACACCATCAGCAGGGTTCAGAGTAACAGTCAAACAGTCCGTTTCAAAGGCACATTTTAGATATGGCCTTACTTGCAAAGCATCCAATTATTCTACATTTTTTGTGTTGTATATGAACTGAGTATTTATTACCTCCCCATCCACCTACACTGCAGAACACTTATCTGGTCTTCATTCTCATGTTCATGTGTGTTCGTGCATGTGCGTGTGTGTGTGTGTTGTGTGCATGTGTGTGTGTGTGTGTGTGTGTGTGTGTGTGTTGTGTGTGTGTATGTTGGGGCTGGAGAACATTTGTTGCTCTTACAGAGAATATGGGTTCCATTCCCAGAGCTCACATGGCACCTTACACCATGTATAACTCCAGTTCTAAGTGATCCAACAATCTGAGCTATGTGGGCACCAGGCGTATGGAACACATATATACATGCAAGCAAAGACACATAAAATAAACCTAATATCTAATATATATACTAAATTCTTTGGAATCTATGAAGTAAAAAATACATGATTATTTACCCCCTCCCCCTTTAGGACAGTTTCATATAGTCTAAGTTGGCCTCAAGCTGAACTATGTAGCCTTGATCCTCCTGTCTCTACCTCCTAAGTGCTGGAATTTAGACTGGCATTACAGGCTTGTACTACTATACTTAGCTATTCGATGCTGGGGATGGCCTGGGGCTTGGTTCATACTAGGCACTAGTCCAGCAACTGTGCTCCATTCCCAGTCCCAATTTTAAAAGTCTTTCATTCCATTTCTTTATTTGTGTATATGTGTGAGAGAACACACCTGTGGAGGTCAGAAAACATTATTCTTTTACCCCGTGGGTCCTGGAGATGGAACTCAGGTTTTGAGGCTTGGTGGCCAGTGCCTTTACCTGCTGAGCCATCTCAGTGGTCTCCTAGCCCCTATTATCAACTCTTTGTATACGTGTATGGTGTGAGTACATGTGTGCATGTACGCAGCGGCTCATGTGGAAGCAGAGATTGGTTGATGTCAGTCTGTCTTCTTCAGCAGCTCCAGTGGTTTCTATGCTCTATGCTGTGTTGACAAACACTGAGCCACTTCCCCAGTCCTTATTATCAGTTTTGATAGAGAAACAAACAACAAAAAGCCTCAATGGTAACAACAAAGAGACTAAAATGCCAAGGCATAAAATAAGGAAAAGCCTTGGGAATGCTCAGGGCTATGGCATAATGACACAATCTGGCTGCCAGGCTTTGGAGACTTGCTGGCAGCTCTGTCCGCGACCATCTCACGCTGTGGTAGAGGCCTTCCTAGTCATGTGCCAACTCTTCGGCATGTTTTCATTTGTGTAAACTGTTCCTTTAGACTGAAATTTCTTTCTCAAATCCAGGTGGAGAGGATTTACCCATCCTTTAAGAACTGCCTAAATCCTGCTTCCTCAGCTGAAGTCTTTCCTTAACCACGAAAATAGAATTGCCTAGAACTGTGTTGGCACCCAAAACAAGGTTTTTCCCTAGGTGCTTATAGTAATAGGAGCTATCACAGAATATGACCAGCACATAGGGGATGGGGGAGCAGTGTCTAGAGGAAATCAGAGAAGGCATAATGGGTAAAAAAAAGGAACAAATATTAAGAAACATTATCTGAAAGACAAAAAACATTATCTTCCACAACTGTAGCACAAACTAGCACTTAGAGAGGCAAAAGCAGAAAGTTCAAGTTCCAGACTAACCTGAGCTACATAATAAAATATCTCAAAACACTGAAACCAAACAATCAAACAAAAAGAATGGACTAAGCCAATGGTTCTCAACCTTTCTAATGCTATGAGCATTAAATACATACAGTTCTTCATGTTGTGATGACCCCAACCTAGCCATAAAATTACTTTCATTGCTACTTGATATCTGTAATCATAGGTGACCCCTGGTAAAAGGGTCATTTGATACCCAAAGGGGCATGACCCACAGGTTGAGAACCACTGAACTAGGCAACAGTCTTAGTGGACACCACCCTGAACTGCAATAGTCTTTACAATTCCCTAGTAGTCTAGAAGCTCTTTATGGGTAGGGAGGGACCATGACGCACTGTCCTTAAACTACCTACCAAGGCCTGATGTACATAGCCCAGTGCAGTGTACATTCAGCAAGTCTTCAACAACCCAAGTCTCCTGCCCCCAAGCATACCTTATGCAAGCTAGGTAAGCACTCAACTATGGCTCCACCAAGAAACAAAATTAATCTGGCCTGAAGCTTTGCTTATGAAATTTAGGAGCAAAAGACAATGTACCTGCCTGTGACCCCAGCATTCCGGGTGCTGAGGCAAGAGGAATGAGCCAGGGTAATAAAATAAGACCCTCTCTCAGAGATCATCAGGGCAAAGAGCATGAGCAGTGGAGGCAAGAAAAAACTGCTACGACCACAAAGTATTCTATAATTCCAAATGATTATGAGAGCTGCTAAGAAACTCACTTTAGGAGCTATAAGGATGGCTCATCGGTTAAAAGCACTGGCTGCTCTTCTAGAGGTCCTGAGTTCAATTCCCAGCAACCACATGGTGGCTCACAACCATCTGTAGTGGGATCCAATGCCCTCTTCTGGTGTGGCTTTAGTATTCTTGAATACATTAAAAAAAAAAGGGGGGGGGAGGAGGAGGGAGGAGGGGGAGGGGGAGGAGGAGGAGGAGGAGCCTTAGTCTTTTAATGAGAAAAAAAAAGCCTTATAAAAATCACATGGAAGAGTCAACTGAACTCTATTAAGGAATCCAGAGATGTCAGTGATGTAAAGAAACCAGGTGGACAGAATGGAGGGCCCACTGCATGGTTTTGCAATGTGTTGAATGTTTCCTAACAGTAGCAGTCACTGCTGCTGACTCAAAGGGATGACAATTAACTATGGCTGCTCCATCTTCCTTCTCTTTCTTTCATAACGCTTTACGATTCAACTGGCTCACAAACTGTCTCCAAATAAAAGAGACAGGAAATCTGTGCAGAATCGGCCCTCAGTCACGTATCTGTGGGTACAGTAACTGTTTAAGAATAGCCAAGGCACCTGAAAAAGCTATTCAGGAAGGTCTAGCAAGGATTCAGGTTAAGGGGCATTCCTTTCCGGCTCAAGTGCAGAAGAATCCAGCCTTTATCCTCTCCTAAATAAAAAGTCTGAGTAATGAACACCTGGTACCACAGTGAGTCAACAATAATTCCTACAAAATAACTAAGGATGACTATATAAATGTTTCTATCAAACTCACTCCAGCTAGTATTTCAAAAGTACTTTACTGATTTCATGTATAAAATAGCCCTCCCCTCAAAACTTTCATTTTTTCAGAACTAAGGAAGTATGGGGGGGTTGGTTATACAATTAAAATTTTCCATAGAACTTTTAAAATCAAAGAGAAAATTATGTTTTACATTACACACACCTTTGCTTCTGAGTTTCATTTTAAAAGCAAAACCAAATGTATACATGCTTTAGGAAAACTAAAACAGTCTAGTGAGATCAGAGAAAAGTTCAGACAACACACACCTATGCTTATCTGCCTAGCTGAAGCAGCCAGTATAGTTCTATTTTGACTTTTCTGAAAAGCTTTATAGGTGCTGTGGATAAACATGAAGCCCAAAAAACAGAACCTTCTGAGAAACAAGCTTGGTGATTGTCACTGCAACCTAAGAGCTATTTCTTTTCATGAAGAATCCTTAAATGAAGCATGATCCCACAAGGGTAGTGACTTATGCCTGTCAGTCTCAGAAGTGTGGAGGCTGAGGCCAGAGGATTGATCTGATTCTGAGTCAATTGTAAGCCACAGAGTGAGACTCTATCTCAAAAGTATATCAAATAAATAGCCAGTGGGCACACATCTTTAATCCCAGTATTCAGGAGGAAGAGGCAGACAGATTGATTTGAGTTTGAGGCTAGCCCAGTCTATATAGATAATTCCAAGATAGCCAGGGCTACACAGAGAAACCCTGTCTTGAAAAATCAAAATAAATAAATAGAAAATAAACAGAATCCAATAACCATTAAGCACTATACTCATATTCCCTGTTCCCCAGCTTAGGCACCAAGAACTGAAAGGTACTACCTACCTAAAATCTAAGGAGGAGCCACGTGGTATTTAATCATCACTGTGAAGTTGACTGGACAGAGAATCACCATGGAAACCCACATCAGGTTTTACTTAGAGGGTATCTCCAGAATGGTTTAACTAAGGCTGGCAGGTACATGGTTTGCTATGTAAGCCTGGGGACCAGAGTTTCACCTCTGGAATCTCATAAAGGTGTAGAAAAGAACCAACTCCACAGAGTTGTCACTTATCTGTCACATGAGTGCTGTGGCATGCACATTTCCACAATACACTAAATTAATAAATGTTAGAAAGGAGGTCTAACTTAGGAGAAGACTCATACTATGCATGGTCTTGGATTAAAGAGAAAGCAGAAAGACTGGTGAGGTGGCTTAGCAGGTAAAGGCACATCTTGCTCACCAGGGCATCCTCCATTGAAACTGTCAACAAAACCAATCCTTCTTCCCCTAAGGTGCTCCTTTGGTCACAAGAGCAATTACCATTAAAAACAAATCTCTTTTGGGCTGGAGAGATGGCTCAGCGGTGAAGAGCACTGACTGTTCTTCCAGAGGTCCTGAGTTCAATTCCCAGCAACTACATGGTGGCTCACAACCATCTGTAACAGAATCTGATGCTCTCTTCTGGAGAAGGTTCAAGAAAGGAACGTGCACTGGAGGTTGAAGACTAGAAAAGATGGAGAGAACAGCGTATGGCTGAGTGAGTTAGAGCAGGAGAAATGTATCATAGCTCGGAGCTCCAAGGGGCACCAGCACTAAAGATGAGGAGGGTAGATGTGGGAGAGTTGTGAAAATTCGGCACAAGGTCAGGTTCTCTGAATGCTTGATTCTCATGCCTGAGGCTTGCATGTGTCTGGATCCAAGACTACTATATACTGTATAGTATATTATGGGCTACCTGGGCTGTATACTTATATTCTAGAGGTCACTGTTGGCGGAAGTGGCACACGTCTATAATCCTAAAACTTGGGAGACATTATCAAATGGATTAGAAGGGGCAGAGCTTGAGTTAACAGTGTCATGGTAGAGCACTTGCCCAGCATACACAGCGCATGGGTTGGATTTCCAGCACAGAAAAATAGTTGGTTGTAGCCAGTGTGAGCAGGGTATGTAATCTCAGCACTGGTAGGATTGAAAGTTCAGGGCCTTCCTGGGCTACATAGAAAGGTTCAGAACCAGAACCAGGTTTGAGATTATTGTCCTAAATACACACAGAGAGATACTGAACTCTAAAGCACTGCACACATCCTGTTAAACCCAGAATTTAGAGAAAGCTTTTTGTAAAAGAAAAAAAAAATTGAACCAAATCAGTACATTTTCAAGTATGTTCTAGGAATGCTTTACCAACTGAACCATCCCCCAAGTCTGTCTGTCTGCCTGACTGTCTATCCATCCATTCAACTATCCATCCAACCACCTACCCATCTATTCTGCTTTTTGATATAAAATATGAATCTGTAGCCCAGGCTATACTGGAACCAATTATTTATTTCAAGCTAGCATCAAACTAGTGGTAATCCTCTTGCCTCAGATTCCAGAATGCTGGGATTATAGGTGTGAACCAGCAAGCAGGCATGCAATATGCTTAGAGCGTTAAGGAAAACACCAAACACTACAAGAGAAAAATGACTAACATTACTTTTAGCTTCATTTAATCTTAGAGGAATTCATCTCCTACGCCTGAAGGACTGCAACTAACTAAAGTTCATGCTTCCTCCTGCTTTTAAATAGAAGGGAAGGGCTGTATTGCTGACATACTTTTAGCTTCCAGTGTTAAAATAACATCATAAAATTTTCCTATCAGCTTTGAGACAAGACACACCAGCTCAGAGCATGGCCACTTAATAAAGACCCTTGATCAGATAGAGCAGTGGCTCTCACCTTTCCTAATGCTGACACCCTTCAGCACAGCTCCTCACAATAATAATAAAATAATAAAGTTATTTTAAATAATTTATACAAATCTGAAATTATTAAAAATTTAGGCCACCCTGGTGGACATGGTGAGTTCCGGGACAGCCCAGAGAAAGCTAGTCTCAAAAACACAAAATTAGACATAATAGATAAAATAGACCCTTGGGCCACTGTCACTCTCATCCTTCAAGGGCATCCCATGTTATTCTCTAATAACCTTAGTCTTCCATACCAAATAAACCAGGCTAGAAGAAAACTGACCTTATTTGTTTGGCAAATAAATCGCTCACTACACTAACAAATGGCTTCTTACATTTTTTAAATGATACAATTTTAATTAAATAAAAACAGGTAGGGCCAAAGAGATGGCTCAGCAGTTAAGAGCACTGACTGCTCTTCCAGAGGTCCTGAGTTCAATTCCCAGCACCCACATGGTGGTTCACAACCATCTGTAATGGGATCTGATGCCCTCTTCTGATGTGTCTGAAGACAGCTACAGAGTACTCATACACATTAAATAAATAATTTTTTAAAATAGGTATAACAGGAGAGTTGGTTAAGAGTACGTGTTCTTGCAAAAGACTAGGATTCAATTCTCAGCACCCACATGGTGGCTCACAACCATCTGTAACTCCAGTCCAGGCACACACATGCTGTATAGCATATGTATATATATATATATGTATACATATATATACACACACACATATATATAATAGGCAAAATACTCACATACTTAAAATAATTTTTAAAAATAGGTATTCCCAGCCAGAAGGTGATAACGCACATGTTTTGTCCCAACACTCAGAAGACAGAGGAAATTGGACTCTGAGTTCAAGGCCAGCCTGGTCTACAAAGCAAGTTCTAGGACAGTGAGGGCTACACAAAGAAATCATGTCTGGGAATGGGGGTAGAGGGGGAAGGCTAAAGAGGACATAGCTCAGTTCAGGTAGTACCTGCCTAGCATGCACAAGAATTGGGCTCAAACCCCAACATTGCATAAACCAGTTGTGGCACACACCTGTAGTCCTTAAACTCATTTGAATTCACTTTATAAGGCCAGCCAAACTGGGTTGCATGAAATCCTGTCTAAAAATACTTGAAAAGGACCATCAAACCAAGCAGAGTGGTATTCTTGGCCATTCTCGTCTGCATAGTGAATTCCAAGCCATCCCCAGTATACATAGTGAGATCCTGTCCGAAAACTGGGTAGAGGGAGTTGACTCTAAATGGCTCAGTTGGTAAAGATACTTGCTGCCAAGCCTGACTACCAAAGTTTGATCCCCAGACTCCACATGGTAGAAGGAGACTCTTGAAAGTTGTCCTCTGACCTCTACACTGCTGTGCTGAACATATATACACACAAAAAAATTAAATATGAAAAACTCCACAAATTAAATGTGAAATTCATTTACATGTCATATACAAAGTACAGGCAAAGGAAATTTTATACAACGTTCTTATATTTGTTCTCAGATGTGACCCAACTCTTGTGGGATTCAGGCCACCCTGCTGGGTTGGACAGGAACTCAGGCCTGTCCTGAGTTCTAATGGGAACCCTGATTCTCAGCTGAGACAGTGGAAGCCAAGGGAACAGCAGGCAGGTAGTTTCCTGGACTGCCATAAATCAGGAATTCTTACCATAGGCACCACACTGCCCCTTTGGGCACTGGCCACACCTCAAATCCTGCCCTCGCAGGCAGATGTGACCGCAGTTCACATAAGCTAGGCAGAAGCTACAGGCAAAAGCAGAACTGTCCCCACATATGTAGACAAGGTCTTCCTAAGCCCTCAGGCCAAGCCAATAGGAAGTACTGGTAGTCAGACTCCAAACTATTTCAAAACTATATTTATAGGGGAGCTTGGGTAAAAAGTAAAGAGACACATGTAAAAATCATTCCTCTGCTTGAGATCCTTTGTTGTAAAGAGCTGATAACACCTCCTATTGGGAAGAGATTTTTCTCTCCCGAAGCTTCTTGCATCCTTGCTGAAGCCTTTCACTGGCTCAGTTCAGCTTTGCCTAGCGTCCCATGGCGGTGGCAGAAACATACCCCTGCCGAGCCCAGCAGCTGAGCACTGGTCTCCCAGACCCAGCAGCGAAGCAGCAGCTGAGCTTGGGTCTCCTCCCTGCTTGCCTGAGCTTGCACACACCAGCTGGACCCAGCGTCGGAGATGGCAGAGGCTACCCTAACTACAGCAAGAGAGCGGTGTGGGATTTCTAGCACCAGGTCCCACACACTCTCACTCAGGCAGGCACAACTTTCCAATTTTATTATCGCTCAAAGAGTTTCAGACTTTGTAAAATCTCAGATTCTATTTTATGTCTATGAATCCTTTTCTGTGTGTCTATGTACAATGCATACAGTGTCCTCAGATGCCAGAAGAGGGCACTAGAGCCCCTGGAACTGAAATTGCAGAGGGTTGGGTCACTGGGACTCAAACCCAGGTGCTCTGTAAGCATCCAGTGCTCTTAACCTGAGCCATTCCTGCAGTCTCATTACAGATCTGAGATTAGGATGTCCAAACCCAGCTGCAGTAGAAATCTTTAGTGTTGCACGCACTGTCCAGCCCATGGCTACTCTGGCCTCACTTATCTCCTTGTGCTTTCCTTCCTTTCTTTTTTCCTTTCTTCCTTCCCTGTTCTTTGAAAAGATCTCACATAATGTAGGCATTGTCTTGTAACCCAGGAGGATGGCCTCCTGTATGCATATCCCAGTGTCCGGTCACATCTCACTGTCTGCAGCTTTATACTGACACCATCTTTAGGAACAGTCACTGTGCTATGAAAATAAGTTCAATCTCCCCAATCCTGAAAATAATTTCAAGAATAACTTGACAAAACTAGGTTTATTAACAAGGTGCTGACTGCCCTCTAGTGTTCAAACTAAAGATCTCCCAATGAGCTCACTACTGTGAAACCTCCAATATGCTCAACCACCTAGGGTCATTAAAACCAGACAAATAAACAAATAAGTATCATCTCAGTTAAGGTTAAAAATGTAACCTGAACTTCCTGATTTTTCCCGCAAGGTCAGAAAGTTCAGCCTCAGTCACATCAATGGCAAGAGAACAAGACAGAAGAAAATAAATAAATATCTGAAATACATTTTCTAAGGCCTGGGGATATAGCATGTGGTAAGGTTTTACAATGCCTGCACATGCACATGAGGTACGTCTCTCCTAACCACTGACTCAACTTTCCAGTCCCTTACATCTAACTTGCAATATAGCAAAGTCTGGAAAGCAGAAGCTCCTTAGGACCCTTAAATTTATGTTAAAAGTATGACTGGAACCCAGCACTGTCTTGCACTCAGGAGGCAACGGCAGAGGGATCTCTAAAAGTTCAAAATCAACCTGGTCTACATAGTGAGTTCCAGGCCAGCTGGAGCTACAAGATTCTGTCTCAAAAAAAAAAAAAAAAAAAGAAAGAAAAAAAAAAGAAAAACAAATGAGGCTGGAAAGATGGCTCAGTGGTAAAGAGCATTGGCTGTTCTTCCAGAGAACCCAAGTTCAATTCCCAGCAACTACACAGTAGCTCACAACTGTCTGTAACTCCAGTTCTAGAGGATCTGATGCCCTCACACTAATGCATATAAAATAAAGTTAAATAAGTTAAACAAACAAACAAGAACACCAAAACCCTAGTTCTGGGGGTGGTTGCAGAGGCAGGAGGATCTCTGTGAGTTCAAGGCAGACTAGTCTACATAAGCTCCAGGACAGCCAGGACTTGGTAGAGAGATCCTGTCTCAATAGCAAAAACTAAAAAAATAAAACAAACAACAAAAGCTAACAGACTAGAGTATGAACAGATGCTGAGAGCAGAAAGTCTGACAGGCACTGCTCTACATCAGCATCCTGAGCATGAGATAATGCACTCAAAGCTGTAACAGGTAAGGACAAAGCACAAGCATCAATAAAAGTACAGGCCACACTCACCAAGTGGATCTTCCATGGCACTATTAACCAGTGTAGGGAGAGGAGGAATAGTTTCTGAAAAGAGAAAAGGTAAACACAGTACTGAAAACATCAAATTTACCATTTTTCAAGTTTTTTTAAAACAACAACTCACTAACACTTAAATAAGTATCTAAGATTTATTGAAATAAATGACTTATTAAATAGAACACTGTAACTGGAGTGTGGTGAGACTCAGCAAACGAAAGCATCTACTTTACAAGCCTGACGACCTCGTCTCCATCCCTGGAACCCTCGGAAAATGCAAGATGCGGTGGCATGCAGCTATAACCTCTGCATTCCTAAGGTGAAATGGGGGAGTGACAAGACGTTCACCTGAGCACTCCTGGGCCAGCTAACCTAGGGTATGTAGCCCAGCAGAAACAAGGTAGAAGGCCAGGAGGTAGCAGCTAATGTCTTTAATGCCAGCACTCAAGAAGAAAAGGCAGGAAAATCTCTGAGTTCAAGGATAGCCAGGGCTACACAGAGAAACCCTGTCTTGGGGCTGGAGAGAGAAGACTCAGTGGTTAAGAGCACTGGCTGCTCTTCCTGAGTTCAATTCCCAGCAACCACATGGTGGCTCACAACCATCTGTAATGGGATCTGATGCCCTCTTCTAGTGTGTCTGAAGACAGTGACAATGTACTCATGCAAAAAATAAATAATTCTTATGAACAAAACCAAAAAACTACCTCGGATTGTTCTCAAACTCTCACACGAACACTGTGTCATGCATGCGAGCCCACACTCCCGCACTGACACACAGAGACACACAGAATGAATAAATATTTCTAAAAAGAACACTGCCTTCTGGGAGTTTTAAGGGGTATTACTGGGACACACACACAACAAACTAAAATATCAGGAAATATCAAGTCTAGTTTTCTTTCTCGTGTTTCCTGCTGTTTGAGATAAGACCTCACTACTCTTCATTTGAAATACATTGTCCTCAGTCTCCTAAAACATACTGAATCTCCATCTTGCATCCAATGGTATGTAAAGAAAAGGGCAAAGTTTTGTGTTAATCAAAAACAAACCTGCAGGGTGGAACCTCTTGAGTTTGAGGCCAGCCTGATCTACAAACTGAGTTCCAGACAGCCAGAGCTACATAATGAAACAACTTACATAAACATTTGAGAAGAAAGGAGGAGGACATCTCAGGGAGAAAGTAATTTTATGAAAGAAATTGTCTTTTTAGGTGCAAGAATCTAAATTGAGGTCACTCACATATGAAAATAAAACAGAAAAATGTTTTCTTTTGTTTAGCTTTTTAAAGATTTATTTATTTTATGTATGAGTACTCTGTCTTCCAGACACACCAGAGGAGGACATCAGATCCCATTACAGATGGTTGTGAGCCACCATGTGGTTGCTGGGAATTGAACTCGGGACCTCTAGAAGAGCAGTCAGTGATCTTAACCACTGAGCCATCTCTCCAGCCCCAGAAAAGTTTTTCAAAAACTTCTTGCTGTTGTTTTTTGAGACAGGGTTTTACTTTGTAGCTGGCTTGCCAGTTTATGGAGATGCCCCTGTCACTATCTCTTGAGTACTGGTATTAAAGGTCTCCAACACTATGTCAAACTAAGAATTATGACTGAATATAAATATCCACTCAACTTCTCAAGGGTCAAATCTGCCTCATCTAGCGTTGTTCCCAGGCCAGTTTCCTAGGCAATCACTCTATGGTTTGTCCTAAGCACTTCCCCTAATCAACAGAGTGAATGCAAACTCTAACCAGAGTCAATTATGAGCAGAGAGAACAGGGATTAAGGTGGGGTTTTAGAGTAGACTACTAGGCAGGATAGATACAGGGTCAAACTTACAGCACAGATTTCCTCTGGCACAAGGCACTGCTGGTTCTTAAGTTTCAGCAGTAGCAGGCAGTGCTATGGGAAGGAAATGTACTACTTGACTAGATGTAGCAGACACTGGAAGACAAGAAAACAGCAGCTACGATGAGACTGGCATTGAGAAATGACTGCCAAGCTCAACTGCTGAGACAGAAAATGAAAACTAACAGGTGAGAGAGATTGACTGTCATCTGACAGGTAGACAGAAAAGCCTCAAAGTATCCTTGGTAACCTCCAGAGTTCATCTCTCTTGCAGCAAGATGGCAGAAAGCTGAGGACCAGCCTAAGAACCAATCATCAGAGTAGCCCAGCTCCAGAGGTAGTTAGTTCACCATAGAAGGTATATGATCCTATGTGTGCTGTGGTATACCATATATGTGTGCTGTGATATACTATCCTATGTGTGCTGTTGTATATGATCCTATGTGTGCTGTGGTATACTATATATGTGTGCTGTGGTATACCATATATGTGTGCTGTGGTATATGATCGATCCAATGTGTGCTGTGGTATACCATATATGTGTGCTGTGGTATACTATCCTATGTGTGCTGTTGTATATGATCCTATGTGTGCTGTGGTATACTATATATGTGTGCTGTGGTATACTATCCTATGTGTGCTGTGGTATATGATCGATCCAATGTGTGCTGTGGTATACTATATATGTGTGCTGTGGTATACTATATATGTGTGCTGTGGTATACCATATATGTGTGCTGTGGCATATGATCCTATGTGTGCTGTGGTATATTATATATGTGTGCTGTGGTATACCATATATGTGTGCTGTGGTATACTATCCTATGTGTGCTGTGGTATATGATATTATGTGTGCTGTGGTATACCATATATGTGTGCTGTGGTATACTATCCTATGTGTGCTGTGGTATATGATCGATCCAATGTGTGCTGTGGTATACTATATATGTGTGCTGTGGTATACTATCCTATGTGTGCTGTTGTATATGATCCAATGTGTGCTGTGGTATACTATATATGTGTGCTGTGGTATACCATATATGTGTGCTGTGGTATATGATCGATCCTATGTGTGCTGTGGTATACCATATATGTGTGCTGTGGTATACTATCCTATGTGTGCTGTGGTATACCATATATGTGTGCTGTGGTATATGATATTATGTGTGCTGTGGTATACCATATATGTGTGCTGTGGTATACCATATATGTGTGCTGTGGTATATGATATTATGTGTGCTGTGGTATACCATATATGTGTGCTGTGGTATACTATCCTATGTGTGCTGTGGTATATGATATTATGTGTGCTGTGGTATACCATATATGTGTGCTGTGGTATACTATCCTATGTGTGCTGTGGTATATGATATTATGTGTGCTGTGGTATACCATATATGTGTGCTGTGGTATACTATCCTATGTGTGCTGTGGTATAGCAACAGAAAGGCCTGGAATGGGAAAGAACAAGATGTTAGTGTATGGAATCAAGATATCTAGCTGATGCCTGCTGTGGCTTAGATGTGGTAAGAACCTTGTCCCCTGGGTGCTGGTATTGGAAAATGGAACCTTTAAGAGATAGGCCTAATGGAGAGAGAACACTTAGGTACTTTGAGGGAACTGTTAAGTTTATGAGAGGACAAACTGTTGTAAAGACCTGAGCCTGACCTTTTTCCCTCCCGTGTGTGCCCCCTGCCACTGCCATGTCATGGGCAGTAAGGTTCTCACCAGAAGTCCTCAGCAAAAGGTGAAAAACTTACTAGTTCACAGCACTTAGGAAACTCTGTCTAATCATTACTTAACCACTAAGCCAAACAAGTGCAGACTGCAGTTGGTACATAGAACAAAGAACACACACTTCACAGGTTTAATCCAAGAGAGCCACCAAAGCAAGACCAAAAGAAACCCACAACAAGGAAGTTTATTTCAAGGCTGCCAGATCATATTCCTTTAAATGACCAATACATATATCCCTGTGTGTATGTAATGTGTTTGTGTGCAAAGCCAAAGAAAAAAGGGTCTAAAAAGCAAAAGAGCCAACAAATAAATAGAAATGGATGGTTTGTAATTAGGCAGGAAAAAGCAGTCCAAAAAAGTTGAATTGGGGACTGGAGAGATGGCTCAGTGGTTAAGAGCACTGGCTGCTCTTCCAGAGGTCCTGAGTTCAATTCCCAGCAACCACACGTTGGCTCACAACCATCTGTAATGAGATCTGATGCCCTCTTCTGGTGTGTCTGACAACAGCTACAGTGTACTTATATATAATAAATAAATAAATCTTTAAAAAAAGCTGAATTGGTCCAGGGTAGTTCTTTAATCCCAACAGTCAGGAAGTAGAGGCAGTCCAACTTCTGTGAGTTAAGAGACTAGCCTGGCCCTACATAGCAAGTTCTAGGCCAGCCCCAGGGTACATGGTAAAACTGTCTTTAAAAAAAAGGCGGGGGGAGGGGGGAGAAAAGGAAAAAAAAAGCTAAGTAAAGGAATCCTAGCTGTTAAAAGATTTAATACTACTAAATCTAAAGAATAAAAAAGCTATCTATGAATGCAGCTCAGTAGAAAACACATTTCACAGGATTTGCTCTAACAGCACAAGAAAGGGGTCATGTCTAATTAATTACTTAATTTTTGTTTGTTTGTTTTCAAACCCTGGCCTTACTCTGTAGTTCAGACTGGCCTAGACCTTTGTGCCTAGTGTGGCCCAAACTCACTGCACACCTCAGCTAGCCCCCTGGGTGCTGGGGTTACAGGTGGGAGCCACCACACCAGGACAGGAGTCTCGGGGACTAGCAATCCAAGTGCATGCTTGCTGTGTCCAGTCATGGAGGGTGGACACTGCTGCTTTGTTTAGGCTGTCTGGAGAGGTTATCAGAATCAGAGTGTGAAAACCTAAGTGTTACATACTCTCAGCATTCCAGACCACTCTCTCTCCTAGACACACAGCTAAACATGTTTACACTCCATTCCATTCCATGTTCAAAACTACTCCCTCTACCTAGAATAACCTTAGAGCTTGGGAGAGAGTTCTATCTGGAAAGTGCTGTCTTGCACCCATGATGATCTAAGTCTGACCACTAGAAGACAAGTTGGCTTAAAAATAAATGAATAAATAAAATAAAGGCTAGAACAGGAAGATTCCCAAGGTTTGTTGGACAGGCAGCCTGACCTACTTGGAAAGTTCCAGGCCAATAGGAGACCCGGTCTCAAACACTGTGTGCATCTGAGGAAGGATATCCAAGGTTGGCCTCTGGCCTCCACATGTAGTCATGTATCCGTGTGAACACACATACCTTATAAGAAGGTGGTGGAGGAAGAGTAAGACAAGAACCGGGAGAGTGACAGGTGCCTGAGTTCTTACTCTAAGACCATACTGGAAAAAACACCATCTATACTGCTTCCTGTACTGTTTACCAAAACACAAATCTTTTTTCCCCAGATAGGGTTTCTCTGTGTAGCCCTGGTTATCCTGGAACTCACTCTGTAAACCAGGTTGCCTCAAATTCAGAGATCCATCAACCTCTGCCTCCTGAGTGCTGATATTAAAGATGTAAGCCCAAAACCAGTGCCTAGCCCAAAACAGAATATTAAGCTAGACATATTGGTACGTGCCTTTAATCCCAAAATTCAGGAGAATTATTGCAATTTCAAGGCCAGTGAGTTCCAGGCCAAGAAGGGTCATGCTATCAAGTGTGACCCCAGCCTCAAACAAAACAATATAATTATTTAGTCCTCATCCAAATTTTATAAATTTATTTTTTATTAATTTTTTTTCTCTTTTGGTTTTTCAAGACAGGGTTTCTCTGTGTAGCTCTGGCTGTCCCAGAACTCATTCTGTATAATAGGCTGGCTTTAAACTCAGAAACCAACCATGCTCTACCCCAAGTGCAGGGATTAAGGGCATGTGCCACTACTGCCCAACTCTAAATCTTATTTTCATTTGAAAAATTATGTGTATGTGTTTGCCTATATGTATGTACATGCACCACATGTGAGCCTGTGGCCCTTAGAGGCTAGAAGAGGACAACTGATCCCTGGACTTACAATGGTTATATGATGTGGGTGCTAGGAAGGAAACCTAGATCCACTGCAAATACACAGTGCTCTCAACTGCTGGGTGATCTCTCCAACTCCAGAGTGTTTATTTATTGTGTGTGTGTGTGTGTGTGTGTGTATGTGTGCACATGTGTGCGCCACAGCATGCATGTCGAAGTCAGCATGCAAGAGTTGGTTCTCTCCTTCTACCATGTATGTGGGTTATAGGAATTAAACTCAGTTTAACCTAGCTTGATGTCTTCATTGCCTGATCTATCTCAGCCCCAGGTCCCTATCTATTTTTAAATGTATCTCTATTCAGCACAGTTATACTGCTGTATTTCTGTATTGCCTTGGAGTGCTGGAGACTGTGCTATACATCATTACATCATCCTGCTCTTGAAACATGCCGCTTCTACCATACAACAGCAAAACAAAAATATTTGCTGCATAAAAGATCCATTTTAGTTCTAATACTCTCCAAAACTATACCTGATCACTTTTGGTATTCCTTCATTCATGGGACACTGAGCAAATAATGTTCCAAGAGAACAATCAGAGCTGAGGCTAGAAAGGGGGCTTAGTGGTTAAGAGCAAGGGCTGCTCTTAAAGAGGTCTCAGGTTTGATTCCTAGCACCCTCATCAGGGCTCACAACTGCCTAAAACTCCAGGTCCATGGGATCCAATATCCTTTTCAACAAGACTCGAAAGCACATGGTACATATGCACACACTCAAGTGCACACACATAAAACTTGAATACCAAGCTGTGTGCTACGCAATAAACATGAAGAATAAGGCCTTATCCCATGCTGGTGATGTAGCTCAGTGGTCATTAGAATTGCCATTATGACAATGCTGTAAAAAATAAAAACAAACTTTCTTTAATGAAGAATAAATGGTTAGAGATAGCTCCTGTTAAGATACAAAAGAAAGGGTGGGGGGCTGGAGATGGCTCAGTGGTTAAGAGCACTGGCTGCTCTTCCAGAGGTCCTGAGTTCAAATTCCCAGCAACCACATGGTGGTTCACAACCATCTGTAATGGGATCTGATACCTTCTGTTGTGTCTGAAGACAGCAACAGTGTACTCATATACATAAAGTAAATAAATAATTTTAAAAAAGAAAAAGAAAGGGTGGGAAGATAGAATTTGTCCATCATATACAGGCCCCAGCATGGCAACAAGACAGCCTCCCCCATTCCCCTCAAAACACCTCCAAGTTTTACAAGGGGACAGACTTTTGGTCCAGGATCCACCCACTCACTTTTCCTTTGCTAGAAGCAGCAGTAGCAGCAATGGAGGGGAGGAGAGAGAGGAGGAAGAAGAGGAGGAAGAGGAGGAAGATGCTCAGGCCACTTGTTCCTATAAACATTCCATTAGGTCAAGCAAGAAACCATCATCCCCATGTTCAAAATGAAAACCCAAAGCCCAAGGGTATGACATAAACCCAGGCATGTGGTACAGGGCTATATCTCAGTACTTTTGAGACTGAGGCAGGAGGATCCTTTCGGGTGTCAGGCTAGCCTCAGCTACATAGTGAATGTCAGGCCAGTGTGAGCTACATATAAAGACCCTGTTTCAAACAAAACAATTTAATTTTTAAAATATAAGATTAAGATGTCTGTACAATGGTTGGGTCTTATACTTAGTGTGAATTTACCTTCCGTCTCTTTTGCCCCCTCAACTTAGAATGAGTCGATAAGTTCTGTAAACCTCCAGGGGTGACTGGTATTCTTCACTGCTCTGTCCTCGGGGCCTAAAGCACTGCCTTTCATTCGTGGCTCAATGAATAAAAAGATGGATCTGGAAATAAAGCAGACTGACATTTTACAGAGAGAAGGGCAAAATAAATCCTTCTTCACCACAGCATCAAAACAAAATGGATCTAAAGGCTGAACTAGTTTCCAATCTAGCACTGGGACAGTTGAGGCAGCAGTGAGAGTTTGAGGGTAGCCTGGGCTATGTGTCAAGATCCTATTCCAATCCTATCCCAAAAAGAAAAAACTAAGAGAAAGAACGTAGACTAATTACACTGACTCATTTCCACTGGAATGTTATGCATTTTACTTAACCATTTAAGTACAAGAGTTGAAGCAGGCTGCTGTTTCTGATGTCACAGTCACGGCATGTACCAACAGAAAACTGAGTGAGATTAAGCTGCAGGTTAAGTCTGACCGAAAGTTTTTAACTAAGCATACTCTGAAAAAGTACATTCATTTGAGTTCTGTGTTTCAGGAGCTAAAGCTGCCTTATCTACTTCTCTTACAGGCATACTTCCTAACAACCCTTTAACCACCTTCTTTCCTCCTCTTTTTTCCCCAAAATATGGTCTTACTATGTAGCTCTGGCTGACCGAAAACTTGTTATGAAGACCAGGCTGGCCTCAAATGTAACCACCTTTTAATAAAAGCTTAAAACCACAACTTAGTAATTCATCACCCTTTTGTCCCCAAGGCCACATAAAATTGCTATTCTGCCTAGACACAGGAAAACCAAGCCAGAGTGAAGGCAGCAATCTTATGCAAAAGACTTCATGGTTCTATGAATTTCAGTTCCTTATAAATCAGTTTGTTTGGAATGGAAAATATTTCCATAATTTTTTCTCTTATATTCAGATATCAGCAAAGTAAAGCAGTTTGTGGAAATATGATTGGCAGCTGCATTACAGCTGAGGAAACAGAAAGCCCGTGGCTTGCTATTTCTTTCAGCTTTCCTACCTGGGCTAACTGTATGCTTTGGACTAGTCACTTAACATTTCAGAGGCAGGGTTGTATCAACTGTGACGTGAGAACCAATACCTCCTGTAATTGTGGTAGACATGTAATAGTTATACGATGTGTATTAATAAGACTTATAAAAATGTATACAGCTTTTCAAAAATAGCATGGACCCCACCATCCTGTTTGAGGAAACAAGCCAGAAAGTAGTGACCCTGCTAGAAAAATCAGTTTAAGAGGTGCGTTGGTGCCACCATAATAATCTTAGCACTTGGAAAGGCAAAGGCAAGTTAGGAGAGCTCAAGACCAGAGTGAGCAACAGAGTGACCCAGCCTCCAGTAAATACATTTCTATTCCCAATGATTGAAGAACAGCCGGGACTAGAGGCATAAGCTGAGTTGCACACGGTCAAAATCCTGGATTCCACTCCAAGCACAACAAAAAATGAAAAACAAAACTGTGGGCTAGCAAAATGGCTCGGATAAAAGCTCTTGCCCTGCGTGCGAGCCTGGTCATCTCAGTTCCGTTCCAGGGACCCACATGAAAGTAGGAGAGAACCATCTCCACAGAGTTCTCTAATAAAGATGCAGCTGTATTGTCTCCACTTTCTGCCCTCCCAGACACATTCAAGCAACTTTTTTGAGACAAGATCTTAATTCTGTAGACCTAGCTGGTCTTGAATTCATGTTCCTCTTTCCATATGCCACTACAACTACTTAGGGAAGACAACCTGTATGAAATACCTTCCACCTCGATACATTAACGCAATCTAAGAGTCTCAAAGTCATTTCCTTTAGGAAACGTCAAACAAAATAAAGAAGAGTTTATTTGCCGACATTTCTAGGGTGGGAATTTCGCCTCAAAACACCTTTCCTGATTCAAGTAAAGGAGTCCCAATTATCCTCCCTCAAGGAATTTGAAATGCTAATCAATTTTTCAAAGGGTTTCTACTTTGGCCTTTAAAAGCCCCTACTCTAAGTCTCGAGATTCATTCTTGGACAGGACATACATTTACCACTATCTAACCAAACCGATCAAATCCACGCAAGTCAGCGGTGTTCAGTAAGAACATATTTTTTCACGCTCTCCCTAAATTGCCTTTTTTTTTTCACCTGATTTTTAAAAAAATGCTTTCTAGAATCTACTGGGTTTCTAGGTTTTTCTACAAAGCAGGTGCTTTCAGTACGCTGCCTTTTTCTTTAGTTTTTGTTGTGGGCAAATGAAGTGCTGAAGACTGCAAGCAATGAATGATGATATTAGTCGCTCTCCTCGGATTTTCAGATTCCCGAAGCAAGGATTCGCTTGGGTTCTTTGCCGCCGCCGCCTCCCACCCCACCCCCACCATCGCAGCTGCCACACGTATCGCAGCAAATTTCCATTCTTTCTCGGTTTCCGGGATTGAGGCTCTATCTAAGTCTCACTTCTTTTTCTTAGACTCCATCCACTAGAGGAGAAAAGCGCCTTGAGTTTTGATCCCTAGTTACCGGAGGCTGACATTTAGAAAGTTGGACAATAACTTCCAGGTTTCCACTGAAACTATGCCAGGCTCCTAAGTCTCTGCTCTGCTCAGCCAGGAAGGATGCAGAGGTCTGAGGGAGGTCACTTTTGAAAGATGGACTTTGACCCGATCCAGTTACAGTAACCGGATCCCCAGGAGCAGTCCCCAGCAGGACGTGCGGGCTCCCCTGGAGACCGCGACTCTTAGGACTGCAACAAAAGGGGGAAAAGCGGCGCAGACAAAAGGGCCCAACGGAGGCTGGGGGGCGGAGAGCGTGAGTCTGCGCGGGCCGGACACAGGCGGAGACACCGCCGCGGGACCGTTGTGGGAGGGCCGAGGAGGGAGGAGGCTAAGGCCCGCCACGCCCTGGCTGCACGGACCGCAGCCGGCGCCGTTACCCCCCTACCCAGGTCCGGACCGCGACCCCCAGCCGAGTTGAGACCGCCGCTGCTGCGCGCGCGCCGGAGGCGCTCACTTTCCCTAGTTTGGGGAACTCACCCAAGTCGCCGCTGCCTCCTCTGGCTCTACGGCACTTTCTCCCGGAAATCCTACCTGGTCTCTGGCCGCCTGGCTCCAGCCAGAGCCTTCGGCCCCAGGGGAGGGGGGAGGCGGAGGGAGCGGGCCGGACAGTGAGGGTAGGAAGTGCCACCGCAGAGCCTCACGGGACTTGTAGTCCACCTCAGTGGCCAGCCGGGTGGCGAGCGGGACAAAATGGCGGGAACTGCAGGCCCTCCGCTGCTAAGTGCCTGGCCCCCTACTCTGCCGATCTGGGCATGCGCCGCCCGCGGCCGGTGCACTGCACATAAATGGATTTGGGCTGCTTGCCCAGTTCTGAGCAAGGCGAAGGTCTCGGGGCTTGGGAGGACACGTTCACTAACAGACTCTCCCGGCGATGCCCAAGAAAGGATGTGTGTGTAGTACTCTACAAAAAGAGTCAAGTCTGTCTCAAACTATTGAGAGCCAGTTTGAAGTATAAAAAACTTACAAGCAAGTTACCCGTAAGGTTGTATGAAAGTACGGAACCCAGCCCATTAAGCGCAGACATTCTACATCCACACTCCCAAGTGTTTGAATTTTTTTCCCCACTATTACCTAGTGGAAGCCACCATCTGTCTCTAAGTGGCAGTCACTCCAGGCTCCAGGGCTATCATCACCCTACAGACACCCTCCTTGCAGCTGTTGGAAGATCTTTGTAAATGCCAGACCCATGGGTCACACCCATATTAGACCTAAATGTATACATAAGATACATACAGAGGGAAACATAGGAGAAAATTTTATGCCTTCGAATACATAAATTCATAACATTAAAAGGTAGCAATAAATTACAACCCAGTTGTGGTGGCATATACCTAAGTGCTAAGTTCCCTGGAGACAGGGGCTGGAGTATTGCTGTGAGTTCGAAATCAGTTTAGTCTACAAAGTTCCAGGCCAGTCAGAATTACAAAGTGAGACCCTGTCTCAAAACAAACACACCCAACAATAAATAATACAGGCCAGCCAGATGCCGTCTGGTAACATAATAAGAACAATAATAATAATGGTTAGAGAGATGGCTCAGTGGTTAAGAGCACTTGCTGCATTTCCAAAAGGGGCTGAGATCTGTTCCCAGTACTATATACATCAGGGAGCATACAGCTGTCTGTAACTACAGCTCCAGAGGATCTGAACCTCTGGCTCTGTGGGCACCTGCACTCATGTGCACATAATGTATGCAGACAAATACTCACCTACACATAATCAGAATTAATAGAAATAAATCATTAGGGGGCTGGAGAAATGGTTCAGTGGTTAAGAGCACTGACTGCTGTCCCAAAGTTTCTGAATTCCAGTCCCAGCAACCGCATGGTGGTTCACAATCATCTGTAATGAGATCCGATGCCCTCTTCTGGTGTGTTGGAAAAGAATGACAGTGTACTCATAAAAGAATAAATATATTGCTTTCTGCTTTTAGCCCCCCCCTCCCAGCCCACCCGCCACCATGCCCTACACAGAAGACGCCACAACCGTGACCGACCATCATCACTGTTTCCAATAGGCCTCAAGCGGAGGATGGCACTTCTCTGAGCTTCGTGAGGGTCGAGGGCCGCACGACCTGTACAGTGCCTATGACTATACAATACCACCCATGGAGAAGGCCTTTGTGAAGACAGACATTCAGATAGCCGTTCCTTCTGGGCGCTATGGAAGAGTAGCCCCACGTACTGGCTTGACTGTCAAGCACTTCATAGATGTAGCAGCTGGTGTCATAGACGAAGATTATAGAGGGAATGTTGGCGGTGTGCTGTTCAATTTTGGGAAAGAGAAGTTTGAGGTGAAGAAAGGTGATCGGATAGCGCAACTCATTTGTGAGCGGATTTCTTATCCAGACTTAGAGGAAGTGCAAACCCTGGATGACACTGAGAGGGGCTCAGGAGGCTTCGGCTCCACGGGAAGGAATTAAAACGTTGCTTGAAGTATTTTGCTGTTTTAACACTGGAAACAGGAACTTTAATTTTAGAAGCATTTTATGTTCCTGGATGCAGGAAAAGAGACCTGTGATGTTGGAACTACTCTGTTCTCTGCATCGAGAGGATGGCATTGAGATGCAGACTTGGTAAAACCAAGGGTATAATTAGATTCTTTTTTTGTTATTGTTGTATTTAAATTGATTAAGCCCTCCAAGAACTTGTTTTTCTCTAATTGCTGTATCATTTGTAATTTTTTTATCCAATAAAATTGAAGTCTTCAAAAAAAGAATAAATATATTAAAAACCAAAAAAAAATCTTAAAAAACAATAATATATAATAAGTACAATTGTAATAATTGCATTTCACCAAAAATCAAGCTTTAGGGTTTTAAGGCCATATAAGAATAAAAAGGCAAATTCAAGACATTTGCAAGTTCCTTTCCAGCTTCGAGGAGATCTCTCAATACTTCTCAATTAACTTTGATTGCTTGCCCTTCTAAAATAGAAAAAAAAAAAAAAAAAGTAGAAGAAGAATAAAAAGGCAAGCACAAGATCAGGATTAACATAGTTGCAAAGCATATAACCAACAAAAGACTAGTATGGAATAGACCAAAAACAAAAAACAAAAACCAAAACCAAAACAAAAACCTATCTCAATTAACAGCTAACCCAGGGACCAAGGGCATAGGTCAGTGGTAAAGTGCTTGCCTTCCACACAAGATGTTCAAGGTTCAAGTTCTACTAGTACAAGCAAATAAATAAATGGCACTTTTTTTTTCTTGGCGTTTTCAATTTGGGGTTTCTCTGTAGCCCTGGCTGTCCTTGAACTCACTCTGTAGACCATGCTAGCCCGTAACTTAGAGATCCAGACTCATCTGCCTCTGTCTCCTGAGTGCTAGGATTAAAGGCGTACCAACTCTGCCCAGTGACACTCTAATTTTTACAGAAATCTTGAATACTCTTTTGTAGCAAGGGAGATAAACAATACATGAAGGGTATTAAATATATGCAAATTAAAACCAAATAAGGTAGCCTATTAGAAAAGACCAATAAGGCTGAACTCCTGTTGCTCTTGCATACCTGGGTTTGGGTCCCAGCACCTACAAGCCAACCTTCTGTAACTCCTGTTGTAAGAGATCTGATGCCCTCTTCTGGCATCCATGGGCACTGCATGCATACTGTACACATATGCATAGGCAAAACATTCAAACACAGATAATAAACAGTAAGTGAACTTTATCTTTAAAAGTGCTTCTTTCTTGAGCCAGTGAGATGGCTCACCTACCTGGTGAGAACACCTTACCACCAAAGCTTCAGATTCCCCAGAACACAAATAGTGGAAGGAGAGAGCTGATGCCTCTAACCTCCAGATTTTCCGTTAGCCCGCATATGCCCCCAAAAAACTAAATAAGGAAGGGCTGAAGAGATGGCTCTGCAGTTAAGAGCACTGACTACTCTTCCAGAGGTTCTGAGTTTAATTCCCAGCAACCACATGATGGCTCACAGCCATCCGTGGTAAGATCTAATACCCTTTTCTGGTCTGTCTGAAGATGGCTACAGTGTACCCGTATACATAAAATAAATAAATCTTTAATAAATAAATAAATGTATTTTTTCTAAGTACTTCCTTCTATTGCTGTCTCTAAAACAACAGGTCATGAATGTCAGAGTGTACCTCAATGTCGTCTCATGAAAGTGGAAGTGTAAAGGCTGGAGAGATGGCTCAGTGGTTAGAGCACTGACTGCTCTTCCAGAGGTCCTGAGTTCAAATCCCAGCAACCACATGGTGGCTCACAACCATTTGTAATGGGATCAGATACCCTCTTCTGGTGTGTCTGAAGACAGCGACAGTGTACTCACATATATAAAATAAATAAATAATTCTGGGAAAAAGAAAGGAAGTGGAGGTGTGTATAGAAATCATAATGGGAAGGTGAGTTGTGGACACCAGATGGTCATGCCCTTCAGGCAACATTTATACTGTATAAAAAATGTATGGCTTGTCATACTTAAAATTGATTTTCAGAAAAATAGTTCCTTTATAAATTATTTCTGTGCTGGCAAAGTAAGCCAATTCAAGCAAAATTATATATAAACACAGGCTTACTGGGAAACTTCTCTGAGCGGGTGAGTTCACTGGTTCCAAGGAACCAGGCCCCAGTAGTTGCCATGGGGATGGAGACAGAGGGGAAGAGAAAGAGAGAAAGTGCACCCAGCAGAGAGAGGAAGAGAAGACAGAAAGAGAGGGCAGAGAGACCAAAATGTCTGGATTACATAGGGAAGATGCTCTGGAGGAAAGTTCAGGATAGAGGGTGTTATGTGCCAGAGGGATGCTGGGAAAACCTAGAAGCCAGGTCTTCTTTAATATATAAAATATGTAACTCAGCCCCTTGTCCTAGGACTGAAACCCAACAATTAGAATTATAGGGGGGAGAGTGATAAGTGGAGGTATGTGCCTTTAATCTCAGGAGTCAGAGGCAGGAAGGTCTCTGAGTTCAAGACCAACTTGGTCTACAGAGTGAGTTCCAGGATAGCCATGGCTACACAGAGAAACCCTGGCATACACACACAGAACTCAAAACTAAACAAATAACAATTAATGACAATGATGAATTATATAGAGAGACTGTACTGGCTGGTTTTGTATCAACCTAACACAAGCTGGAGTTATCACAGAAAAAGGACCCTGAGTTGAAGAAATGCCTCCACGAGATCCAGCTGTAAGGCATTTTCTCAACTAGTGATCAAGAGGGGAGGGCCCAGCCCACTGTGGGTGGTGCCATCCCTGGGCTGGGTGACTTGGGTTCTTTAAGAAAGCAGGCTGAGCAAGCCAGGGGAAGCAAGCCAGTAAGTAACATCCCTCCATGGTCTCTGCATCAGCTTCTGCTTCCTGACCTGCTTGGGTTCCAGTCCTGACTTCCTTTGGTGATGAACAGCAATGTGGAACTGTAAGCTGAATAAAGCCTTTCCTCCCCAACCTGCTTCTTGGTCATGATGCTTGTGCAGGAATAGAAACCCTGACTAGGACAGAGACAGAATGGCACTAACAGCTTGCATGACAACTTCAATGTCTTCTTATGAGATTTATTTTAACTAAATATGTACCTCTCTGTGGTGTGCATGTGTGAGTGTATGTCTGAATATGTATAAATGCATATGTGTGTGCATGTGTGCTTTGGGGAGGGGAGAGCCTGAAGTTGCTGGCAGGTGTCTTCCTTCTTGCTTGCTCTCCATCTTACATTCTGAGGCAAAGTCTCCCAATGAGCATGGAGCTCACCACTTCCAACTAATCTAGCTAGCCGTTCCAGGGATCCCCTCTCTCGCCCTCCAGAGTGGTAAGATTACAGGCAACTACCATGGTTGCCCAGCTTTTCTCTGGGTCTTGGTGACCCAAACTTCAGTTTTCACAGTGAGTGGCAAGCACTTTATCTGCTCAGCCCCTTTTATCTTTTGTTGAAGGCTTTCCTGTTCTATTTGCTTCTCGGAGAAACATAACAGACTCATATAATAAGGCCTTGTTGTGTTGGGCTGTTTTGACCTTGTTTCAATGTTTTGATCTGTACTTGTAGATTTAGGGGGGAGAGTTAAATAATACTTGTCAGAAATAGCCCTTGACTTTATTTTATCTTGGAATACAGAGTTTCATGTATCCCAAACTGGCTTCAAAGTCTGAACTGGCCACATAGCTGAAGATTACCTTGAACTTTTGATCCTTCTGACTCCACCCCCTACACACACACACACACACACACACACACACACACACACACACATCAAAGCCAGGATTACAATTGTAGGCCACCAGGCTTGCTTTATGTGGTGCTGAGAATGGAATGCAGGCCTTTGTACATGTGTGGCAAAAACCCTCTGCCAACTGAGGTGCAGCTTCAGCCTGGGAAGTGGTGTATTGTCATCTCTGCTTTAGAGGGTGCTGGGTTCTGAGAAGAAGCCTTTTCTTTCTTTCTCTCAATCAGAAGCAGAAAAATCTCAGTGTTTATTAAACTTTGTTCCATAGATTTATTTTTGTTAAAAAAACAAAAAACAAAAGAAAGAAAGAGCTGGGCCATGATGCTGACACACACTTTTAATCCCAGCAGAGGCGGACGGATCTCTATAAATTTGTGGCCAATCTGGTCTACAGAGAGAGTTTCAGGACAGTCAGGGCTACACTGAGAAACCCTGTCTTTAAAAAAAAAGAAAAAAAGAAAAAATCTCCATGTTGTTTTTGAGAAATAGAGTTTATGAAGTAAAAAGTTGGCCATTATACACACACACACACACACACACATATATATATATATATATATATATATATTGTTTGTTTGTTTTTTTAAGACCGGAGCTCAGGTAGCCCAGGCTGACCCCAGCACTTGGTCAAGAATTACCTTAAACTCCTCCACCTGTCTCTGCCTCCTGAGTGAGGATCACAGATGTGTGTTAGTGTTGCTGCCACCTGCAGGTCACAGTGCTCACTAACAGGTTCACAAATTCTGCCCTTGACCCTCTACGAGGTGGGGAGGGTTTTTGAGGTTTCTGTGGAACTTTGGATTAAATGAAGAAAGTTTTTTGTTGGTGGTGATATTTTTGTTGTTGTTGTTTTTGTTTTGTTTTGGGGGGGATTTTTTTGTTTGTTTGTTTTTTGAGGTTTTTTTTTTTTTTTTTAGCAATTTTCCTTCCCCCATCACTCCCTAGTCTGCCCACAAACCAGAATTGTAATTAGGAGTTCCTAACAGTGGGGCCTGTGACATCAGATTGGGTTTGCAACTTGTTCTCCACTCCCATGAGTAACACCTCAGTTTTCTCACCCGTGAAACACGTATGATAGCAGACAGTAGTTCCTTCAGAGAGTCGTGGTTAAGGATGGGACTGGGGCCGATGGAGCACAGGGCCGGACACACAGCAATCCTGCACCATACGATAAGAGTTGTAGGCAGAGCAGCGCCTAGACACGGGGTGCTTTAGCACAGCAGATCAGCAGGCAGACCTTTAGCAGCTGTTTATACCGTTTTATACCTTGTGACCTCAGGCAAGTGTCTCAACCTCGCTGAACCTTCCTTGACCTTACAGGTGGCTTAGGAGATTAATGAGTTCATCTGTGTATTTACGGAGCCAGAGGCTGGCATGGAAAGATAATAAATGGGGTGACGATAGAATGATGATGAACACAGGAATGGTGAGCGAGAACAGCCGCGGGCCGAGCAGCAGCAGCACAGACTGCAAACAGGCGGGCTCGGGGAAGTCATGGCTTCCAGGCATTCTTCAAATTGTTGGCCAGCTTTGAAAATAGGAATTCATGCACACACTTGGTACACAGATACACAGACAGACAAAACAGCCCATACACATAAAGGTCTTTACATTTACAGGTCCTCCTGCACTCTAAACTGCCCAAGGATTGGCCGTGCTCAGCAGGCAGAACACCCCAGGCTCAAAGCCCAACACCACAAGGGGTGGAGGGCTGGGCTTTAGCTCCGGGGCTAGAGTGCATCGCATAATCAGGCATAGCAGCAACGTCTGGAGCCCAGCACTTGAGAAGTGGAGGCAGAGGATCAGTGGAAGGCCATCCACTGCTACACGGCCAAGCCTTGGGGAGCCTAGAGTGCAGGAGGACCTGTAAAATCCATCAGACACAGTGAGAGCCTCTGTCTCAGAACAGAACCGAATAGCAGAAATTGCATATTTTGCTCCAGCTACTTTCAGTTTTAGAATGTAAAGATCTGACCATCTGTGACACAACAGAGAAGGCTGAGTTATTGTAAGAAAGTCAGGTGGTGCTCCTTGAAGGAGTGATATTAAACCAGAGGTACAAGTCAGTAATGATGGCAAGCAAGCCTGGGCTACATATATGTTCCTGGATAGTCCATCCTGGACTACATAGTGAGACTCTGTCTCCAAGAAGAAGGAAGAGAGAGAGGAGGAAGGAAGAAGAAAAAGAAGGAAAAAGAAGAGGAAGAAAAGGAAGGCAGATAGGAGAAAATGCTCCAAGCAGCTGAACTACCGTGTCCTAAGATCTAGAGAAGAGAGATTAGATTTGGTCTGGTATCATTAGCCCTGACTGGCCTTGAAATCACATCGTAGACATGGGCTGGTTTCACAGAGCTCTAGCTGCCTCTGTCACCAAAGTGGTGGGATTGAAGACGCGCACCACGAAGCCCTGCATTTAGTTTCTCCTGGAGATTCCAGAGCAGCTAGGTGGCTGATGCTCTGTGAGCAAGGATGTGAGCTGACAATTACGGCTTAAGAATCTTTACCATGAGGACCGTTGTATGGGTGTCCCTGACCTACAGTTCCAACTAACAAGTTTTATTTTAAAAAAGATTTATTTATTATATAAATACACTGTTGCTGTCTTCAGACACACCAGAAGAGGACATCAGATCTCATTACAGATGGTTGTGAGCCACCATGTGGTTGCTGGGATTTGAACTCAGGACCTGTGTAAGAGCAGCCAGTGCTCTTAGCCACTGAGCCATCTCTCCAGGCCCTTAAAAAATGTAAAGATATTAAATTTTCTAAATTAAAACTTTTATTATGAATGAGAGTGTGTGTGTGTGTGTGTGTGTGTGTTTTACTATGTAGTTCCTTAGGGTAACCTCAGGCTTGCAATCCTCCTGCCTCATTAATAAGCTACCTTATTAGTGATATTGTAGGCATGGACCACCACACCCACCTAAAAGGCATTTTGATTGGACTTCTTCCTTTCACAATGAATGGGTTGATCCTTGTTACATCCAGAAGCCTTTGAACTTGAGGCTGGATTCTGGGTAGTAGTTAGTTGATGTACTAAAGTAAAGGCTAGCCAGGTCAGAGTGGAAATGGATTGAGGTCATGTAGAGGTGAGTTTTTGCTACACCGCTTTGTGCTCTGGGCATGCATCCACTCACCCAGGAGCTATTTGGATCCTTGAATGAAAGACACACATTAACATATTTTTAAAATACCTTGGCTGCCTCAAAGGCTGCCTAAACCTTCCCCTGCTACCTGAGGCCCAATCAGGGAAGTGACCACTGGAGGAAGTGGCAAGAACCAAGTTAAGTTGGTCTATATAGTAAGTTACAAGCCAGTCAAAGGTACACACACACACACACACACACACACACACACACACACACACACACACTGTCTTAGTTAGGGTTTCTTCCTGCATTATGACTAAGAAGTAAGTTTGGGAGGAAAGTCTGGACATTGGACATTCTTTTTTTTTTAATGGAAAAATGAGAAGATTTGGCCAAAGACATAGAACAACAAGAGCTCAATTCAGAACAAATTTGGCAATTTGTTCTCAAGGTGAGGAAACTCACCCCATACTTTGTTGCTGACAAAGTAACATTATAAATTTTAAAATATTGCTATTATTATTGTCATTTGTGAGTATGTGTATGTATGTAAGTCTCTGTGTGAGTATTATGTGTATGTGTGTATGTGTGTGTACTGACTGGTTTTGTGTGCCAACTTGAACCAAACTGGTGTTATCAGAGAGAAAGGAGCCTCCCTTGAGGAAATGTCTCCATGAGTCCAGATGTAAGGCATTTTCTCAATTAGTGTTCAAAGCAGGAAGGGCTTATTGTGTGTGGTGCCATCCTTAGGCTGGTAGTCTTGGGTTCTATAAGAAAGCAAGCTGAGCAAGCCAGGGGAAGCAAGCCAGTAAGCAGCATCCCTCCGTGGTCTCTGCATCAGCTCCTGCCTTCAGGTTCCTGCCCTGTGTGAGTTCCAGTCCTGACTTCCTTTGGTGATCAACAGAAATGTGGACATGTAAGCTGAATAAACCCTTTTCTCCCCAACTTATTTCTTAGTCATGATGTTTTGTACAAGAATAGAAACCCCAACTAAGACTCTGTGTGTGTGTGTGTGTGTGTGTGTGTGTGTGTGTGTGTGTGTGTGTGTGTAGCTTTGGCTGGCTTGCAACTCACTATGTAGGCCAAACCCCAGCAGCCTCATGCTAGGATTAAAGACATGGGCTACCGCATGAACAGTCAGAAGACAACTTTCTGAAGTCAGTTCTTTCCTCCCATCAAAGGTTCTGGGATGAGCTCAAGATGTCAGGTCTCCATATGTAGGGTGTTGGTCTGGTGCTGCTATGTATTCAAATGCTAAATACTGGCCCCCTAAAACTGCCCACATCATAAGGAAAGTTTTATGTACACCAGCTTTGTTATGCAAACCTTGCTCTCCAAATTAATTGGTTGATGAAAGGCTAAAACCTATGATTGGGCAATAAATAGAGGTAGGCAGATTTTCAGTTACAGGGATCGAGATTGTAGGTATAGAAGAGGAGGAGGTGAAGAAAAAGAAGACAAAGAAAAAAGAATAAAAAAGAGAAAGAAAAGGAAAAGAAGAGAAAGAGGAAGAAGGAGGAGGAAGAGGAGGAGAAGGAGGAAGAGGAGGAGGAAGAAGGAGACCAAGGAAGGGAGAGGCTACCAGGACAGAAGATGAACCATGAGCAGGTAGCCAGCAAGGAACAAAGACATATATGGCTGGGATGTAAGTTAGAATAGCTCCAATGTGCCCAATCTAGGCTTACAGCTTGCCCATAAAATACCTGGGCTGTGTGTCTTTTTTTACATGCTAGCTAGAATTTATATTTCCACTTACATGTGTGGCTTTCACCTTTACCCAAAGAGCCATCTTGTCTCCCTGTGCAGTTATTATTTGATTCTTTTCACTCATTTGGCAAATGCAGTCCACTGACATATTGTGCACCAAGGAACACTCAGACTCTAGAGATACAAGGATGGACCAAGTAGACACTGCCCAGATCCTTCAGGAATTCACAGTCCAGAATGGAAGTGAGTTGTGTAACCTTGGCCAGGCTAGGATGGAGTGATGCCTTAGAGCTCTTGTTTAGCACACACAACGCTTTGGGTTTCACCCTGAGTAGTCAAAAAGAAAAAAAAAATTACTAAGAATTGGTGGGTGCTACAGGAAGACTAACAGCAAACTCAACATGCCTTAGCCAGGGGGAGACATTCTGGAAAAAGTGATGGCCAAGGATTGGGTGTGGAGGCAGAGGTTGGAGGATCTCTGGGAATTCAAGCCATGCCTGGTCTCCATGCAAGTTCCAGCCAGTCAGAACTGTCTCAAACCAAACCAAACAAACAAACCTGTAAAAGCAGGATGAAGTTAAGTGACTTGTCTGTCCCCTTAATTGCCCAAGGAGGAAAGCAGGGCAAGTGCCCCAGACAACAACAGATGGACACCATCCTCTCAATACATTCTCTCAATAAAGGGATGTGAGAGAAGCCATTTACTTCTTGAAGATGAGGAAAATGTGGCTGGGAGAGATACCTTGTAGGCAGTGCTAGGACCCTTGGTGTGGAAGCCCGCACAGCTTCCATCAGAGGTCCTCTTTGCTACTCAAGCAGGTGCTCCTCTCTCCGGGAGGGTCAGGTGAATGGAATGGGAGATATAAGATGCTTGCAATGCAGGAAGTTGAAGTCCTGGCTTGCCAAGTCTGCAGGCATGCTTGATTCATCACTGACTTGTCACTTTTGTAATGATGGCTATTTGGTGACAGAGCTCACCTTTGAGCTAATGTCTAAATAGATGCTCAGTTTACTTAATGTGATGCAAGAGCTGTGTGCAGGGGACCTACTACGGGCAAATCATAAAGCTAGGCGCTGCCAGAGTTACAAACAGGGGGAGACAAGTTACCAAGTATTGGTCTAAAGAGAGTAGTTAGTGACTGTGTGTGTGTGTACAGGGAACTGTAGCACATGCTAGACAAAAATTCTTCTGCTGAGTCAAATCCTCAGCTTGATTTTTTTTTCAAATGCCATAAATCTGACAGATAGGAACTTGGGTAACTTATTATATGTAATACCTTCGTCCTTTTAGCATTAGCCACTCGCCCAGTTCTGCGTGAAGTACCCCAGAGAAAATCCAAGCCAGTGTAATAGCTTTCTCTCTTATCCTTGGAGGTATGCTGCTGAGGTAAGCGCTGTGCTTGAGCCAAAGAATTCAAGAGCAGCTTCAGCAACACAGTAAGAACCCATCTGTCGCAGCAGAGACAGCAGGTGAGATGGCTCCGTAGGTAAAGGCTGTCCTTCATCAAAGCCTAATGATCCGTGGTCATTCTTTCCCCAGAACCCATGTAAAGGTAAAAAAGGAACTGATTCCACAAAGTTGTCCTTTGACCTATGACACAGATGAGTACACACACATTAGAATGTAGCAACAACAACAATAACTGTTTGCAGAACCACTTTTGGGGGGAGAAGTTTGAGATAGGGTTTCTCTGTGTAGCCCTGACCTAGAATTCTCTCTGTAGAGCAGGTTGGCCTCAAAAAGGGAGGCTGGCAAAAATCCTTTTGCCTCTATATCCCAAGTTCTGGGATTAAAGGTATGTAGTACCACCACCCAGCTAAAATCAAAATTTTTAAAGAAGTATTTATTTATTTTATGTATGTGAGTACACTGTGGCTGTCTTCAGACACACCGGAAAAGGGCATCAGATCTCATTACAGATGGTTGTGAGCCACCATGTGGTTAGTGGGACTTGAACTCAGGACCTCTGAAAGAGCATCCGGTGCTTTTAACCACTGAGCCATCTCTCCAGCCCCTGAAATGAATTTTTAAAAGAGAGAAAGTTGAAGCTATCACTTTGCGTGAGATCTGTATTCTACAGTTTTTAATGCATGGTCTCCTCCAGCACACATAACCACTCCATAATGCGTTATGACCATCATAGCAGTCATAATACAAATACTTCCCACTTTACAAATGTGAAGACTGGGCTTTGGTGCTCCCAGCTTAAAATTCCAGAGCCAAAAGACAGAAGAACTGGAACTCAAGTCCAGGTTCCCCTAGGCCCAAACTGTGGGCTCCAGGCCACGCAGCACACTACCTCTACCAAATGTCATTTTGTCAAAAGCCCACAAGAATGGTCTCTGAGATATCCATTCATCCAGATAAGAGGGAATTTGTGTTTTTAAAATATTCCAGGCTCTCTGCTCCTCCCTGTTTTACAGACAGCTGCATCTCCTCGTGCAGTGTCAGCCCCATCCCTTAGAAAAGATGGTGAAGGTCGGTGTGAACGGATTTGGCCGTATTGGGTGCCTGGTTACCAGGGCTGCCTTCTGCTCAGGATCTAGCAAAGTGGAGATTGTTGCCATCAATGACCCCTTTATTGACCTCAACTACATGGTCTACATGTTCCAGTATGTCTCTACCCATAGCAAATTCAATGGCACAGTCAAGGCTGAGAATGGGAAGCTTGTCATCAATGGGAAGCCCATCACCATTTTCCAGGAGCGCGATCCCGCTAACATCAAATGGGCTGATGCTGGTGCTGAGTATGTCGTGGAGTCTAGTGATGTCTTCACCACCATGGAGAAGGCTGGGGCCCACTTGAAGGGTGGGTCCAAAAGGGTCATCATCTCTGCCCCTTCGGCCGATGCCCCCATGTTTGTGATGAGTGTGAACCATGAGAAATATGACAACTCCCTCAAGATTGTCAGCAATGCATCCTGCACCACCAACTGTTTAGCCCCCCTGGCTAAGGTCATCCATGACAACTTTGGCTTCGTGGAAGGGCTCATGACCACAGTCCATGCCATCACTGCCACTCAGAAGACTGTGGATGGCCCCTCTGGAAAGCTGTGGCATGATGGCCGTGGGGCAGCCCAGAACATCATCCCTGCATCCACTAGTGCTGCCAAGGCTGTGGGCAAGGTCATCCCAGAACTGAATGGGAAACTCACTGGCATGGCCTTCCGTGTTCCTACCCACAATGTATCTGTTGTGGATCTGACATGCTGCCTGGAGAAGCCTGCCAAGTATGATGACATCAAGAAGGTGGTGAAGCAGGCAGCTGAGGGCCCACTAAAGGGCATCCTGGGCTACACTGAGGACCAGGTTGTCTCCTGTGACTTCAACAGCAACTCCCACTCTTCCACTTTTGATGCTGGAGCTGGCATTGCTCTCAATGACAACTTCATGAAGCTCATTTCCTGGTATGACAATGAATACGGTTACAGCAACAGGGTGGTGGACCTCATGGCCTACATGGCCTCTAAGGAGTAAGAAACCCTGGACCACCCACCCCCCAGCAAGGACACTGAGAGCAAGAGAGAGGCCCTCAGTTGCTGAAGAGTCCCATCCCAACTCAGCCCCCAACACTGAGCATCTCCCTCACGATTTCCATCCCAGACCCCCATAATAAAAGGGGCCTAGGAAGCCCTCCCTACTCTCCTGAATACCATCAATAAAGTTCTGCTGCACCACCCCCCCCCCCAAAAAAAAAAACCTTCCAGTCCAGGTCAGTCAGGGAGTTGGCTTACTGGGTAAAGGTAATTGCTGCCAAGGCCTGGGACCTGAGTTCAATTCCTGGGACCCATCTAGTAGAAAGAGAGAAGCATCTCCCATAACTTGTCCTCTGACTTCTACATACACATGCGCTAAGTATATAGTTAAAAATAAATCAATTAAGTAAAGTAGAATAAGATCTTCTAGTTGGAGTCCAGGCCTGTTGGTAAATACCTAAAATTTTAACACGTCAAAAAGCTGAGGCAGGAGGATCCAGAATTCCATGATATCTTGGGATGCATAGTAAGAATTTGTCTCAAAGCAAAACCAAAACAGAAAAACAAAGCCGTACAATTGTGGAGGTGGTGCGTGCGTGCGTGTGTGTGTGCGTGTGTGTGTGTGTGTGTGTATGTGTGTGTGTGTATGTGTGTGTGTGTGTATGTGTGTGTGTGTGTGTGTATGTGTGTGTGTGTGTATGTGTGTGTGTGTGTGTATGTGTGTGTGTGTGTGTGTCTTAACTAAATGGGCTCAGGTGGGATGAACCCTGGGTTTTAAGAGACTGATAGCACCCTCTCACTTCAAACTTAAATAAATAATATCAACACTTCCAGGGAAGCAAAGAATAAACCAAAAACCAATGTGGCTTACCATGTGATGGCATTACACACCTTAATCCCAACAATTGGGAGGCAGAAGTAGGCAGGTCTCTATGAGTTTGAGGCTAAGCTGGTCTACAGAACAAGTTCCAGGACAGCCAGGGCTACACAGAGAAACTCTGTTTGAAAAAAAAAATTACTACTACTGCTAATAATAATAATAATCTTTGTAATTTGATTTGGCTAATTTCTAAACCAAAGAATCCATCTAAGTGTTACTTTCTATTCGTATGGATGCAAAATTTGTCATTTAATCAGTAACTAAAACTTAACATTTTTGGTATCAAAATGCATCATACATGCTCTGTGTGTGTGTGTGTGTGTGTGTGTGTGTGTGTGTGTCCTGTGCATGTGTGTACACTTGTGGGTGATTACCTAAACCCAAGAGGCCAAAAAAGGACATGAGTTTGTCCACTTCTACCATTCTCCATCTTCTTCCCTTAAACAGGCTTCTCACTGACCCCAGAGCTTGCCATTTTTTGGCTCTGCCCCGTAGCCCACTGGGCTCATAGGTGTTCTCAGTGAAATCCAACTTTTTACCTGGGTGTTGAACAGCCAAATAGACATTCTCATGCATGCACAGTGCACAGCATGCAGTGTTCTTATCCACAGATGTATGTGGATGTGTGTAGCTGTGGGTGCATATATATCAGAAACTACACACACACACACACACACACACACACACAGAGAGAGAGAGAGAGAGAGAGACAGACAGACAGACAGACAGACAGACAGACAGACACAATGACAGTTATACTGTGTTTTGTAAGCTGGGATTAAAAACAACCAAACCAAACCAATACAAAACCAAAACAGAGTAGACAACCATCAGCCCTGACTATACTACTATCTTCTTTCCCCTATAATTACTCTTGGCTTGGAGGAAGCCGATATGCCACCTCTTCTGTCTGGACAAGGCCCAGGTGAAATCTCTGCAACTAAGGAACTACCCAGCATTGGCTCTGTGACAGATGGATCAGAAAGATCTGTGTAGTGTTCAAACATGAATGTTTGCAGTGTCATGTTCAAACATATAGATGTTTGCTTTTCCCCCACCCTATTGGTCCTGGAGCTCAACACAAAAATGCAAAGAAGGAGGCTGCGATCTATTGATTGTCACTTTGCTGCTCTGCCTTCACAGTTCATTTGTTGCTGTAAATACTGGCGTTCAGAAAATTAGGATTCCTAGCTTAGTAACGCTTCACTTCCTGGTACAAAATCCTCTTAGTAAGGCACAGTAATAGTGTCCACTAGTTGAATGCGTACTGTGTCCCAGGCATCGTGAATGGAATTCCTCGTGTGTTTTATTCAATAATCATGGCAACCCTGTGATATAATAACAATTAACCTAATGACAATCAGTTATTAGAGAGAGATTCGTGAGGTTAAGCATCACACAGTGCCACGTGGTTAGCAAGTGGCATCTGTCTGGGTCTGACTTCTCATTACAGATCTGCAACACCAAACCCTCTTTAGTTTCAGATGTTCTACAAAATACATTAAATGACCTCAGGCCTGGTGATATAGTTCTCCAATTCTACCAACAGCAAAGACTGAGGCAAGAACATTGTAAATTCAAGGTCTGCTTGGACTATAGGGAGAGCTCAAGAAGAGTTAGACAAAGTAGAGAGACTGTCTCAAAATTAGTGTAGGGGCTGGAGAGATGGCTCAGGAATTAAAAACGCTTGTTTGAAGACATGTTGGTCTACGTAGTGAGTTCCAGGCTGGTCAAGTTTGCATAGACCCTGGCCCCTAAAAGAGAACAGGGAAGGGGTCTGTAGACTAAAATGAACACAGTTGTATTTCTCAGGTATTTAGTTTTCCTATACAATAGCCTCCAAATGCCAGTAAAGGGTTGTTTCCAATTATAAAGAGAGCTGGTGCAAACAGCACAGAGAAGAAAGCAGGAGACACTGGAACAGACCTGCCAACCAAGAAGACTGAATCCTGGGGCCGAAATAGAAGAGAGCTAGGAAGCAGCCCGCTGTTTCCAGGTAGTGGTCTACTCAGGAATAAAGACCAGCTGAAGGCAAATTCCCTTTCCGCACCATGCTATGTCAGCAAATAGGCAGAGAGAGTAAACAATACCAGGACCAGGGGGGAGAGTCACCCAGAGCAACCAGAAGCACCGTATTAAAAAGGGGACAGATGAGTGTGCCTCTCTGGGGAAAACAAAGACCGGTATGAATATGAAGCAGCTTCTGATAACGCACAGAGGTTTCCCAACAACCGCTTCTCGTGGTCAGTGACCTTTCTGGTCACCGGATCCCGGACAAGTGACTTCACGGTCACTGGCTTTCATCCCAATGCACAGAGCACTCAATCAGCTTTAATTCCCCCTTTTATCGAAGAGCAGAGAGCCAAAGGTGATAAGACAGAGGTTTTCCTCCATCAGAAGAGCCAGAGAGCAAACAACAGAGCAAATGTGGAAGGAACCAAGGCAGTGCAAAAAAAGAGAAAACTTTACATTGCTTTTATTATTATTTTTAATTGTGTGTGGGGGGGTGTGCAGAGAACAGAGGGGTTGGATCCCCCTGGAGCTACAGGTAAAGGAATGGATGCTGAAAATCAAATTTGGGTCCCCTGTAGGGACAATGTGTGCTCTTAAGCATCTGAGGTCTGAGCCATCTCTCCACCACCAAAAAAAAAACTTTAAAAACCATCAAGAGTGTAGCGTAGCAGCACCTTTTACTTTCTTGGGGTTTTTGTTTTGTTTTGTTTTGGTTGGTTGGTTTTTTGTTTGTTTGTTTGTTTTGTTTTGTTTTGTTTTTGACACAGGATTTTTCCTGTGGAACCCAAGCCATCCTGGAAGTCACTCTATTAACCAGGCTGATTTCAAATTTAGAGATTCCCCTGCCTCTGCCTCCTGAGTGCTGGATTAAAAATGTGTGTGCCTCCAAGAATGTCTCTCTCTACACACCCTTCCCTTCTTCCTTTTCCTCCTTTCCCCTTTCTTCCCTCCAAAAGGTTGCAGATGTGCACTGGCTGGTTGGGTGTCAACTTTAACACTAACTAGAGCATCAGATAGAAAGAAATCTTAGTTGAGAAAATGGCTCCATGAGATCCAGCTGTAAGGCGTTTTCTCAATTAGAGATGGATGGGGGAGGGTCCAGCCCACTGTGGGAGGGGCCATCCCTGGGCTGGTGGTCCTGGGTTCTATGAGGAAGCAGACTGAGCAAGCCAGGGGAAGCCAGTAAGTGACATCCTTCATGGCCTCTGCATCTGCTCCTGGCTCCAGTTCCTGCCCTGACTTTTTGATAATGAACAGTGATGTGGAAATGTAAGCCAAAGAAACCCTTCCCTCCCCAACTTGCCTTTTGGTCACAACTAGAAACTAACAGGGATGAGATGTAACTCATGCTTCTTTCAATGGAGCCTCAGTGATAAGGGGAAGGAGGGAATCTCGGGGAAGACACAGCCTACTGAAACTAAGTATTAAATACATTTTAAACGTTATGAGGGTTTGGAGATGATTTAGTGGGTAAGAGTACTTGTTACATATTCATGAGGTCCTGTGTTCAGATCAATAGCATCCAGATAATAGAGGAACACAGCCACATGCCTGTCCCACAGCATTGTGGGAGGTTGAGACAGGGGGATCCTAGGGACTTGTTGACCAACTAACCCCAGGGAATCAAGGGGAAGAATGGTGAGCTCAGTCTCAAGGGAGGTTCTGTCTCAAGAGAATAAGGTGGAGAACAATAGGACAGGACCCCACATGTCCTCCTTTGACTTATGGGGCCTGCACAGTTAGCACACATGCAAATGCGCGTGCACACACACACACACACACACACAATTTTGGGACTTAGGAAAGTCAGCATAAGTGACAAAAGGAATGTTCAGCAATACAGAAAAGGGCTATTCTACGGGGAGCACATGTACCAGACACAGAGGTAATAGAGGTTACCTGCTTGGAGCGACGGATGGAATCAAGAGACAGACATTTTGAAAGCAGCCATTGTTAAGGGCAGTGGACATGGTGGAGGTTGCCTGGGATTCTAACAACTTAGGCTGATGGAGGATCATATGTGCCCAGATTAAGACCCTGATTAATAAATAAATACTAATAAAAGAACCTTTACCACTCAAACTGACCATCCTTACTCAAAAAAAAAAAAAAAAAACTGCTCTGAAGTCATCTTAATCTTTTGTTCTTCCCATTAAAAAATATTAAAAACAAAACAATTCATTTATTCATAAAGGGGGACACATGAGCCACAGTGTGGGTGTGAAGGTCAGAGGTCAAGCTGCAGAACCCAGTTTTCTTCTTCCAACATGTGTGTGTTCCAGGGATTGAAATTCAACAGTCAGGTTTGGCAGCAAGTGTTTTCACTATCTGAGTCTTCTTGCCTACTGTGTTTTGGCTTCCTCCTTCCTTCCTTCCTTCCTTTCTAAGTATTATTTATTTATTAATTCATTTTGTGTGGGTGAATACACATATATGTGCTATAGCGTGGGTGTGGAGGTCAGAAGACAACTTGAGGAAGTTTGTTTCTCTCTTCCAACAGGTGGGTCCTGGGGATCAAACTTAAGTTGTTAAATTTAGTGAAAAGCAACTTTACCTACCTAGCAACTTCACAAGTTCAAGCTGTGAAGTTCCTGTTGTTGTTTCCTTGGGTTTTTGTTGCTGTTTTTAATTTATATATTTTAATTTTTAAAATATTTATTTATATATTTATTGTGTATGAGTACACTGTAGCTGTCTCCAGACACACCAGAAGAAGGCATTGGATCCCATTACGGATGGTTGTGAGCCATCATGTGGTTGCTGGGAATTGAACTCAGAACCTCTAAAGAGCAGTCAGTGCTCTTAACTGCTGAGCCATCTCTCCAGCCCCTAAATTTTTTATTTTATATATATGATTGTTATTGCTGCATATGTATTTGGTGTACTACATACATGCCTAGTGCTTGCAGAGGTCAGAAGACAATGTAGGTAGATTTTCTGGAACTGGAGGTCCAGACATTTGTGAGTATTGTGTCTCTGCTGGGAATTTGACCTGGGTCCTAGAAGAGCAGCCAGTACCCCTACCTGTTAGGCCATCTCTCCAGCCTAGAGTAAAAATTCTGGACTTTTTCTTTGCAATAAGACAAAAACAAAACAAACACTCAGAAGTAGTATATGTTTTCCCTTTAATGCCAGGTGTGGGATGTGGAGCTGCTTTGGGGCAGCTGACTCTGATTTGTCTCATGCTCTGTCAGAGGCTTGTTTTTGCCAGCTAGCTGCAGATGGTTTCTGTGATTGTGTGTCATTTGCAATTCTGGGATCTTTTCAGAGAGTGTATAAATTCTAGAGCTCCAATAGGTGGGGGTGATGTTTGTGGGTCTATGATTTGTTAGTAGCTGTGCTTAAAAATAAAAATTCAGATCTCTCTCTCTCTCTCTCTCTCTCTCTCTCTCTCTCTCTCTCTCTCTCTCTCTACCCCCCCTCCATCTATCCTTCTTTCTCTCCTATCTAGTGATAGGGGTAAAACTGGGGGAAGGGATAAAGGGTGGGAAAAAGAAAAACCCACAAAGTGCACAAAGTAATGTTTTGTTTTTTTTCCCCAAAATGCCAGCAAAAAGATTGTTGAATATCCCCCACTTTGTTCCCAGAAAGGATCTTCTTGATCTTCTTCTCCTCCTCCTCTTCCTTCTCCTCTTCCTCCTTCATCTCCTCTTCCTCCTTCTCTTCCTTCTCCTCCTTCTTCACCTTCTTTATATATTATATTCTATTTCAAGAAAGTTTGATAGACTGGCTGAACAATTGGAAAATTTGTGGGTGGGAATGGAGGAACCTGAGAAACAAACAAACAAACAAACAAACAAAAAGGCTAAAATGGGAAAAGAAAAGGGGCTGCTCTGCTCTCTTTTCTGAAAGGGCTGCAGAGTTCGCTGTGTAACTGGTGAGGCTGGTGGTGGTGGTGGAAGCTCTTGGGAACTGAGGAGCACTAGACAAGGGAACAAAAAGGCTCAGTACCAGTGACTGAGCAAGACAGTGGGAGTAAAGGACCATTAAAATCAAGAGCAGTGCCTATAGATAAGGGATACAAGAGATAAAGGTTTTAACGTGTACCATGCTAATGTAATTAATATAGATTAAGCTACACTTAGAAGTCTTCAATATCAAAACCGTCAGTACTTTCAATTGCAAGAAACACATTAATTTGCAGAGAGGCTGTAACCAAGCTGCTATTGGTCTCAGATCTCAAAATGCCTGGTGCTTTAATTGTGATAAATATGATCATTTGTAACAAAATCGTGAACAAGGAATCTCTAAGGGCAATGGTTTGTCTAAATATAGAAACTACTTCTATATATACATGGCTTCTCCTGGGCATGGGGGTTGTCAGTAATTCCAGCACACAGGAGGCTTGAAGTAGTGTTTCCAGGGGTATTCAGGAGATGTGGCAAAGAGTGTAGGTCCAAAAGAGATAATCAAGGTAATATCATAAAATAGCTTTGGGGGCCTAGCTCAAGGCCCCAAAGAAGAAAGTTTGAGCCATTTTAGCCAAGGAGTGACAGGCAGACCGAAAACCCCTTCATTTGACATTGGAGATACACTATTGCAGGCAGCCAGCTTCTAGACTTAGCCACAAATAAACATCCCACCCTATCCCCACAAATTCAATGTTATAAAAAAGCTTCTGGAGTCTATGGTCCTTTTACTCAAAGGACAGTAGGGATAGATTAACTTCCCAAGGGTTCATTGTGCATCCAGAAATTATAAGTGAAGATTTCTAAGGAGAAATTAAGCTTATGGCCTAAAAGGAGAGATGCAGTTTAATGTAGGTGATAAGATTGCTCAGCGGCTACACTTTCCCCCCATCAGAGGCAAAGCTGCTCCTGTGGAGAGAGCAGGAGAGGTCTCCTGAAAACCTTCCCCAGTGACCCGAAGCTTAGTTCATTGAAAATGTCTCTGTTTATAGTTTCCAACTACACCCAGAATAACACATACACACACACACACACACACACACACCTGAAAACCTTCCCCAGTGACCCGAAGCTTAGTTCATTGAAAATGTCTCTGTTTATAGTTTCCAACTACACCCAGAATAACACATACACACACACACACACACACACACACACACACACACATACATACATACATACATACATACACACACACACACAGAGGAGCTGGAGAGGTGGCTCAGCAGTTGAGAGCACTGACTGCTCTTCCAGAGGTCCTGAGTTCAAATCCCAGCAACCACATGGTGGCTCACAACTGTCTGTAATGGGATCTGATGCCCTCTTCCAGTGCATCTGAAGAAAGTTACAGTGTACTCATATATATAAATAATTATAAAATAAATAATTATCTTAAAGGACACAGAAATATTATAAGAATATGTTTTTGTTTAATTCCAGGTGTGGGGATAAAAGTCTGCTTTGGAGCAGCTGACTACAATTTGCCTCGTGTTCGAGCAGAGATGTAATTTTTGCCAGCTGCAGATAGTTTCTGTGATTGTGTTACATTTGGAATTCTGGGAGTTTTTCAGAGGGTACATAAAGGCTAGCGCCCCAATAGGTGGGGTCGGCTGCAGTTTGTTAGTAGTTGTGCTCAAAGAAGAAACAGGAAGAAAGAAATGAGACTTAGCCCTCCCCCGCCCCCGTGTGTGTGTGTGTGTGTGTGTGTGTGTGTGTGTGTCTGTTTCTCTCTCTCCTCTATCCATATTTGTCTCTAGTTTAGGGGGTGAAACCCAGAGGATAAGGGGGGAAAAAGAACACACAAAGTAGAAAGACCAGCTACACTAGCCCCTGTTATTTTGCTTCTGAAACACACTCTCTGCCCAAGGTGCCTTTGAATTGGCAACTCTCCTGCCTCAGCCTCCAGAATTCATGGATTATAAGTATGCATGACCACATCTGGCTGAATTTATTTATTTAACCCTCCCACACACAGTTTTTGGGAAAGGGTCTTCATGTATCCCAGATAGGTCTCCAATTTGCTGTGTAACCTAGGAGGGTGTGATGGTTCATATATGCTCAGCCCAGGGAGTGGCACTATTAGAAGGTGTGGCCCTGTTGGAGTAGGTGTGTCACTGTGGATGTGGGCCCTAACACCCTCATCCTAGCTGCCTGGAAGCCAGTATTCTAGTCAGCCTTCAGATGAAGATGTAGAACTCTCAGTTCCTCCTGCACCAAGCCTGCCTGGATGTTGCCATGTTCCTGCCTTGATGATACTGGACTGAACCTCTGAACCTGTAAGCCAGCTCCTATTAAGTTCTGTCCTAAGACTTGCCTTGGTCATGGTGTCTGTTCACAGGAGTAAAACCAGAGAGTAACCTTGAACTTCAGGTCTCCTTCTTCCTCTCAAGTGTTGGAACTACAGGTATGCACCCCCACACACAGTTTAGGTAGTACTACCAATTACTCGGGTTCATGTGTGTGGGTGTATGCACATGTACATACATGTACCCAAAGGCCAGAGGTCCATTTGGTATGCCTCCTCAGTCACTCTCCACCCTATCGTGATGTTTCGTAAATCAAGAGCTTTATAGATACAAACTGATATCAAAATAGATGGGTTTGATTTTCCCCTTCTCTTCCAGTCGTCCACAACAGTGCCCAAGGGAGCTACTTGTTTGGTTGCTTATCTACCACATTTGTTTGTTTGTTCCTTAGGTTACTCCCATTATTTCCTATTCATACTACCAAGGAAAGAAACAATTAGTCAGACTGACGGAAGGCCAACTCGTGGTGACTCACATCCTGTCCTTAAAGTTCATCCACGGTTCTGCATCCATAGACCTCATCAGTGTTGAACCTGTCACGGCAGAGAGCATCCTAGGCTAAATCCTCTCTCAAGTGAGAAGAAAGCCAATCACCTCCCGAGCACAAGGACAGGCTTCCCTTCTCCTTGTCATTCAAGCATTGGACGGACACACCACACAGTCTGCGCAGCCAGGAAGAAAGTGGACAAGTCCATATATTGTTAATTTCCTTTTTGGGTTTTGGTTGTTTGTTTTTTTTTTCATTTTTGTTTGTTTGTTTGGTTTGTTGAGACAGGGTTTCTCTCTATAGCCCTGGCTGTCCTGAAACTTTCTCTGTAGACCAGGCTGGCCTCAAACTCAGAGGTCCACCTGCCTCTGCCTTCCAAGTGCTTGCTGGGATCAAAACTGTGCGCCACCGTCACCCCGCTATCTTTTAAATTATATAAAAATTATACATCCATTGTGAAAACATAAACAAGTGAGCTGGACATGGAGGAACGTGTCAGTAATTCCAGTACACAAGTGACTACAACAGGAGGACAATGAGTTTGAAGCCAGCCTAGGATGCACAGCAAGTGTCATCTCAATTAAAAACATAAGGACTCTGAGCTGAGGGTGGTGGCATGGCCTTTAATCTCAGCACTCCAGAGTCAGCGCAAGTGGGTCTCTGTGAGCTCCAGGACAGGCAGGGACAGGATGGACAGATGGACACAGCAGACATACTACAAACAAACAAAAAACAAAACCAAAAATGAACTAGGAGCTGGGCTGAAGGTTAAGAGCACTGACTACTCTTCCAGAGGTCCTGAGTTCAACTCCCAGCAACCACGTGGTGGCTCACAACCATCTGTAATGGAATCTGATGCCCTCTTCTGGTGTGTCTGAGGACAGCAACAGTGCACTTATATACACCAAATAAAAAATAAATAAATAAATAAATAAATAAATCTTTTTTTTTTCTTTTTTCAAAGATTTATCTATTCACTTCATGCACGAACACACTGTAGCTGTCTCCAGACACACCAGAAGAGGGTACTGGACCCCACCACAGATGGCTGTGAGCCAACATGTGGTCATTGGGAACTGAACCCAGGACCCTGGGAAGAGCAGTCAGTGAGCCCAACCACTGAGTCATCACCCTACCCAATAAATAATTCTTAAAAAAGCAAAACAAAACAAGGACTGAAGAGATGGCTCAGTGGTTAAGAGCACTGGCTGCTCTTCCAGAGGTCCCAAGTTCAGTTCCCAGCAACCACATGGTGGCTCACAGCCATCTGTAATGGGATCTGATGCTCTCTTCTGGTGTGTCTGAAGACAGCTACAGTGTACTCATGCACATAAAATAAATAAAATAAATAAAACTAGGAGCCAGGAGCTGGGGATTCACGCCTTTAATCCCAGCACTCGGCAGATGACGTAGGCAAGCAGATTTCTGAGTTTGAGGCTAGTCTGGTCTGGAAAGTGAGTTCTGGGACAGCAGGGGCTACACAGAGAAACCCTGATTCAAACAAACAAGCAAAAAAAAAAAAAAAAAAAAAAACCCACTACCAACAACAACAACAAAAAAAACAGAAGAGGGAGAAAAAGAAAAACAGGCTGCTTGGTTATAGAAATGACTCAGCGGCTCACAACTGTCTGCAGCTCTGACACCCTCTTCTGGCCTCTGCCAGCACCAGGCACACAGGTGGTGCACAGACATACATGTAGATAAAACACCCACACACATATAAAAATAAATCAGAAGCAGGCAGCAGCTCAGGGGCAGAGAATTGGCTCAGTGTAAGGCCCCTCATTCAGCACCTACCACCACAGAATGAAAACCTAAGATGTTAGAAGCTGGCAGGATAACGCAGCTACAGAAGTGACTGCTCTTCCCAAGATCCTGAGTTCAAATCCCAGCAATCATATGGTGGCTCACAATCCTCTGTAAAGAGATCTGATGCCCTGCTGTGGTCTGAAGACAGCTACAGTGTATTTATATATAATAAATTAATTAATTAATTAATTAATCTTTGAACTCAGGACCTGAGGAAGAGTAGTCAGTACTCTTAACCACTGAGCCATCTCTCCAGACCCCGCACAACACTATCCTCCTGGATATTTATATTTACATGGTGCTACATACCAGACCCTGAACACTAAGCAAGCAAAGCTGTGCTCAGTGCTGAACCTCACCACAGGCCCTGAAGTGAAGCTTGAATTTGAACTCAAACTTCCAAGCCCATGCTCATTACTGTTAGGTTCTACTGCAAATCCACACACCCCACAGGAAGCACGCAGGTTTGTCAATACTACGAAAATAGGGGCCTGGGGCTCAGTCGGTAAAGTGCAGGTTGTACAAGCTTCAAGACATACACACACACACAAATAGGGGTAACAAGGGACCAGGCTTAGAGTCCCAATACTGAGAGGATGAGATAAGCTCCTTGGGGCTTCCTCACCACCAATCTAGCCTAATTGGCAATCACTGGGTTTAGCAAGCAACCCTGTCCCTAAGAAAGGTGAATGGTTCCTGAGCTCTCATGGACATGCGCGTGCATACACACACACACACACACACACACACACACACATACACACAGACACACACAGACACACACACACAGACACACACACACACACACACACACACACAAAACCTCTGCTTATACATACACACACAAAAAAGTACAAAAATAATACTGATATATATTAGACAACTACAGGGCAACAATGTACTAGGTGTACACATTTATGCACACTGGTAATTTAGCTTGTTTGACCTACTTCTAAAAAGTGGGACTATACCTACATGCAGGAGGAAATAGAATTCATGAAAGCTTACATCACTTGCCCAACATGCAAACAGCTAGGAAGTGTTAGCACTAGATGCCAAAGTACACACATAGAGATGATAGTACAAGGAACACGATGAAACCTGAAATGCATGGTGCCACTTAGTTACTGTCAAAGGTCAGAGGTCAAGGCTGTGGGTATAGCTCAGCTGGCAGAGGGCTTGCTTAGACCTCAGCAACACATTGACCAGTAATGGAATGTCAGAAGACCAAAGTCACTCTTAGCTACATCATGAGTTCAAGGCCAGCTTGTGCTGTGGGACATTCTATAACAAAAAAAATTTTTTTAAAGATATATTTTTTAAAGATTTATTTATTTATGTCTATAAGTAACACTGTAGCTGTCTTCAGACACAGCAGAAGAGGATATTGGATCTCATTACAGATGGCTGTGAGCCACCATGTGGTAGCTGGGATTTGAACTCAGGACCTCTGGAAAAGCAGACAGTGCTCTTAACCACTGAGCCATCTCTCTAGCCCTTTAAGATATTTTTTTAAGATTTATTTATTTTTAAAAAGATTTATTTATTAATTTATTATATATAAGTGCACTGTAGCTGTCTTTAGTCACACCAGAAGAGGGCATCAGGTCTCATTACAGATGGTTGTGAGCCACCATGTGGTTGTTGGAATTTGAACTCAGGACCTCTGGAAGAGCAGTCAGTGCCCTTAACCACTGAGCCATCTCTCCAGCCCCCTGTAACAAAATTAATACATACATACATACACACACACACGTGAACAAACTGTTTTGTAAAAGTTAGAGGTTAAAGTGTCAGACTTTGCCATAGAAAGCCATATATATGTCCAGAATGAGATTTAGGAGTTAAGGCCAGCCTTGGCTACATAGCACGTTCAAAATCAAGGTGGGCTCTATGAGGCCCTGCTACGAACTATCAGCAAAACTCTTTCTCTGTGGTCCTGAGAATCAAATCCTAGGACTTTAACACGCCTAGCAAGTAATCTACCATTTGGGGGTATTCTTACACTGTGGAGGCTGAGGTAGGCATACTGCCAAGAGTTCAAGACCATATAGGGCTAGAGAGTTCTAGGCCTAGAGTGATACCTTGCTTCAACAAACAGAATAAAAGAAAATTTGTGTGTATGTTATTACCTGTGACTGCAACTAAATTATTATAGTGTATTGAGGAATGAGCATTCTTTTCCTACAAAGAGTCAGACAGTATATTTAGCCTTGAATTCATAGAGATCCACTGTCTGCCTTCCAGTTGCTGAGATTAAAGATCTGTACCAACCTAGACGTGATCCCAGCACTTAGTAGGCAGAGGCAGGTGGATCTCTGTGAGTTCGAGTCTAGCCTGGTCTACAAAGCAAGTCCTGGACAGCCATGGTTACACTAAGAAACCATCTTGAAGAGTGGGGGGGGGGGGGAGGAAGGGAGGGAGGGAAGGAGAAAGAGAGAGAGAGAGACAGAGAGACAGAGAAACAGATTTAAGGAGGCGGGGCTGGAGAGATAGCTCAGAGGTTAAGAGCACTGACTGCTCTTCCAGACGTCCTGAGTTCAATTTCCCAGCAACCACATGTTGACTCACAAAAATAAAGATCTGTATCACCAGGACAGCCAGGGATAAACAGAAAAACTCTGTCTCGAAAAACCAAACACACAAAAAAAAAAAAATTCTATCATTTGCTTAGTAACTGTGTAGGGAGCTACCTTAGGCTGTTCTTGCACATGCATGGGGTACAGCAGAAAGTTAAACAAAACTCCTTTACAAACCTCACATTTTATTACAGGAAGGTAGGGATTCCCATAAGTGAGTACATGAACAGTTATTCATGAAGGGGGGAAAAAGGATTTTTCTATATAAATTCTGGTCTCAAATTCTCATCTATATGTAGCTTCCCCTCCTGAGTGCTGGGGTTATAGGTATGTGAGGCTGTGGCCTTTGAAAACCAACTCTTGTTTTGAGGGGAGAAGCAAAGTAGGGTACCCGCCCTACCGGTAGAACTGGGTCTACCATAGAGCCAGTAAAGAGGTGGCCCTGCCAGTTGCCGTCAGGTAAGAGAGAAGAGAGCTTAAGACAGTCTGTTCGTGGGAAGTCAATGTGTGGTAAAGGTGCCAAGCCACAAGGCCCCAGAGGGATTTGTCCCAGGTGGTGACAGAAACTAATTCACCACCACAGGCCGAAGGAAGGTGGGTCTCTCTACTTGAAACTATGTAGAAGACAGACTTCAAATGGTTTAAAAGGCTGAAAAGTGAAAGTTAAAATTGTAAAGTTTTATAAGAAATTTTCTTTATATATAAGAAAATGCAGGATGGCCATGGGGTTGGCTCAGTGGGTAAAGGTACCACCAATCTGGACCCAAACAGTAGAAAGGAAGAATACATTCCCACAGGCTGTTGTTTTATCTGCACATTCAATCGAAGGCATGCATGTGAGGGTGTGCTTATAACTGCATTTGTGTGCACAGATGCACATGTGTGCAAACACACACACACACACACACACACACACACACACACGCGTACACAGTGTAAATTAAGATAAGGCTGGACATGGTGGTGCATGCCTTCAATCCCAGCATTCCAGAGGTGAAAACAAGTGGATTTCTGTGAGTTCACGGTCATCCTCACTACCTCAAAAGGATCAAGGCTGGGTTTCATGAGACAATACCTCAGAATAAAAACAGAAACAAACAAAAATAAGTGTAATCTGTGGGAGAGGATGAAAGTCTAATTTCGAAGTGGATATATGTTCATGACGGTAATCCCATCTCTCTAGAGGTCAAGACAGAAGGACTGTCCCTGGCCTAAAAGGAAGATTGTCCAGCACAGAATAAACATCAGAGGTTAGGAACAGAGGGGAGGCCGCACAATAAGGGACACTGTCTGAATGATTGCACTAACACAGCGTGTCCTAGTTTCTTCATTGCTGAGGTAGATACCATGGCCAAAACCAATCTGGGGAATAAAAGGCTTATTTCATCTTACAACCCCCAGGTTACAGCGCTCCATGTAGGAACTTGGAGCAGAGATCATGAAGGAACACTTCTCCCCGCCTCCTCCTCTTCCCTCTTTTCTCCTCTTCCTCTTCTTCCTCTTCCCTCCTCTCCCCCGCCTCCTTTTCCCTCCTCCTTTCTTGTTACTGGGTTTTTCTGTGTAGCCCTGAGTTGCTCCAGAGACCAGGCTGGCCTTGAACTCAAAGATCTGCCTGCCTCTGATTTCTGAGTGGACTAAAGCCATGTGCCACCATGCCTGGCCAAGGAATACTTCTTATATGTTCCAGACTGGCCTCAAGTTTGCAATTCTGCCTCAGCCTCCAATCTCTGGGAATCAACGCTCCCTTTTCACCATGTGGGTCCCAAGTATCAAACCAGCAACTCAGGCTTAGCAGCAGGTATCTGCTTACTGGCTGAACCCATCTAGCCTTCCTTTCTCTGTGCCCCTGGCTCTTCTGCCTCTGCTTCCTCCTCCCTTCATTTTTGTTTCCTTGAAACAGGACACACAAACACACGTTTTTGGGGTTCTTTTAAAAACTTTTTAGATAGTTTCAGTATAGCTCTGGTTGTCCTAGAACTCTGTAGAGCAGGCTGGCCTCAAACTCACAGACATCAGTCTGCCTCTGTCTCTTAATGTTGGTATTAAAGGTGTGTGCCACCTCCCCAACCCCCAACTGCGTCTTGCTATATTGTCCAAACTGGATCTTAAATTCCTGGACTTCAGCTTCTCTGGTAGCTGGGACAAAGGAGGCCAAACTGCCTTGCTTTATAGTTTGTGTAAGTTTTTGTGTTTGGGTAGTATTAGTTATGGAAGCTAAGATCTTGTGTATGCTAGCCAAGCAGTCTATACTGGGCTATAATCCACCCCTCATATAATACTTTGAATGACAAACTAAAATCCAAAGTGAGTTATGGCCAGGCATGTTGGCACAGGCATTTAACCCTAGCACTTAGGAGGCAGAGGCAAGCTGAATCTATGTGAGTTCAAGGCCAGCCTGATCTACAAAAAGTTTCAGGCCAATCAGGGCCACACAGTGAATCTCAAAACAAATAAACCACAAACAAAAAGGAAATCATGGAATAAATTTTGACTGTCAACACTTAATACCAGGCTAAACACCTGCTAATAGACATGTACAGCTTTTTAAAAGATTGTGTGTGTATATGTGCATATGTGATAATATAAACATGTAGATACATATTAACAGGGCAAAGGTAGAAGAGAAAGTGAGAAGGAACTCCCAAGAGTGACAGAGCTCAAATAAGGAATACAAGGCCTCTGTGGCTTACATGGGCCCAGAAGTTTAAAAAGTCCCCGAATTCCTGATCCTCTTGCCTTCCCTTCTCAAGTACTGGGATTGCAGGCGAGCATCGCCTTGTGAAGCTTTGGGCACACTTGCAAACGGGTCTTTCCTTTTTCTGTAGTTCTGAGAATCAAGTTCAGAGCCTCATGCATGAGAGGTGAGTTCTGTACCCCTAAGCTATCCCCCGGCCCCCAAATAAGTTTATTTTAATATTGATAAGGCCCTTAGGACAGCAGTAATACATTAAAACAGAAACTCAAGAGGAGCTTGGAGGTTCAGTAGACTATATATGAACTCAGGAAAAATATTTTGTTTTTGTGACAGGGCTTCTCTGTATCCCTGGCTGTCCTGGAATTCGCTCTGTAGACCAAGCTGGTCTCGAACTTAGCGATCTGTCTTTCTTTGCCTCCTGAGTACTGGGATTAAAGGTATGTGCCACTATGCTTGGCTGAGAAAAATAACAAAAAAAAAAAAAAAAAAAAACAAACCATTTTTTAAGTTCCAAAAACTTACAACCACAGTATACAGGCAGTGGTTTGTTTATATATCCATGGCTACATGTGCAATCCTTGCTGCAGGGGTAGCAATGAAAGAACCATCTCTGGTTTATTGGTTTTAAAATGTCCATCAACAAAAACGTACTTTTCCTGTGTGTGTGTTTGAGTGTGTGCGTGCCTGTGGTTTGAGACAGGATCTTGCTATGTAGTTCACCCTGACCTTTAATTTTTGATCCTATCTCAGCCTTCCTGATGCCTTTGACAACAGGATGGCTCAAATATACTACTTCTGTGAAAAGTTAAAACATCTCTACAAAAAGGATAATTGCAAGGGGCTGGGGCTGCAGCTCAGTGGGTAGAGCATTGCTGAGCAGAAACCTCAGTTCAGGTCTCAGGCGCCAGCAGGAGTGGTGGCTGGCTTCTTGTAACCCTGCTGTTGCAGGGGTGGGAGTGGGGCTGGGGGTGGAGGAGCTGTGAGAGAACTCTGAAAAGAAAAAGTGAATAGCAGTGCTGGCTGCCAAGCCTGACAGTGTTCCTTGCACACTCAGGCCCCTATGGTCAAGAAGAGAATTGCTGGAAGCTGTCTTCTGACCTCATATGCAAGGAAGCACGCGCACACCTGAGGCCTAAAGAAATACATGTAATCGAAAACAGAAGGTAGACGAGTCAACTGTGAGTTTTCACTAGGGTTGTAGGATCCTGGGTTAGACTCCTAAAAAATATAGAATAAAAAAAATGGACTTAAAGTTTTCTTGACAGAAAAAAAAAATGAAAAAGAGAGATGGCTCAGCGGTTAAGAGCACTGACTGCTCTTCCAGAGGTTCTGAGTTCAATTCCCAGCAACCACATGGTGGCTCACAACCATCTGTGATGGGATCTGATGCCCTCTTCTGGTGTGTCTGAAGACAGCTACAGTGTACTCATATACATAAATAAACAAATCTTTATCAAAAAAGAGAGCCAAGTATCTGACTTTTCAAATGTAGGACTGTGAGCATTTTGTTTTTCTCCTAGAGTTTGAAAGAAAAGAGAATGTTAGGAAATAGAGATGTCCCGGGTTTCAGCACCAGTGTTAGGATGAAGAGTGGGGGGGGGGGGGAGATATGCTCCATGGAGGTGCAGCGAGACATGGGGACAAGAGGGATGCCTCTGGGGAACCCATGTTGGGAATCCCTTCCCCCTGAGGGACCAGCCACACAAGGTAGAGTACAGAATAGAGTTTATTCAGGGCATGGGAAGGGGAATTAAGAGGGTAGTAGAGGCAGAGAGAGAAGTGGAGTAGAAAAGTAGAGGCCGGCCATGAGCACATGGAGATGGGGGGTGGGGAGAAATGGAGAGAGAAGGGGCAAGGGGGAGAGCAAGAGCAAGAGAGGACAAGAGACCAAGAGCAAAAGAGCAAAAGACCAAGAGACCGAGAGAGAAGAGGGGGCACACAGCCCCCTTTATAGTGTATAGGGCGGAGCATTCCTGGCTATTGCCAGGTAACTGTGGGGTGAGGTTTACAGAATCCCAACAGTTTCTCTGTGTAGCCCTGGCTATCCTGGAACATGCTCTGTAGACCGCAGATCTGCCTGCCTCTGTCTCCTGAATGCTTGGACTAATGATAATGGAAGGCACCACCACCACAGGCCCTTTTCTTGCCTGAACATGTCTGTGTACTAAGTGTGTGCCTGGTGCCTGTGTAGTTTAAAAGAGAGCACCAGATCACCTATTTCCATGTCAGGTTTTGTTTTACATGTACTTTATGCTTATAGTAACTAGTAAGATTTCAAGCATACTATCAAATCTTTAAAAATATCAAGTACTGACAAAAATATATTCATATAATTTTAAGCCAAAATGCTTTAAAAAATCTGTACATATATCTTTTTTTAAAAATAAAGTTGTGAGAAAAAAAAAAAACTGTAATTATTGAAGGTTGTTAGCAACCAAGTAGATGTTGGAATTAAGCCAGGGTCCTCTGCAAGAGCAGCCAGTGTTCTTTAACAGGTAAGCCATCACTAGCTACTTGAATGATTTTGACGACATATTTGTGTGGGTGTGCATACGTGCAGGTGTGCACACATGTGGGTGTAGGAGTCAACCTATCCTGTGGAGAAAGGAGACGGCAATACACAGGTCTTCCTGTCACGTGGGTACTGGAGAGGCCCCACACGCCGTAAGAAGTAACGAGAATAGTAATACAGTAAAAGCAAATACTTAAGAAGAAGAATGATAAGGAATTAGGATGAGTAAGAATCAGAATCACAACTGAGTCTTTTCAGTCTTTATTACCACACAATGGCAGCTCACATCATTATAACCTTGTATATTAATGGCAAAACAACACAGCCAAAAATATATAAAGAAAACAACAAATAAATAAAGGGATAAGAAAATACTTTTCTAAAAAAAAAAAAAAAAGAAAAAGAAAAAGAAAAACAATTATCGGATTATCAGAGTTGGTATTTGACCTTTTCCTCTGAAAAGCTAATTTATTCCAGTTTCCTCCTTTTGAGAGGAGAGCGGACTTCAAGAATTCTCCATATTTTCTTGGGTCTTTCATTGGAAAAGACTGTCAAGAAGACAGTCAAAAAAACAGCCAGGTTTAATAAGAACCCTTAACACAGGTACCTAGGCGGCAAGTACGGCGACCTCTGAGTTCCAGGGAAGCCAGGGCTACATGGTAAAACCCTGTTGCCAAAAACAGTAAAAAAGAAAGAGAAATTACCAAGTGAAGGAAACCGTTCAAAGGAAGCACATTCTCACCATCCAGCCTCCAGGAAGGAAGTGGGCCTGCCTGGCTTCAGTACCTGGACACTTGTGGGATCTCTCACCTCCCTCCCAGGTGAGGACAGGCCTCAAAGATGGACAGACTTTCTTTGTCACATCAGCCTTTTGGGGTCTATTTTTTCCAGGTGAACCAGAGGTTTGAGCTGCTCTGCAAAGTTCCTCATGTCATCAGAGACCATGTCCTGCCCAGCCGGTGCGACAACACTTAACTCCACCAGATAGGAGAGCGACAGGGCCTCGGTGCTGTCTGTGTTCCCTGGGACCAGGATTCGGAAGATCTTGTACACCACAATCTTCAGGATGCCCTTCCGGAACAGGTGTCCTTTGGCGACAAACTCGTGGTCCATGCGGAAGCCCATTTCCATCAGGAAGTCCGTGAGGTTCTCAGACGTGGCAATGTCCACACAGTTGCGCACCAAGGCGTGGCGGTTCTTGTCTCCCATTTCTGGCTGTCCTAGGTAACGCAGATGCCAGGGTGCCCCTGCCCTGTCCATGGCTCGCCGGGCCCTTAGGACAAACGGGCTGGCCTGCTGGCCCTTAAGCAGGAAGACCATCTCGTGATCGAGGAAAGTCTCCGGCTCCATGTTGTCGCACAAACCACGTAAGCGATGGATGAGACTTTCCAAACTGTGGTCTAAAACACTTCCTGAAGAGGCAAAAGCACAATGAGCCCCAGACCTTCCATCCATTTTTAGGGTCCTGAAACTAGCGAAAGATAAACACACACACCAAATAAATAGTTCTATGCCATGTTTCACTGAACAATCATGGGATTCTAGTTATTTGTTTATTCAAAACCTTTTTATCTTTAGTCATTCACGTCTTGGCAAGCAGGAGAATACAATGGCATGTAAATGCTGCTTGGAAGATAACCTGATAGGATCGATTCTCTCTCTCCACCCAAGGGTCCCACGGATGGTACAGGTTGTCAGGCTTAGCAGCAAATGCTTGGTGGTGGTGTGCCTGAGAATGGCTCCCATAGGCTCCCGAATTTGAATGTCTAGTCTCTATCTGGTATTGTTTAGGGGGCGGATTAGGAAATGTCCTTGTAGGAGGAGATATGTCAAAGGGAGTTTTCAAAAGCCAGCCCCCATCTTTCTGTCAGTGGGTCAGGCTGTAGCCTCAGTTACTACTTCTGCACCTGCCTGCCGTAATGAGATGAAGGGGGTGTATCACCATGCCCAGCTTCTTCTTCTGAAGTATAATTATAGGAAAAGGAAAGTCTGAATTTGATGAATTTCATCGGCTGCAATCAATGCAGACCTGTGAGAGACCGTGTGTCCCGAAGGCAAGGCCTTGGGTGTGATCATGGCACCAAGAGGACCATAGCTGAGGGATGGAGCTCAGTGGCTGAGAACTGATGCCCAAGGTTTGGGGCTCAATTCCTAGCGCTATAAAAAAGTAAGATTTATTCTTCTGAACCAGGTATGATTGCACTCAGGAGACTGAGGGGGTGGAGTCCCTGCAAGACTCAGGCTAGGGAAACAGCTCAGAGGTAAGGAGTTTGTATTGCTCTTGCAGAGGCCAGAGTTCAGTCCCACCCACATCAAGTGGCTCCCACTTACTGCCTGTAACTCCATCTCCCAGGATCCCAAGACCTTCAGCCTCACATGCACATACCATCCCCCTGAAACACATGTGCACAGAAAAAAAAAGGACCGAGGCTCCAAAAAAATAAAAATAAAAAGATACAAGCCAACTGCTCAAGGCCAAAACTTAAATATTTAACCAAGAATAGTTAAGAGGGGTCAATGAGATGGCTCATCTGCTACAGATGCTTGCTGCCAAGTCTGATGACCTGAGTTCAATCCTCATCACCCACATACCGAAGGGAAAGAACCACAAGTCCCCTGACCTATAGCAGCTGTTTTCATTGTAGCCAAAAACTAGCAGTGGACCAGGTGCCCAACCCAACTGTACTAGAAGAGGTAAGAGCACTGTGATGGCCCATGTATACATTTAAACTGGAGGCCACTGAGTAACAAGAAGCAGGAACTTACTGAGGCACATAACCGAAATGAATGAACCACATAATAACAATGCTAACTCAACAACCGGCACACCCGGTCGGTGTGCACAGTACACACATGCAGTTAGGCTCCAAACGGAAGATCAAAAGGCCAAAACTGTCCCTGGCTACCCAGCCAGTTAGAGGTCAGCCTGGGCGTTGGAGGGGTGGCTCAGTAGCAAAGAGCACTGGACCTGCGCTCAGTTTCCACTAGCACCCACATGGTGGCTCACAACCACCTACAACTCCTTTTCAGGGAACTAGACATGGTTGTCTGACCTCTGACTCACACGCATGCAGGCAAAACACTCATACAGATAAGATTTAAAAATTTTAAATCATACTTGAAAAAAAAATAAGTTGGCTTGGACTATTTGATACTCTGTTTCAAAATAACAAAAACAATATAAATTCTGTTGTAGGACAAGACTGTATCATGGACATAATGCTAAGAGAAGGAAGCCAGTCACAAAACCAGGGGAGCATCTAAGCCGCCACGTTAGGAAACAAAGTGAAAAGGTGACTGGTAAGAGCTGGGGGAGAGGGAGACTCAGTATGAGTTTTTATTTTTAAATTTTATTATTTTTAAAATTTTCATGTGTAGGAGTGTTTTGCCTGCAAGTTTATCTGTGAACTAACTACCTGTATGCCTGAATCCATAAAGACCAGACTAGAGCATCAAATCTGCTGGAACTGGAGTTACACACAGTTGTGAGCTGCCACGTGGGTGCTGGGAATTGAGCCAAGGACTTCTGTAAGAGCAGCCAGTGCTTTCAGACGCTAGGCCATCTCCTAGGCCCCGAGTTTTAATTTTTCAAGATGAAAGAAAATAAATGAAAGCCAGGCAGTGGTGGCTTGTGCCTTTAACTCCAACATTTGGGAGACAGAGCAGATGGATCTGAGTTCGAGGCCAGCCTGGTCTACAGAGCAAGTTCTATGACAGCGAGGGCTACACAGAGAAAACCCTGTCTAGAGAAACAAAAATGGGGGGATGGTGAGATGGTTCAGCAGTTAAGAATGCTCTTCCAGAAGTCCTGAGTTCAATTCCTAGCAGCCACGTGGTGGCTCATAATCATCTGTAATGGACCCAATACTGTCTTCTGGGTGTGTCTTTAGACACTGACTTCTGTGTGTGTGTATGAGAGAGAGAGAGAGAGAGAGAGAGAGAGAGAGAGAGAGAGAGAGAGAGAGAGAGAGAGAGAGAGAGAGAGAGAGAGAGAGAGAAATCTTTTTTAAAGAGAAACAAAAAGAAAACAGACAAGTGTACACCTGTGGTCCCAGGCACTTAGACTGGTCTACAGAGTGAGTTTCTGGCCACTGAGCCATCTTCCCACTCACCCTTTTTTAAATGCAATTACTAGATGACAGGAACCGTGCAGTTGCCTTTGTTTAAGTCATCTAGACTTGCTCTAACCAAAGAAGGAAAAAAAAGAAACCATGGTAATGCAAGCCCCCTGGCTGACTTACCCTGCAGGAGGTACTCCATCATGTTAATGGTTCCCCCAGTGACTGGCATCATGGTGACTGGAGGTGCTTCCATGATGCCTCTAATTAGGTCCAAGACGACAGAACTGCAAACAGATCTTCCAACCAGGTAAACACGGAATACACCTGGAAAAGTCACACTTGTTCATACACTGTTTGCTGTGGCACTGGCCTTGAAACCAAAGCTCATTCATTCATAACTTGGAACATCTGCTTCTACAGCCTGTTCCAAGAACAGCTGGCTCAGAAACAAGAAAGTCCTGGCCCCGGAATAACCGTCTAGTCTCAAATTCTGAATCTTCTAAAAGTGTTTCTATGTAATCCTTAGGCAGCTACGAAACCTCTAGTTCCGAAACCTACTTAAAATAAGCCCAGGGGCATTTAATGAAACAGCCCTCGTCTCTCCCACCCACTACCTAGCTCAAATGAAACCGATATACATACAAATTCAAAAAAGATGACGTCACCTTGGGCTACACTGAGAAGCCTGGTTTCCAAACGTAAAGAAATAAAAGCCAGCTATGTTAGGGGAACATCTGTAATCTCAACACTCAGGGACAGAGCTGGGAAGACTGCTGCAGCTTCAGGCTAGACTGATCTATATAGCAAATCCCGGCCAACTAGGGCATCCCACTGAGACCGTCTCAAAAAACCCAAACCAAAAGATCCGAAAGAGACCATGGAAACTCAGAGAGAGGCCCCAGGGCACGCACCGGGATCTGAATAGAACTGGTTCTGCCTTTCTGAAAACGCCTTTCAAATGAACCCGGCGGGAAACATGAAGTTAAAGTGACTGCACCGGTCCTCCCACGCGGGGATCCCGGACACGTGTGCACTTACACTAACAACACGTCTCCGCTCTACAGATCCCTGCACAGCTGGACTTAAATCAACGCGTGCACACCCGTAATCTGCACCCCCAAATCCAGCCAGCACAGACCCAGAGGAACCGCCAAACATTCCCTTCAGCACTTCCGGTAGGGAGCTGATGGACAGGAAACTTCTCCACAACCGCCCCGAAAAGTAAGGGTGCCGAGAGGGCAAGAAAAGCGCCCGCCTTCAGGCACTGGTGTGCAAGAGCGCATGCGCAAGGTGCGGAGCCGCTGTAGCGTTAGGGTCTTTCCTAGTCTAGAGTGGTTCCCTGGAAGGTGACTGTAGGCCTTTAAGTCATAGGACAGCTCTAGGATACGTTTTTGTTTTGTTTTGTTTTGTTTTTGTTTTTGTTTTTTTTTTCAACTTTGACGACCTGGATGTTTTGATCAGATCTCTTGAAACTGATTGGCCACTATATTTAAATTTTGAACTCAGCCACTGGGGGGAGCGAGAGGGGAAAGAGTCGCATTGAAAAAGATGGGAGATGGAGGTTGAGGGGCTAGCAGTGAGCGGGATGTAAAGTGAATAAGTTAAAAATGAAAAAAATTAGGAAAGAAAGAGAGAGAGAGAGAGAGACTGAGACTGGGGTTTGTTGTAAATTGGAAACTCTAAGCACAGCGTTGTGTACTTATGGGCCGCTCAGCAGGAACAATATTTTGTGTGTTTTTAAGGGTCTGGAGAAACAGCTCGACATGTGCAAGGCCATAACAACAATACAAAACAACGGCAAACTTGTTCAATTTACTGTGCATGCCACAACTTTAAATAATGGGACCAGGCACAGTCCAAGTCTGAGAACCTCAGAGGGCCACGCACGGTAAGGATCTCTCCAGCAGACCCATTCAACAATTAAACAATATTGTGAGATTTTTCAAAATTAATTAATTAATTATGGCTAGAGAGATGGCTGAGCAGTCAACAGCCCTGACCTTGCAGAAGTCCCTAACATGGTGGCTAACAACCATTTATAATTCCCCTTCCAGGGGATCCATTACCTCTTCTGACCACATCCGTCACTGCATCCGTGTGGTACACATACATACATACATCCTTGCAAAAACACTCATAACACAAAATATAAATAAATAAATAAATTAGGGGCCGGGAGGGTGGCTAAGGGAGCACCTGCTGTTATCCAGAGAACCTGGGTTCAGTCCCTAACACCTATATCAGGTGACTCACAACTACCTGTAACTCTAGTTCCAAGGGATCTGACACCCTCATCTGGCATCCAGGAGCATCCACGAGGAAATAGATGGTGCACATACATTTAGGTACACATGTACATTACATAAAGATAGGTAGACAGATGAGAGATAGATAGATAATTTAAAGTCAACAAGTACTTACTGAACTGTGTACACATGCCAAACACATAAGGGACAGAGTAGGGTGAGGCACCCTTAATCCTCCAGAATCCCTCGCCCCTTAACATTTCCCCAAAGGTCATCTACCCCAGGCAAGGAGCCTGGTTCCCAGTCAGTCTGGGCAGCCTGTATCAGCTCAGGGCTCCACCTTGCTGTCACATAAAATCGTCTTGCCTTTCTGCCATTTTTCTCTTCTCTCTGCCACCCCTCCCATGGCCTTGACAGTTTGATCTCCAATATATCTTTTATTCTACTTGTGGAATGGTCTGGTTCAGTATTTATCTCTGCCATTACTTGTGGCGTTTAGACAATACCAAGAAACTGAGTATTTAAGGAAAATGGAAGGCCATATCGCTAAGTGGTGCAGGGGTTCGGGCCTGAGGTTCCATCCCCAGCACTGTAAATACTACTAAGAACATCTGTAATGCAATGTTCTAAAAGGTTAATGAAAAAAAAATTATGAGACAGTAAAGCGCGCACAGTAGCCCAAGCTTTCCTAGAACCCTGGGCTCAGGACTAGTGTGAGTGTGAGCCACCACCCTATTCATTTAGCTGATGATGTTAGATAACACGGAGAGCCAGTCCTGGCGGGGCATAGGAGGCAGAGGCAGAGAGATTTCTGTGAGGTTCAAGCTATGTAGGCTACATTAGTGAGTTCCAGGCCAGACAGGGGGACACAATGAGACTCTGGATCAAAATACACACACACACACACACACACACACACACACATATACACACACACACACCATAGGAAGGGGGAGAAAGAGCACTGTAATCCTACATGCAACACTATGGACTAGACAAGCAAGACGACCCGTGCCTGCTGACACGTCCGACTAATTACTAAGAAATTTTGGTTGGATTTGAGGCCTGCACCACAGGAAGAATTCCCATCTGGTACTGTAAACCGGTCAAAAGCCTGTGGCTTGTGAGGTCATCGGTACTAGTAGAAGACACTACTGTGGTCTTGCTGAAGGACTTGAGATACCAGTCAAATTGCCTTCTAAATAGCTACGTGTATAGGTTAATACTGCTCTCAGCTTTCTTCAGAGAAGCCATGGGCAGGGGTCACGGGGGAGACTCCTACCCAGTTGGTCAGAGTGATGAGAGGTAGAAACTGCTGGATGCTCATCCATGAATGAGACCTCTGTAACACTCCACAGCTCAGAGAGCATCACGGGATAGAAGGTCTGAGGAAAGGGTGGTACTGTGGCTGTCTAATGCTGACTTCCGGGCACGGTGTGGTCATGGCCATTTTTTAACTCACAGCGATGCGCTTACTAGACTAGATCTGCTTAAGATTGAGCCCATCCTGTCAGAGAGGAGGGAGAGGCTCGGGAGGCCCCACCCTTCCCTGAAGACTTCCAGGCAAATAATCTTTAATAGGGGAAGGAGAGATATTTTTCTTAGTGCTTCGAGCTACCGATAAAGGGCATGTGCTCCTGTAAGCAAGTCCAATGAAACTCACTGGGGAAACCAAACTGGAAATAGGAAGGGGAACTACTCCGGAAGGAGTCCGGGTGGGTCAGTGGGATTGGGAAGGGGCTAGAGAGATTAGTGGGGTATGCATGGCCATGACCAATATATATTCTGTACACGTATGAAAATGTCATATGAAACCCATGATTATGTGTAATTAATATATATGCTAGTTAAAACAAAACAATAAAAGGCTGGCACTATGCCACGGCAGGTTTAAAAAAAATGTCTACCACCAAGCCTGATAAATTGCCTTGGCTATCGGGGACCCAAATGTTGGAATGAGAGAATCCCAAAAGTTGTCTTTTGACCTCCATATGTATGTATAGCATGGCACATGTGTGTCCCCACACAAGAATAAACAGTAAATGGAATTTAAATGGCGTAATCAGCAGGTCATCATGGCACATGCTTTTAATTCCAGCACTCAGAAGACAAAGGCAGACTTAGCTTAGGCTACATAGTAAGACTTTGTCTTCCAACCCGAATTAAAGGCCATGACAAAATGGTAGTGTAGGTCAATGGGTACAATCTTTGCCTTGCATATGTGGAGTCCTCAGTTGAATCCAGAGTGATGAAGATGCTCACTTGCAATCCCAGGATGCAGGAGATGGAGGCAATAAGACTTCAGATGAATTTGAGGCTGGCTCAGCACACACAAAACCCAGTCTCTTTGGGGATATTTTTTGACATAATAAAGACTGAAATTAGGACATCATGCATTTGAGGCAAGTACTTTACCACTAAACTATAGCTCCTTTCCTGAGACTCTGTCCTAAAAGCAGAGGAGGAAGAAGACAGAGTCAGAATTGTCCAGATTTTTGCCTTGGGTGTCTGAAGCCATAGTACAACTGATTAGTGCTCTGTGGGGTCTTGATTGGAAGAGTCCTGCTTCTCCTACCTATATAGATGCTAATTTCAGAATAGAAATGTCCAGTGATTTATGTGGGCCATTGAGACAACCACATCTTTATTAAAGCTTAACTAAGGTGAAAATTTGAAAGAGGAATGGGAACCGGGCATGATGGTACACACTTGTAATCCTAGCACTAGAGAGAGAGAGACACAGAAACAGAGAGACAGGGACAGAGAGACAGAGAAAGAGAGAGAGAGATTTGAGACTCGCCCAGGGCCACATTGCTACTAAATGTCTGAGGTCATATTTAAATTCATTTCTCTGTGACACTGTCCCTATCTCTGTGAGAGTAAAATCAAGGCCATTAAATGCTGAGATGATCTGCCCCGGTCCCTTTACCTCTCTGACCAGGTACAGCCAACCATTTCCACCTGTACCGCTCACTCCAGCCGCGCGGTGTTCACAGATCTAACTTCTGCCGCACGGCTTTGGTCTTCTGCTGTTGTCCAGCCTCCCAGAAATCTTTATCCTGCCACTGAACTGTGGGATTTGTTCTCTCCCTTTCTTTCTCCCTGCAAATCTTTTTTTAGCATATGTGTGTAAATGGGTGTGTGGGAGGGGCTGCTTATGTATGTGTGCCAGAGGACCTCTGAAGGCCAGAGGTCAACTGTAACTACTGTTGCTCAAGAGCTCTTCACCTTGCTCTTTTTTTTTTTTTTTAAAACAGACTCATTTGTCCCAGGGCTCATCAAATAGGCAACTGGCCAGCAAGACCCAGAGATCCACAGCCTCTGCCTCCCCTGCACACGAATGAATACAAGCATGCTACCATGCTCCTCTTATTCCTGAGGGTTCTGGGGGGGGTCTCTGATCTTCACATCAACAAAGTGGGTGTGTTGGCTTGAATATGCTTGGCCCAGGGTGTAGCACTATTAAGAGGTATGGCCTTGGGTTGTGGGCTATAAAACCCTCACCCTAGCTGCCTGGAAGCCAGTCTTCTCCTAGCACCCTTTAGATGAAGATGTAGAACTCTCAGCTCCTCCTGGACCATGCCTGCCTGGATGCTGCCATGTTCCTGCCTTGATGATACTGGACTGAAACCCTGAACCTATAAGCCTGCCCCAGTTAAATGTTGTCCTTTATAAGACTTGCCTTGGTCATGGTGTCTGCTCACAGCAGTAAAACCCTAACTAAAACTATCTCCAAAGTCTCTCAAATCCTGTTCTTTTTTTTTTTTTTTTTTTTTTAGGCATGTCTTCTCTGGACACCTGTTTCATTAGTAATCCAAGCCAGATATAATGGAGGATACCTGTGATGCCAGCTACTTAGGAAGCTGAGGGAGGAGGATCACTGAACACCAGCAATTGGAGATCAACTAGTAACATAACAATACTCCACTTCAAAACTAACCAGTAAGAGGCTGTCCAGATGGTTCAGCAGGCAAAAGAGGAAGCCTGGAGGCCTGAATTGATCCCAGATCACACAGCAGGGAGAGACAATTAGCTCCCAAAAGTTGGCCTGTGATACACATACATCATCATCACACAGCAATATCAAATTAAATTAAAAAAAATAAGACTACAGTTTGTGAGCATGAGGATGAATACTCATAATACCAAAAAATTGGGAGACAGGAGAATTGCCAGTTCAATTGGCAATGAAGATCCTGTCTTAAATTAATAATGGGCTGGGTTGTAGTTTGGTGATAAAGGAGGTGCCTAACAAATAAAATACCACAGGCTAGCAGTATGAGGTGGCTCATGCCGTTGATTCCAGAAAGAGGATCAGCAGTTCAAGGTCATCCTTGGCTATATATTGAGTTCAAAACCATCCTGAACTACAGAAATCCTTGCCCACCCTCTTCTGCCCCACTAAGGAAAAAATATTTATAAGCAAGAAAAAGGCCTCTAGGTACATGTTCTGTGCGTTCATTATAAGTTAAATCTAGTGAACAAGGGTTCAAAGACGGTATTGAGAAAAGGAGTTGAACCTTTTAGAGTCGTCTTCCCAAAAGACACACAGCCTTAATGGCTCTGCACTTTTGGATTGGTTTTGTTTGTTTCCTATTATGATAATTGCACCTTTTTTTTTGTTGTTTTGTTTAGTTTTTGTTTTTAAATAGTAATCACCAACAGGAAACACCCATCGACCAAAAAAAAAAAAAAAAAAAAAAAAAAAAAGATACAGTCCTGGGTCTTGAGAAGTTTGGTTTGGAAGGACCAAGGAAAACACACCAGATAGTTTGGTGTCTAATGCACCTCCCTGGGTGCTGACTCTAGAGTTTATCTTCTGGCACCACCCCTTGGGTGACAAACAGCAGGAACCATTTATTCTGGGGTGGGGGTTACTTAGAAAGTCTGCTGCCTGAGGGTAATTGCCCTATTTACTTGCTCCCTTCCATTTAGCCAGCTCACCCCAGCTGCAGGTTGGCCAGGGGTTAAGCTGCCTCAAGGGGATAGCTATAATAGTTAATGTACTACACACATCCATAAAAGATTAAAGATCAGCTCTTGCTTTAGCTGAACTGTAACTGTCTGTTTGGGTTGTCTGTCCCACTCCCCCACCCCAACACCATCACCACCTTGCTGTCTGGGGAAGTGAGCCTTGTTTTCTGTTTGAAGATAATTAACCCAGTGGGGCTCAGAGTTCCTGGATGGAGGCTCTTAGATACAGCTTCCTTTCGTGAGCACTTGTTGGGGCCAGGCTCCCAGGTAAACACTTTCTGCAAATCTCTCTCCCTCGGTTGCTCCATTTACCAGCCCTCTGAGGCAGATGGAGGTCTCACGGTTTGCTGGTTGCCAGAAGAGAGTCTGCTGTGAGCTCTGCTCTGGGTTTCTGGTCCTTTAACATCTCTTGCCATCTCTTTACCATTAACCCCTTCCTTGAGTCAAAGGTTCGTCTACCGTTACGCATATCGTCTGTCAATGCTGATGAATATCTGTCTGCATCTGTGCAATGCTGATGTCTGTCTGCATCTGTGCGATGCTGAAGAGATAAAGGCTTCAAAGACTTTGTCAAGCAATGAGCACAGGTCACAAAGCTCTGAGGCCAAATGCACTCCAGCCACTCGTGTGTGAGGCCCTGGGTTCGATCCTGTACCACAATTGTTTATTGTTTACTGTGGTAGTGCAGGTTATAAACCCAGCTCCAGAAAGACTGAAGCAGGAAAATCAAGCATTGAAGAATGGGCTGGAGAAATGGCTGCACAGTCAATAGCTTGTGCCACTTTTACAAAGGAACTAAGTTTAGTTCCAAACACCCAAGTCAGACGGTTCACAATTGTCTATGAATGCAGCTTCAGGGGGAGTGACAATTCAGGCCTCCTTGGGCAGTATAATCTCATGTACACACACACACACTTAAAAAATACTTTTTTTTTTTTTTTTAAGAATTTAAGGCTTAGACTGGAAATGTATAAAGCTCAGTTGATAGAATACAAGCACCTGTAAATAAAATTAGGCCTGGTGGCAAACAGCTACAATGCGATAACCAGGGGTTAGATACTGGAAGATCCAAAGTTCAAGATAAAAAAAAAAAAAAAATAGAGGGAGGCAGGGGCAGCCTGGTTTACAGATCAATTTCAAGGACAGCCTGGGCTACACAGAGAAACTCAGTCTCAAAAAACAACAACAAAAAAAAGTTCATCACCAGTGACATGCCAAGTTTAAGGAGACTCTGTCTTAAAACTTAAATAAGGACCTGGAGCAATAACTCAGAGTTAAGATCATTTGTTGCAGGGTGGACTGATGGATGGCTCAGTGATTAAGAGCACTGACTGCTCTTCCAGAGGTCCTGAGTTCAATTCCCAGCACCCACATGGTGGCTCACAACCATCTGTAATGGGATCTGATGCCCTCTTCTGGTGTGTCTGAAGACAGCTACAGTGAACTCACAAACATAAGATAAATAAACAGTTCATATCAGGCACTCAGGTGGCATACATGCACATACAGGCAAACACTCATACACATGACAAAATAAAAAAGAGGTAAAGGCTTATCTGAGTAGTGACAGGGTGAGTTCGAGGCCAGCCTTGAGAACTTAATTTGGTCTTTTCTGAAAAGGAGCAAAAGATGTAAAAAACAGGCTGAAGAGATGGCTTAGAGGGCAAGAACAGTTGCTACACAAATCTGAGGACTTGAGTTCAAATCCCCAACTTGGTACGGTTTGCAGGAGCTTGTAACCCCAGTGCTCTGGGGGTAGAGAGGCCTCTAGTCTATCTCCAGTTTCACTGACAGATCTTGTCTGAGGATGGTAAAGCAGAGGATGGTAGAACAAGGCCCCTGACATGCTCCTCTGGCACACACACACACACACACACACACACACACACTACATACAACACATACACCCATACTACATACCCACACACACACACACACACACACACACACACACTACATACAACACATACACCCATACTACATACCCACACACACCAAACACATATTTCACCCATATACCTCACCTGCATAACACACACACATACCACACACTACACACACACTCACAACACATACACCACACACACACAAACCCACACCACACACACATTATACATCATATACAGGTACCCACTCCCAACACCTCCCACAAACCCACACCACACACACATGCACAGGCACACATACAGACCACATACAATTGCTTTCTTAAAGCTTTTGGGGTATCAGCGCATGTGTGACTGCAGGTATCTTTGGAGTCTAGAAGTGGGCTTAGGATCCCATGGAGCTGGAATTACAGGAGGTCGTTAGCCCTCTGATGTGTGCTAGGAAAAGAACTTGGGTCTTCTGGAAGAGTAGAAAGTACTCTTAACCTCTAAGCAATTTCTCCAGACCCTCAACCTAATTTTTAAAAAGAGAGAAAAAAAAAAAAGAAAAAAAGAAAAAGAAAAAGAAATAGAAAGGAAGGAAAGAAGGAAAGAGGGGACTTAACAATATGGTCCTAGTCAGCAGCATTTGATAAAAAAGCAAAAGCAGAGTATGAGAGAGAGCCTCACTAGGAAGCAGAGATGCCACACTGTCACAGACATCTAGTACTAGAGGCCAAGGCTGTTAGTGACCAGGAGACCGAGTTGGGTGGCGGCTGATGACACCTCCATCTGTTCATCCTTGGTGACTGCCATTAGCTACACTAAGAAACCACACAAAGGCCCACACTGGCTACTGTAAATGCAAAAATGGTTAAAGATTCCGGTCCCAGTTTCCACTCTGGTGGGAAGATGGGAACCCAGAGTCAATGTGATAATGCACAGCAAGCCTCAGCTCCCCTTCCAGCTGGCCACCCATTACCTCCTACCAGAGGAGGAGACAGCCTCAAAGACAAGATGCAAATACTCAGAGGCTGAGGCGCCAGCTCCACCTCCTATAGCCAGGCAGCTTCTATGACCTAGCATAGATGAACAGGAAACCCCGCGTGACTCACCTAACACAGTGACGTGTACCGAGACTACCGTGCTGGCATCCTGGCGGTCCTAACAGTGGCGGTGCAGATGTGGCTGAGTAGAAACTGCAAAAAGACAAAGCAGAACCAAAATAACAAAACAAAACAGAAGAGCAACAACTGCAAGCAGTAAGGTTTTGTCATCTGTTACCGGCTCTTCCCGTGAAGGAAGGTCAGAAACAAACTGCAAGACCACGACCCCTTTGAAGGTGTGACTTCGGGGAAAATCCTTCTAACCTAAAATGACAGGTTATAGACTGGAATAAGAACGATGTCTTCAGACTCTTCAAACTCCACGCAAGGATGGGGAAACCAAGTCCCGCGGAGCAGAGGGGGCTTACCCAGTGGCAGACTCTGTAAAACAAAAAGCCCTCAGCAACACACAGGCTCCTTCTTTCTGTTTTCTTCTCAGCACGGTCTCTTCTCTCTTCGTTTTCAGTTTTGGAGAGTTTTGCTAGAGAGGGTGACTTTGTAGCCCAGATTGGCCTCGCAAATACGAGGATTACCACCACCACTTGACTCCTATTTATAACATATATAATAGATATATATATTTAAAACAATATATATGTAAAATATATGTGTGTGAAAATATATATGTAGAATTATATATAATATAATATATACATATATGTGCACATATATTTGTTTATTATTTTAATTTTTCTTGAAATTTCAAGACAGTTTTTCTTTGTAGTTCTGGCTGTCTTAGAACTTAGTATATAGACCAGGCTGACATCGAACCTGATTCTGCCACTTGAGTGCTAGGAATAAAGGCAGGCATGTCCCATCGCCGCCCTATTTGTATTATGTATATGCATATGTATGTATGTGTGTGTATATGTGTATAATACTTTTTAAAAAAGATTTATTAACTTATTATGTATACAGTGTTCTGCCTGCATGTATGCCTGCAGGCCAGAAGAGGGCACCAGATCCCATTACAGATAGTTGTGAGCCGCCATGTGGTTGCTGGGAATTGAACTCAGGACCTCTGGAAGCGCTCTTAACCGCTGAGCCATCTCTCCAGCCCATAAGTACTTTCTAATACATGTTCTTGTACCTGTGTTGGGAAGGATTACCACAGCACTCCCCTGGATGTCTGAGGACAACTTATGGAATAAGTTTTTCCCTTTCAGCATGTGGCTCCTAGGGATCAAAGTCAGGTTGTCAGGTCGATGGAAACAAGACAAGATCTTGCTATGTAGCTCAGGGTGGCTTAGAAGTCATTATGAAGCCCAGGCTAGTATAATTTCTTTAGTCATAGAGACTTGGGTGGATTCCTGACCCTGCGCTCACAGTGTGATTTTGGTTAATGACATAAGAACTCTAATCCCACTATTTTCACTTGTCAAATTAAAAAACGATGTCAGTCTTACTGGGTTGCCATAAAGGTTGTATTATATGACATATGTATTAAGCAATAATTAAAATGTATACCTAGTTCCCATTTTATAGGTGAAGAACAAAAGCTTGCTACAGCTTCTCCTTTTCTTTCTCTCTCTTTCTTCTTTTAAAAAGATTTATTTATTTTACATGAGTACACTGTAGGGCATCAAATCTCATTACAGAAGGCTGTGAGCCACCATGTGGTTACTGGGAATTGAACTCAGGACCTCTGGAAAAGCAGTCAGTGCTCTTATTCTCTGAGACATCTCTCCAGCCCCAGCTTCTTCCTTAAGAGGTTTGGAAAAAAAATCTTTCTGCATTAAGATTGGATGGGTTTGACCCTTGCCCCAAGAGCCACTTTTTTGTCCAGGAGATCTAAAAAACCAAGCACTCAGAATCCTGCCTAGCCTATATGGTCTAGTGGACAAACAGGTTATGAAACTACCTAGCAATGACTCAGCCTGGACCTGCTCTGCTGGTCACAGTCAGCAGGCTGAGGCTGTTTGGTTGCATGCTGAAAGGACACTGTGTCTAACAAACACATTGCCTGTCAAAGCCCTGTCTGGGTGCCAAGCACAGACTGTGAACTCTGGTCACTGGGACGTCATGAATGACTGAACCGGGGTACCAAAGCCGTATTCGGCTCCTGCTTGTTAATCTTATCTAACGATGGCCCAGAGCTAATGTCAGGATAAAGGAATGTGCTGGAGGCTGAGGAGCTTCTCTCAAGAAGTTTGGCCTGGCTTTTGAAACCCTGGGAACCTGTCTTTACCCACTTGAAACATGAACTTCTTACAGAAAATGCACCTCAACCAACCATTGAACTGAGAACGGGGCTCCAATGGAGGAGTTAGAAAAAAAAAAAACTGAAGGAGCTGAAGGGGTTTGCAACCCCATAGGAAGAACAATAGTATCAACCAAACAGATTCCCTGAAGCTCCCAGAGACTAAACCACCAACCATAGAGTACACATGGAGGGACCCATGACTCCAGCCACATATGTAGCAGAGGATAACCTTATAGTGTATCAATGAGAAGAGAGGCCCTTGGCCTTGTGAAGGCTGGATGCCCCAGGATAGGGGAACAGGAGGGCGGGGAGGCCAGAGGGAGTGGGTGGCTGGGTGGAGGAAACTCTTACAGAGGCAGGGAGAGGGGGGATGGGATAGGGAGATTCCAGAGGGGAAACTGGAAAAGGGGATAACATTTGAAATGTAAGTAAAGAGAATAAAAAAAAAAAAAAAAAGGTTGGAAAAGAAAAGAAAATGCACACCTTGGAAAGTTGTCATTTAACAATAAAGAGTGCAAAATTTCTAAAATACAAAGCATTATTTGTAAGTTGATAATAGAATCCTGTGCTGAAACCCATCTTCCACAATTCTGCTGGGAACTTGCACCGTCTACAAGCTAGGGTTCATATTATGGTAGGATGCTTCTGCTCACCCAGAAAAGCAGGCCAAAGTGAGCACAGACCCCAGCCCCAGGCCATTTATATCACTCCAAGCATTTTGGTCATTAGATTATTCTCTAATATTAAAGTATTGCAACACTTGGGAGATGGGGGCAACCTAAGCTATGTAATGAATTAGAGACTAACCTGGGCTACATGAGACCCCTGTCTCAAAAGAACCAAAAAAAAAAAAAAAAAATCCAAAAACCTTTAGGAGTTAGTGTCTTACCATGTAGCCCAGGCTGGACTCAAATTCATTGTTCTCCGGCCTCAGCCTCCTAATTCCTAAAAGCTGGGTGGACAGACTTGTATCTTCATGTCTGGTTGAGAAAGAAAGAAAAACTATTAACAAGGAGCTGTAGGGGTTGTGGGGGGGGGAGGCCCCGCAAAGATCTCCAGGACATCGTCTCTCATCAGTTTGTAAATGAATTGAAGAAAGGGTGACAAGGGAGGGACAATATCCTGGAAGATCTAGGCTAGCTCAATTTGGGATCACACCTGTCATTATGAAAGAGGAATACCCCGGGCAGTGGTGGCCAGCCACTCCCTCAGTCCCAACTACTAGGAGGCAGAAGTAGGCAGATCTCTCTGAGAACAGGGACAGCTCACTCTACAGAGCAAGCTCCAGGACTCGTGTGTGTGTGTGTGTGTGTGTGTGTGTGTGTCTTTGTGTGAAGGGGGGGGGAAGAGGGAGAGAGAGAGAGTTGACTAAGAAGTCAAGGAGATGCGTTGTACTTTAAATGTGCCCTGAGAGGTTTGTACTCAGGAGACAATCCCCAGGACAACACCAGTGAACTGTGAAACTTTTAGAAGTGACTGAGTCACGGTGCTCTGCTTGCATGAGCAGACCCAGGAAAGCCCTTGTTATAACAGGACTGGCTTCCTTTTAACAACAGGACTGCCCTCCTCTTTTCTCTCCTTCCACCAAAGTCCTGTCTCTTTCTCCTGCCTTCTGCCTTGTTCTAATGCCCTTACCATCCCATCTTAAAATCCTCAGCCTTCAGAATGTAAAGACATCACAATTCTTACTCATTAGCCATTGCTCAGTCTAAGCTGTTGTGGTGACTCATGCCTGTAATCTTACCATTCTCTGAGACGTGATAATCATCATATGTTCCAGGCCAGCCTGGGCTACCTAGTAAATTCAGGCAAACCTGGGCTACAGAGTTAGGCCTTTCTCAGAAAACAAAAGAACAATGACAACAGCAAACAAAAAAGTTAGGCTACAACAGGATTTATTCATTTATTTAGCGTGTGTGCATAGGTGGGATGATGGGGGACACAAGTCATCGCGCGCGTGTGTCATCTGTCACACTCGTTTGAAGAAGTTGCCTTTTTCCATCCAACAAGTGCCTTTACCTCCTGAGTCATCTGGCTGTCCACCACCACTGAATTTGGAAAGTGAAATAAGCCAGTAGCAAAAGGCCACCTATTATAATTATTTTATTTAGACAAACTGTCTTTATAGCCAAATATGGCCTTTAATTTCTAATCCTTTTTTTTACCATTTTTGCATAAAACTATATGAATATATTTTTGTTAGTACTTGTTTTTTAAAGGTTTGATAATATGCATTGAAATCTGACTAGTTACAATGAGCATAAAGTACAGGTAAAACAAAACATAACATGGAAGTAGTCAAAGTTTTCTTGGTGTATAAAGATTAAACATAATAATTTTTAAATACCAAGAATTGCCACAAGGCTATCTTCTTAGCTCTTGAATTATTGATGATTTAAGGTCTAGGTGTACCCCACTCTGAGAGGGTGCTATCCACTTATTTTTTTAATTTCTAATCTTATTTTCACCTTCCTAGTGCTGGAATGACAGACAATTCTACACCTGGTTTTTTTTTTTTTTTTTTGTACTCAGATAAGTACTGGAGGGAAAGCAAGCCCTCTTCCAACTACACTGCACATCCAGCTCACTTGTATTCCCATTGTTTTCTATTCCCATTTGTTTATGTTCAGGCTGGCAAGTATGTCTGTGCATGCCTAGAATCCCAAGCACTTGACAGATAGAGTCAAGGAGATCAGGAGTTCAAGGTCAACCTTATTTATATAGAGGAGTCAAGGCCTGTCTGAGCTACAGGAGAGCTTGTCTAAAAGAGATAAAGTAAAAATGAAACCCAAGGGGTTGGAAAGACTGGTAAAGGCACTTGCCACCAAGCCTTAGGGTCTGAGTTCAAATCCCAGGACCCACATGGTGATGGTAGAGGGAGAAAAACCAGATCTCACAAGATGCTCTCTGGCCTCCACACTCACACCATGGCTGAACTGAATTAATGTAATTTTTAAAAGTTGTTTAGGGCTGGAGAGAGAGCTCAGTGGTTAAGAACACTTGTTCTTGCAGAGGACCTGGTTTGGTCCCCAGCACCTACAGAGTAGCTCCTTAACCTCATTTCCTGGAGGATCGGGCACCTTCTTCCAACGTTTTGGGGCACTTGTTTACATGGAGACAAGATACTCATGCACATAAATAAAGTAAATCCAAAAAAGATTAAAGAAAAACATGATGCATAGAGAGTTTCAAGAAAGAAAGTCAACAAATCCAAAAGCAGTTATCTAGCATATACGACTTTGGTCCCCAATTTATTTTTATTTTTTTGAGGTGGGGTTTTGAGACAGGGTTTTTCTTTGTAGCTCTGACTGTCCTAAAACTTGCTCTGTAGACCAGGCTAGCCTCAAACTCAGAGATCCAGATGCCTCAGCATCCTGAGTGCTGGGATTAAAGGCCTGCACTATCCCCAGCCGGCTTGATCCCAAATTGTGTGTTGGGGGCATCAATTCACCTTGTAACCCAGGCTGGCTTTCACCTTGCAATCATCCTGGCTCAGCCTTCCATCTGCTAGAATCAGAGGGATGTGGCATGACAGAACTTACTGTTCGGGTTCTACTGAACACCTAAAGTAGATGAGTCTGTCGAGACCGTTTAACTCCAAATGGACAGAAATTTGGGGGGTTGCCAAGAGTGATGACAGAGACAGATAATCTCAGGACTTGGGAAGTGGAGGCAGGAGAATGAGGAATGCCTGGAACTCCATGCAAGTTCCAGGTTAACATAGGCCACATAAAACCCCCTTTGATACTAACACTAATACTAAAATACTAATACTAACACTACTACTAAAACACACTAATACTAGAAGTAGAAACTTTAGGGTTCTTTGGAAAGTCAGTTACGTTGGATGGTGTTTTGCTGGGCTAAACACATGAAGGAATGTTTCAGGAATGTTGAGCTGAAGCAGAAACAGGTGAAAGGATGTTCTGCTAAAGTGAGCAGGTGAAAGAACACGAGATGAAAGATTCTTTGCTAATGACACACATGCGTTGGTCTGCCTTACATTATGCAGTTGAGCTCATTTTGTCAGGACTCCATAGAGGAAAGCACACCAAAAACACTTCTGGTGGTGTGCTATATTTCTTGCTGCTTCCTTGGACTTAGCTTGATTGGCAAAGTGATGTCAGCTGAGACAGACTTTATTTATAGAATTTTATTAAGACTCGAGAGTTGGGGGGTTGGAGAGATGGCTCAGTGGTTAAGAGCAATGACTACTCTTCCAGAGGTCCTGAGTTCAAATACCAGCAACCACATGGTGGCTCACAACCATCTGTAATGGGATCTGATGCCCTCTTCTGGTGTGTCTGAAGACAGCTACAGTGTACTTATATAATAAATAAACAAACAAAATTTTAAAACAAAAACAAAAAAGTCCAAAGAGTTGAGACAAGACCATGGTAAAACAAGACCATGGAGGACATGTCATGTGAAGGAATATTAAAAAACTCAAAAACGACAAAGGTGAATTTGACTTGCCTATAAAGCAAGCTGGACAACACTTTTTGGCCTCATGTCTTTGCTGATCTGTGTTTTACTGAGAGAGGTACAGTCTAGAAATTTTCTTGACATTCCTGTTGGCCCTGGTCTCTCCTCTGATCCTGCTGAAGCTGAGGCCTGGCTGTCCCTGCTAGTTCTTGCCACTGCTGTTGATTCCTGTTTGCAATCCCAGCTCTACTGAACTGGTCCGCTGGTATATCCATGACGTGTTTGTGAGTGGATGGAGCTGCTGATGCTGACTCATGAACTGAACTGCTGATTTCCTGTCAACACACATGATATTTGATCCTAAAAAACCATTTCTAAACATGTCTGTTAGGCAAGCACTCTGCCAACTAGGATACACACAGCCTCTTTTTACCCTTGTTTTTATTTGACTTGTTTTAAAGGTGAGTCTCACTCTGAGCCCAGACTGACCTGAAACTCACTATGTAGACCAGGTTGGCCTTGAACTTGCAGCAATCCTCCTGCCCTCAGCATCTCTAGGGCTGAGACAGACAGGGGGTCACCATGCCTGTCTGTTTCCTTGGCAGATGCAAATAGAAATATTCACTCCCCTTCACATCCAGTCTTCGATGGTTTGTTTGCTTGGCTCAGAGAGTGGCACTATTAGAAGGTGTGGCCTTGTTGGAGTAGGCATGTCACTGTGGGTGTGGGCTTTAAGACCCTCACCCTATGCCTGGGAAGTCCATCTTCTGCTAGCAGCCTTCAGATGAAGATGTAGAACTCTCAGCTCCTCCTGGACCATGCCTGCCTGGATGCTGCCATGTTCCTGCCTTGATAATAATGGACTGAACCTCTGAACCTGTAAGCCAGCCCGATTAAATGATGTCCTTATAAGAGTTGCCTTGGTCATGGTGTCTGTTCACAGCAGTAACTAAGACACAATCTAAACTTGCCTTTCTTTTTCTTGCTTTTCTAGTGCAAACCTTGTTTTGTTTTCTTTCTTTATTTTTAAGATTTATGTATTTATTTTATATGTGAGCACACTGCCGCAGTCTTCAGACACACCAGAAGAGGGCATCAGATCTTATTACAGATGGATGTGAGCCACCATGTGGTTTCTGGGAATTGAACTCAGGACCTCTGGAAGAGCAGTCAGTGCTCTTAACCTCTGAGCCATCTCTCCAGCCCCTGTTTTGTTTCTTACATGTCTCAGCAAACATGCTGGGCACAATTCTCATTGATTGAGCTTGCTGAACAGGCTCTTCATTCTACCAATCTCTGTGTTCTAACCAGCTAGAGCAGACTTCATGGTGTATCCGCATCTGGAGATAAGGAGGTAGGGTCAGGCCATCCAGAACTAGGGTTAGATTAGTACATTACCAAACAAAGTAGTCACAAGCTGTTTCCAGAAGACAAGGAAGAGGCTGGTAGGCAAATTCATAGCCGGTTTCCAGGATATTTGAGATATGGCTGATTCAGCTTGTCTCCTTGTCTGTTCGTAAGTAATGTTTTTCCATGCCTGTTTGAACCCCTCTCCAGCTCAGTAGGACTTTGCACCCATTCACTTCTACAAACAAACAGTTTGGGCCCAATTTATCAACTTTTCCAGGCAGATCTGTTTCTATAGCTACACACCCATCCCGTGGCCTAAGCCAATGGTTCTGTCTCTCAGGACCTCAGCCTGTAAAGGCAAAATCTACCTACTCATCTTCCAAGACCAGATAACCCACATTTCCCCCGCTTGAAGACTTTCTAACTTTCCCCTACTTACAACTAACCTCAGAATGCCTTACCTGCCTGAAGGCTCTGTCACCGCCTCTCTGTTAGTTGGATTAGATGTTTACTGTCTTTTTCTCCTCTGTGAGACCCTAAAGCTCTTGAAGGCAAGGACCATACTCTATTTATTCTTCCATCTGCATAAATGATCCTGGGTTATTTAATTAGTCTGTGATACTGGAGAAAGGCATCCATATCGCTGAGGTTTGGCTTGTGTAGGTGTGTGTGTGTGTGTGTTTCAGTTAGAGTTTTACTGCTGTGAACAGACACCATGACCAAAGCAACTCTTATAAAGGACAATATTTAATTGGAACTGGCTTACAGGTTCAGAGGTTCTGTCCATTATCATCAAGGTAGGAACGTGGCAGTGTCCAGGCAGACATGGCCACTAGAGGAGCTGAAAGTTCTATATCTGAAGGTAAACAGAAGACTGGCAGCTAGGAGGAGGGTCTCAAAGCCCACCCTCAGTGTCACACTTCCTCCAACAAGGTCATACCTACTCCAACAAGGCCACACCTCCTAATAGTGCCATTCACTTCCCTGTGCCAAGCATATTCTCACCAACACAGTGTGTGTTGGGAATTTAATTTGATGCAGGTTCTCCCATGTGCTGAGGTATCTATGCAAATACTCTACCACTGAGCTATATTTATTTCAGCCGGTTTATTCTTTTATGAAATAAGGTTGATGCTAGCTCTCTCCCCATTTGTTTTTGGTGTGTGTGTATGTGTGTGTGTGTGTGTGTGTGTGTGTGTGTATGTGTGTGTGTGAATTCTCAAGTGTGTGGACTAAGACACATAAATAATTTTAAGTTTATTTATTTATTTATTTTTGGTACAACATCTCATTATGTAGCTCTGCTTGGCCTGAAACTCATTATGCTGGCTTCAAACTCACAGAGATCCTCCTGCCTCTTCTCCCAAGTAGTGGGATTAAAGGCAGGTGCCACCACGCCTGACCTAATTTTTAGGCCTGTATACACTAGGCATGCCTTGATTGGACGAACGCTCATGTTGACAGAGCTGGAGTTCAAATGTTCTCTGGGTGAAGATTGGTAAGGACTGTTCCAAATGCCATTCTCAGTAGGAAACAGTGCCTGGCACACAGCAGAGGAAGCAGTGAGTGTTGCTAAATGCTTTGCTCAGTAGAACTGAATCCATTTCCGATTTTGCTGCCCTTTGCCCTGGATTGCTTAGGCCCTCTCCAGTTCACCCAGGAGGCTTCATCAGACCCAAAGCTCTCTTGGAGGGTCTCAGTTAACATCGTGGGGAGCTGGGTCTCATCTTCCAAGCATTCCTCTGAGGGTTGGAGGTAGAGGGTTGATTAGGGAGGGATAGGCTGGAAGTCCTAGATCTGACACTGCCCAGAGGTCTTTGTGCTGACCCAGAAAACTGCTGGAACTCGTTTCAAGAGAGCCGCTGCTGCCTGTTGGGGAAAGTGTTAGCCTTACCCTACCCTCCACCATGGTCCCAGGAGTCCAAAGTCCAAGGCTGCCCTTCTGTTATGAACGTAGTCCTCACCCTTTGCCTCCCAAGGCTTTCTTGGTATTAAAACCACTTCTTCGGTGTGAACCTCTTCACTCCACACTGTCTGAAAGACGCCTGTAGAAGGAGCCATGGAGGTGAGGTATGAACTCACTGAATTCATCTTTGCTCCTTTAGACAGTTTTCCCTGAAAGGGAGCTGGGAAGGTGGCCCAGAGGTAAATCACTAGCATCCATGTCAAACTGGCCTGGCTTCATTTGTGAGCCCCAGATTCAGTGAGAGACTCTGCTCTTCCCCCAAATATGATAGGGCCTGGAAAGATGGCTCGGAGGTCAAGAACAATTACCACTCTTCCAGAGAACCTGAGTTCAATTCCCAACACCTATGGTGCAGAGAGAGGGGCTCTCCAACACCAGTAACTTCAGATCCAATGCCTCTTCTGAGGGTACCAACGCTGATATGTGCACACACAGAGACACACACACATGAGTATATATATATATATATATATATATATATATATATATATATATATATGCATGTATGCACTACACACACACACTAAAATACAATATTTGCTTTCTAGTTACCAAGTGCTTGAGTCTTCCCAAGTATTGAGAACATCATGTGTTAATGTTATTTCATTCAGAAATTTTCCAGCCTTGGTGCCATTGACTTCTTGGACTGGATAATAGTTTGTTATGGGGTATGTCTTGTGTGACATAGAATGCTTAGCAGCACCCCTGGCTTTGACACAATGAAAGTCAGGAGGACCACGAGTTGGGATAAACAAAAACGTCTCCAGACCTTGTCAAGTGTTCTGACAGGTAAATTATTCATAAATGAGAATGACAGAGGTTTCTTTTCTTAATTTAATTTTTTTATTATTAGTGTGTGTGTGTGTGTGTGTGTATGAGAGAGAGACAGAGAAAATTGTGCACATCAGAGCACATGCATAGTGATCAGAAGACAACCAGGAAAAGGCAGTTCTCGCCCTTCACCAGGTGGGCTCTGAGCATCAGTCTCAGGTCAGTCTTGGTGGCAAGTGGCTTTTCATGCGGAACTATCCCATCAGACCTAATAACACCTTTATAGACAGACAGACAGACAAAGACACTATAGCCCTTGCTGTCTTGAAATTTTCTATGTAGACTGTGCTGACCTCAAAGTCAAAGAGATCCCCCTGCCTCTGGAATCTCTATGCCGAGTCTAAAGGTGTGTGCCCGCTACAGCTATCATAACTTTTTTTGACATTAATGATCACATTACCATTTCATAGATGAAAAGAAAATTAAACGTGTTATTAATGGTCGTCTGAGCGCTTGGCTCTGTTTGTTTATACTCTGCCCCATTCCAGATGGACTCACACTCGGATTTGAGGCTCCTCCGTCTGGTTCCAAAGTCCAAACTCTTTCCCCACCACTAGACTGAGCTTGATTGTCTGAGATCTGGCCACAGAACGAACAGGCAGCTGGGCAGGGAGAGAGGACTGGAAAGGAGCCAGCTGAGGCCACCGTCTCAGAGCCTGTGATTTTTTTTTAAACCTTTTTTTAAAATTACATTTTATTTATTCATTTTGTGGATGTGTGTGCATGACAGTGTGTATGTAAGAGGACCACATCCACCATGTGGGTCCTAGGGGTTTGATTTGTCAGGTTTGGCAACAAGGGCCTTTATTCAGTGAGCCGCCTCGGTAGCCGGAGACTGGAGTTTGTTGAATGCTGAGACCCAGCATTAGACCAGACATTCCGTTAACAACAGACGTGTGCTCCACATCTATCTGCTCAGTCCCGAGCCTCGGGGCGTTTAGTAAACAGGAAAATGAGATAGGCACACAAATAAATTTAGATTAAAAAATAAAAATAAAGGCTTGGAATTGAAAGGAATTTTACAAGGATTAAATGTATTCTGGGAAGGGATGGAAACCAGAAAAAATTCCCCCTCCCTTTTTTGTGAGACAAGGTTTCAGGTAGCACAGGCTAGTCTCAAACTCAGTATATAGGCAATGATAATCTCTAACTTGTGATCCTGTTTGCATATGTCAAATGTTAGGGTTGCCAATCTTCATCCTCTTTCACATAAATGAGGATCTTAATGCATGCTAGGCAAGTACTCTAACTAAGCTAATACCCAGCCTGAGGTTTCTTCCTATTAATCAATCAATTGGTTGGTTGATCTTCTATATATATGTATATATATATTATGCATATGAATACACTGTAGCTGTCTTCAGACACACCAGAAGAGGGCATCAGATCCCATTACAGATGGTGTGAGCCACCATGTGGTTGCTGGGAATTGAACTCAGGACCTCTGGAAGAGCAGTCAGCACTCTTAACCACTGAGCCATCTCTCCAGCCCTGGTTGGTTGATCTCGAACTCACCCTATGCATTAGGTTCACCCCCAACTGTATGATCTCCTGCCACCGTCTCCCAAATGCTGGAACCACCAAAGTCTGACCTGGATTTTGTTTTGTTGTTATTGTCTTGAGATAGACTCTCTTATAGTCCAGTCTGCCCTTAAACTCCCCATCCTTCCATTTCTGCCTCCTGGGTGCTGGATAAGAGGCTAGTTCTACCATGTCTAATTCTATGCATGCCTTTCCTTGAGTCAGGGTCTATTTCTGCTGTCAATCATCCTGACTCAGCCTCCCAAGAGCTGAAATTGTGGACCTGAGCTACTAGATCCAGGTAGACAAACCTTTTTAGATGAGAGGTGTTTTGTTTTGGTTTTTGTTGTTGGTTGGCTGGCTGGCTGGCTGGCTGGCTGGTTGGTTATTTGGTTGGTTGATTGGTTGGTTGGTTGGTTGGTTTTTGAGACAGGATTTTTCTCTCTGTGTAGCCCTGGTTGTCCTGGAACTCACCATGTAGTAGACTGGGCTGGGTCAAATTCTCAGAGACCTGCCTGCTTCTGCTTTCTGGGTGCTGGGATTAAACCACCACCTTGAAGATGAGAGGCTTTTAAACAGTGGCTCATTAAACCATCTATAGAATGAAGCAAACAAAACCAGCTAGAGTGACTCTCAACTGTAATTCCAGAATTTGCAAGGCTGAGACAAGAGGATCATAAGTTCTGGGACAGCCTAAGCTACGTAATAAGATTCTAAATAAATAAATAAGTCTTTCTACTCCATTCCCTCTTCTAGTAAATATCGACTTTGCAATAAACTACAAATCCCCATTCAAGACTTCCCAGCACTCATAGGACAAAGGCTAAAACAATATTTTTGTTCAGGCTTGGCTATAAAAACATGCTGGCCAAGGCACTCGGCCCCTAAGCTATATCCTTAAGCCAAAGTCCAGAATTTTGAGAGGCTTGCCCAGGTCTTTTCCAGCCTGGGCTTTCCTGTCCTTCAAAGCTGGCTTTCTTTTCTAGATCTCTAAGGCTGGGTCTGGTAATAACACTTGGGAAACAGAGACAAGAGGAACTGTGAGACTGTCTCAAAAAACATAAAACATTCTCTCAGCCAGTTCCTTTGCCCACTTTTTCCCTCTTTCTGCCCCAAGGCCATTCTTATCCTACAAATCCAGGATAGGTTGTGCTTACTTCAAACTCCTTGGACCTCTGACTCTTCCCAGGACTCATCATGAGTGTTTATATGAAATGTATCTTTCTGTTATGGACTCCATGGCCCCATGAGGATGCTACTGTGTTTGTCCAACTCACCATTGTTCTAAGAACATGTAGCTGTTGGGCCAACCATAAGCACTCAAGCCAGCATAAACAAAAAGTGTTGTTGTCGTTGTATTATTTTTAAAGACAAAGTTTCATGGATTTAAAGCTGTCCCTGAACTCACAGTGTAGGTAAAGATGACTATGAATTTCTGACCACCCTGCTTCCACTTGGCCTATTTCAGGCAGTGCTGGGCACAGAACCCAGAGAGAGCTTCTTGTATGCTTAGGAAGCACTGTACCAAGTGAGCTACATCCCCACCATCCCCCAACATTATTATTATTATTTTTTTTTTTGGCAGAGAGGGGAAGATGAGGTTGGCCCGAGTAGCCCAGACTCAAACTCATGATCTGCCTTAGCTCCCCAGGTGCTAACATTAGGCTCCTGTCACCAGGTCCGCTAAAATGAATTTTTGGACAGATGAATTTTGACTCAGAAATGCAACAGAAGCTCAAGCCATCCCTGCTGTTCTGAAGTAACAGGAACAGAGATGATCTGGACTTAGAAAGGAGAGAATTTCTGCTGCTAAAACCAATAAAAAATTTTTTGGGTTTTTTTTTTTTTCCCTTTGGTTTGGTTTTTGTTTTTTTCTTTTCAGGACCAGAGGCAGACAGACTTAAGAGAAGCTAGAACTCTCTGGCTTTTCTCCAGAGAGAGGAAGTGACTTACCCAAGGTCCTTAGCCATGGGAACAGAAACCTAATCTGATTTACACACCTTCTGCCACTAACCTCAGGACAAGATAAATTAAGGCAGGGAGATTGTAATCCTAATAGTTGGGAGGTAGAAGCAAGAGGTTCAAGGCCAGCCTCAGCTACATAGTAAATTTAAGACCAGCATGGGCTATATGAAAACCTGACGTGGGAAAAAAGAAAGCGGTGGGAGACATCCAGAGGCCTGGCAAGATGGCTCTGAAGGTAAAGGCACTTGCTGATAAGCCTGAGGACTTTAGTATCATTCTGGGGCTCCACGTAGTAAAAGGAGAGAAACAACTCTCTCAAGTTGTCCTCTGACCTGTGAATGTGTGCAAATGTGTGTGCTCTTGTGTGTGTGTATGATTGTGCACATAATGCCTTAAAAAACAAAAAGCAAATCTACTTTTTTTTTTTTTTTTTTTTTTTTTTTTTTTTTTAGTGTATGTGTGAGTGTCTGAATGTGTGTGTGTTTGTGTACCATGTGCATGCCTGGTACTGGAGGAAGCCAGAAGAAAGCACCAGATTTCCTGGAGCTGGAGTCGTGAACGTCCAGATAGCTTCTGGGATCGAGTCCACGCCTTTACAAGAGTAGCAAGTTCTCTTCTCCACTGAGCCTTTTCACCAGCCCCCCCTTGAAACAATTTTGTTTTGTTTTAAGACAAGGTTTCTCTGTGTAGCCCTGCTGTCCTAAAATTAGCTTTGTAGAACAGGCTAGCTCAAACTCACAGAGATCTGCCTGCCTCTGCCTCCAGAGTTCTGAGATTAAGGGTATGCACCACCATTGCCCTGCAAAATGACTTAAAACATTTTTTTTTTTAATTTATAAGTTAAAAGAATAATTTTAAAAACAAAGGAAAAATGAAGGCAGGAAAGTGTAGGACTGTGGCACTCCATCTATAAGACCTCAAGCAGGTCCTTACCAAGTTGTAAGGACCTTTTCCCCATCGAGAGTAATAGAGCATTTGGGGTATCCCTGCTCAGAGGTGGACGGGGCTGTTGAGAAGTTGGGCTGCAATGTATCTCTAACAGACCCAAAGCTACTGCTGAAGCTGGGGTGATCCTTCCAAGTTCTTTGAAAGAGAGACAAAAGGGACAGACCTCCCAAACACTTTTTAAGAGACAAGCTCTTGGGGTTGGGGCTGTAGCCAGATTGACAGCATCACAAAAGCCTCGCGCTCAATCCTTACCACCACAGGAGCCTGGGGTGTGGGTACAGTCCTATAACTCCAATGCTGTGAATGTTCCTTTCTTGGCCCACCAGCTCCTACCTCTGCTGAAAGTTCTGCCCATTCTTTCCTCCTTTTCTCTTAGGCCATCAGCTTTTAATTAAACCCATCAGAAGGTGAAACGGGGAGTGTTTACAAAGTACCCAGGCAGGAGATGATCCAAGAAAAATAAAAATACCAAAGTCTGGTCTGCTCTCAACTCGGCCGGCACCAAATATGCAAAGACAGTCTTTCCACAGTGCACAAAAATATCCCAACGCAGTACTCAAGGGGCAGACACAGTCTCTCTTACGTAAGGGGGTTGAAGCCCTGCCTGAGGTTACAAGATCCTGTTTCAAAACAAGAACAAGGAAACATGGTCTTTCTCTGTAGCCTAGGCTAGCCTTTAACATGCTCTATAGCCAAGGCTAGCCTCAGACTCACGATCCTCTTGCCTCAGCTTCCTGCAACCTGGGGTTATAGGTGTGTCCCACCATCCCCAGCAGACCTCAAAACACTCCTCTCTCATCCAGTACTCATTAGAAGCTGACTTCCATCACCTGGATGGGACAAACCCATCAGCCAAGGTATTCCCCCTCACCCCACTGCAGTTCCAAAGGAGGGACTTAGTTTAAATATTCAGGAACTGACACTCTTAATGGAGCTGGGAGGGAGGAAGGGGACTGGTAGCACAGTCTGTGTGCATAGCTAGAGGAACGTAGAGTTCTCCAACCAGTCTGTGGAGACCTCGGCTTCCAAGAAGGTACTTCAGTGGGTGGGAAAGTGCTCTCTCTCTCCAATGTGCTATAGCTGCTAATAGTCTCACTTCCCTGGAAGAGAAGTTCCTGCTCCAGCGTTGGAGAAATGCTCACATTTCTCTTTTGTGGTGCCAATCACAATTGCAATGTTAACTCATTAGTTGAGTAACAATCCTACACCAGTCTCCTCTACTTGCTGGCAAATCCCAAGGGAGTGGCTTTTTTTTTTTTTTTTTTTTTGGTCCTAGGATTTACTCCTGTATCTCCAGGGCTCTGTACATAGTGAGTGAGCAAACACCAGAACAGGTGTTAAAGATGTAACTTCTTCAGCTCCGCCTGGTCCTCCAGGGGACTTGAAGGTGTGAATTTGTTCAGCACGTCTTAGTCTCCAATCTGCCTGCCCTGGGGCTCTGTGGACTCTGAAAGAGGCAGGAGGTTTTCTCTGCTCCTTCTCCTGCTCAGGATCAGCCAAAGGACAAAGTGTTGCAGGGTGTTTGTTTTTAATTACAACAAAACAATTACAAAAATTGTAAAGTCAAACAGACAGGTACTGACTAGTACCAGGCTATGTTGCGTCTGGATCTAGTTCTATTGATCGCAGGACTGGGGAAGAGAACGGCCAAGAGTTCAAGTGGTCAGGATTTCAAGACTGTTTAGCTACAATGAAAGGTCGAGGCCTCCATGGGCTCATGAGAACACCACCCTCTTTTCAAATAAAATAAAATAAAATAAAGAGGAAGAAAGAAAAAAAAAAAAAAAAAAAAAGAAGTCATAGCTGTCTTTCATAAACTCCAAGCAGGCTAGTTTTGCCCAGACCCTGAATTGTTGGCTGCAGTAGCTTTAAAACAAATTCATTACACACAAATTGGAGTTGAGTCTTTGAAAGTTTTCAGCTCTGTGTGCTAATTGAATAAAACATGCTTAAAAAAAAAAAATTCAAGGGCTGGAGAGACGGCTCAGCGGTTGAGAGCACTGTCTGCTCTTCCAGAGGTCCCGAGTTCAATTCTCAGCACCACATGGTGGCTCACAACCATCCGTAATGGGATCTGATGCCTGCTTTTGGTATGTCTGAGGACAGCTACAGTGTACTCATATGTTTGAAATAAAATAAATATATTAAAAATAAAATAAATCTTAAAAAAATTTTCAAGCTGAAGGTCCGACATTGGTATCACACACTAGAACTAGAGCAGCCAGGGCTACATTGTGAGACCCTTGGGCTCAAAAAATAAAGAAAAAAAAAAAAGATTCAGATTGAGAGCTGGTGAAATGTCTGTGTACAAAGCTGCCTGTCACCAAACCTACCTCCAGTTTGAGCCTCAGGTCCTCAATGGTGGAAAGAGAGCACCATCTACTTCAAATTGTCCCTCTGACCTCCTCACATAATAATAATAATAATAATAATAATAATAATAAATCAGCCAGTCTGGGAATGAAAGCAATACCATGGTACAAAGAACTCTAGAAGAAAGCGTTGTATGGTGCCACACACCTATGAGCCAGCACCCAAGCGGCAGAAACAGAAGCACTGTGGGAAGTTTGAGACCGGCCTGCACAGCTATTTCAGAGGTAAAGGGTTCACAAGTCTCATCACATTTCAGTGTGTGATGGCAGTGTTCACGGTAAATGGGAGGCCGGCAGAGAGGTCTTAGGCTTAGTCACTGTGTGGTTTTCCTGCTGTGCTTTCTAGTTCCTGATACCAAGTAGCTTGATGAAGGTCAACACCTTTAAAGAACAGGAACAACTCTGGGGATGCATCTAATTCTTTTCTTCTATGTACTTTTAAATCTTGTGTGTGTGTTGTATATGCACTTGTGTTGGGGTGTGCAGAGGGTGTAGGTAACCCATTGTAGCACTCTTGCCATATTTTGAGGCAGAGGTTTTAAATTTTTTTTTTTTTTTTTTGAGACAGGGTTACTCTATGTAGCCCTGGCTGTCCTGGAATTCCCACTGAAGACCAAGCTGGCCTGGAACTCCTATTTGCCTGCCCTGATCTCCTTAAGCGCAGGGATCAAAAATATGTGCTACCGTGTCCAGCTCGGTATTATTCTATTTTTATTTATGAATGTTTGTGTGTCTAGACATTTGTGTGAGGTGCCATGTAGGACAAAGGAGGGTGCTAGAACTGAACTGGTGGGCAGTTGTACTAGGGCTGGGAATAAAATTCTATAAACCCTCTAAGCCCTGAGCCATCTCTCTAGTTCCTTCTCTTTTCTTCCTCTATTTTTAACTTTTTTTTTTTTTAATAGTCCTGACTCCTCAGCTCTAGACAAGAAGCATAATGATGTGGTGAGGGGTGACGCCTCAGGTGACCACAATGGGGGAAAAAACAGGAAGGCAGCATGCCAAGGCCTCAGTCAAGCAAGTCTCACGGGAACCCTGGGCTCCATGGCCTCATCAATATTACTTCACCTGAATCGGTTGCAGCTTCAAGGTGGCCTCCCACTACCCAGCTCAGGGCCACCTTATTCAGAAAACATTGCCATTTTTCAATGCACAGTGCTAGACATGCTAAACGGGTGGCAGGGCTGGCTACTGAGCAATGGCAGACTTTGTTTTGTGCTAGGGATTGAGCCCGGGACCTCACATAGGAGGCAAACACAGTCACTGAGTCCCAGTTGACTTCCAATGCCAGCAGTCCCCAGTCTTGCAATCACTGGCACAGCCAAAGGCAGGGCAGAGACCATGAGGTCAAGTCTGTGACGCAACCACAGCTTCTGGCTTACACTAGGATGTGAACTCTGGCCTTCAGGAAATGGACAAACATCCCATTAACAAGGACTACAAAACAAACCTCAGCAAACTTTTATTTCTATTACTGTTCACAAGGTCCAAGAGTTCTGCACTTTAACACTGGATGCCCTTTCCCGCCCACCCAGGGGACACTGTCGGCGTCATCATGTCCCCTCTAGAACTTTCCCCCATGCTGGGGCCCCCTCCTCTCTTGCTCACCTTCAGGGAGAGCTTTCAAGCCTGGAGGGGGTACTAGTTGCTTCCCGTGCCCGCACGGGCGTGAAATGTGGCACACTGGCCAGGCTCCTGTTCTGCCTGGCCCAATGGAGGAGAGTTGGGAATAGCAGCAGGGTGTCCTTGATTTTCTCAGGCACCTCTGGACTGGTCTGAGAAGAGGCACCTCTGCTGCTGATGGAAGGGGAAGGACAGTCAGAATTCACAGTTGTTTGCTATGCAAAGTGCTTGTCAGTCCTGGCTGCTTCTGCCAAGTAATCCATTTAAATCCAGGAGAGGGGGGACAGATGGGACACTGGGATGGGGGTGGTGTCCCTTGGAAGGCAGCCAGGAAAGGCTGACTGTAGAATAAGGGTCCCCGGAGGCCTCCAAGGTCTTGCGAGAAAAATCAGTCTGCTGTTGATGGTTTGACCAGAGAGCCCAGAGGAAAGCGTCAAACGTTGAGAAACTTAAACCAATCTCTCAGTCGGCAACTGTGAGGTCCAAGAAGTGTAGCCATGTGGCCAAGAGAAAGAGAACCTTGGTATATGCATCTTACCGGGTGGGCCCTGGGGACACCTAAGAAAGGCTTTTTTTTTCTTTTTTTCTTTTTTTGGCAAGCATTCTTGGCAGAACCCAAGGGATGAGAAGGATGGGCTAGCAGCCTCTGCATGGCAACACGACCTAGAAGAACAGTGTCTACTCCCTCCTAGGCTGACTCTGGCTCCATGGTGAGGTCAAGAGACCAGACCTCGGCCTCAAGACCCAAATACGGAGTTCACCAGCAACCCCTCCTGACTCTTCAGACAGCAGAGAGACCACCATGGACTCTGACTCTCCAGAGACAGGCTGTTCTTTGGATATGTTTGGCCCCTCTCCCAGGCCCCACAAAACCAGGCACGGGAGAAAAGGGTGTGAGGGCAAAGGAGACAAAAGGACTGAATCAATATTCAGGTAACCAAAGAACAGGCTGCCCAACAGAACAGGCTGGGGGAACTGGGCACACAGGCCAGCTGTGAGTCCAACTTTCACATTGATGGGTGGAAGGCGGGTGTGTGTGTGTGTGTGTGTGTGTGTGTGTGTGTGTGTGTGTGTGTGTGATGAAACTGGTAAATGAAGAATGAGGGAAGGCAAGCTTCCTGGAGTGCTAGTCCCTGGAGGTCCTTGCTCCTCTCCCACATGGGCAGCCAGGGGCATCCCAGCCCAAGAAGGCATCACTCAGGTACCTGGGTCCAGCCTGCTGGCTCGTACGCCTGACCTTAGCTCTGTAGCCTTCATCTGCTTTTAGGAGCAAGGAAAGAAAAGGGGATGTGGCCCTTGGGCTTTCCTAATCTTCCAGCTCTAGGGACAGAGATGAGACCCCAACATCAGTGCGAAGATCCTGTTCAGTCCAGTGAGGAAAAAAAGGTGTGGCTCGCCTGGCGGGGGGCTGTGCACAGCCACATGCATGTCCATCCCTAGCACTTGGTGGATAGACATGAGACGGAAAGAGTCCTGGATCTGTCTCCAGACACAGAGGTCCTTGCACAGAGGACAGTGGCCCAGGGTCAGCTGCTCCAGGTGCTGTTCCTGCGTGCGGGGTAGTCAGGTCATGTAGCGGGTGATGGCACGGAGGGCATAGAGCAGGGCTGCTTGCATGCGGGCTTCGAGGAGCAGCAAGTTCACGTGAACCTGGGGAACAGAAAGAACAAGGCTTGCTGATAACTGACCTCCCAGTCTACTGGTTCCCTGCCACTCACTTCACCCACGCCTGCCACCAAGATGCCCTGACCTCTGCTAAGACAGCGCAATCTGGTGCAGTGACTAATGTTTTACCTCACAAGTCTGAAAGCAGAGCCACCAGCTAACTGGCTCTAGAGCTGGATCAAATGTTTCCATACATAGTCTCATTGTGTCTTCCCAACTTTGAAATGCAGGCAGTGTCCCTTGTCATTAGAAAGGGGAGATGCTCAAAGGTAACTTGCCCAAAGTCATACTGCTCCTACATAAGGATTAAGATCCACACCTATGGCCAGGTGGTGGTGATGGCTCATACCTTTGTATTAGCACCCAAGAGACAGAGACAGGCAGATTTCTGTGAGTTCGAGACCAGCCTGGTATACACAGTGAGTTTCAGGACAGTTTAGGCTACACAGGAAGTCTCCAAACAAACAAAATCTGCATCTATGCCCACCTAACTTATGGAAAACAGGTACCTGAGTGCCCAGTTTAAATGAAGTCTGAACTTACACAGCAGAATAGAATTTAACCAAGGATAACAGGCTGAGGTGTCACACCTGGCAGGGCAGACCCACAGTGTGACCCTCACTGGGACCTACTCTCTGACTCTTCTACAGCCCCTCCGGAGTCCATGTCGCCATTACCTTCTCTGAGTGGCGGAAGTGCCTCCAAAAGAGGTTGTACATTCTGCGGGTTGTCTTCTCAGGGTAGCAGGCCACCGTCTTGATATAGATTTTGAGGTTCCTTTCCAGGAGCTGGTTTACCTCCCCATAATCATAATCATCATATCTGATGGATAGACAGACCGACAGCATTACTCATGGTCTGCTCCCAGAAGCAGCTCAGCTCCCCTACCCCCACCCGACAGAAGGAGGAACAGAGTGGCCAGAAAAGCGAGAAGGTAGGAAGCCACGAGAGGCCTGGTTCCTCTTAGAAAAACAGCTGACATCATAGGTAACCAGGCTCTTAGAGGAACACTCTATGTAACTCAACCATCAGGCGCTACTGATCTCTGACTGTCCGCCAGTCATGAACCCAAAAAAGCATACACAATATTCGGTGTTCATCAACTTAACTTTCCTGAGATCCAAAGAAGGCAGTTGCCCTCAACAGCAGAGAGTGGCTTTCAAATGCAGCTCTCCCATCCTTACTGCCCTATGGTAAGGACAGGAAGGTCAGTGAGGACTAATCGTGGAGAATGAAGCAGGTGAGGGCAAAAGCAGACAGTGCTAATGCTACAGACGCACCAATCAAGGCCTAGAGAAGGCAATTAACTCCTTTCAAAATCCAAAGCAAGCAAGTTGGCAGTGAGTCTAGAAGCCACTTGTCTCTCCCTCCCTAGTCTAGTTTATACGTGTTTGTGGAAAAAAGGCAGGAAGGGAAACACCTGCTAATAATAAAATTAGGTGCTCTCCTGAAGAGTGCTGGTGGGTTTTTATTGCTGTTGTTTGGAGCGTCCTGTAGCCCAACTGTTGTTAAATAGTCACAAATGGCTGTGAACTCCTGATATTCCTGTCTCAGCCTTACTAGTGCTGGGATTACAGGTATACACAAAAATAAGTCAATAGAAAGGAAGGAAGGAAGGAAGGAAGGAAGGAAGGAAGGAAGGAAGGAAGGAAGAAGGGAAGGAGGAAGAAATGCAAAAACCAACAGAAAGAAAAAGTCAGGAGCCAGGTCACCTGCAATCCCAGATTAAAAAGACAGACTACTGTGAGTTCAAGGTCTACTTGGGCTACCATGAGACCACATCTCGAAAACAAACAAACAAACAAAGTTCCCTCTATATCTCTTAGATAAATCACATTATTTTGGGCATTGATCTATAAGACCTCCCGTTGTCCTCGGTTAAATTCTGTCCCACTGTGTGTGGAAGAGCGGTCAGTGAAACAGGGTTTGTAAGAGTAAAAACTGCTGACAGTGGTGGCCAAAGAGGCAGAGGAGCCAACAGAACCTCTGAGACAGACTCCTAGGCAGTGGGAAGAGAGTAGGAGGTAGGGAAGCGGGGAGAAAGGAACAAAAGGAAAATCAAACCAACCCCAAAACAAACCTAAATACCCAACAATACATCACTCTAAAAAAGGCCTTCCTCAAAAACCAGTCAGTGGACAGGCGAGATGGCTCAATGGTTAAAGGAGCTTGCTGTCAAGACTGATGACCCAAGTTTGATCCCTGGGCTCCAAATGGTGGAAGGAGAGAACCAACTCTAGTAAGTTTCCTTCTTACACACATGTATGTGTGCACAAACACACATACAAAGAAATAAAATACAAATAATTGTTTTGAAATCAGGAAAGGATTTAACAAGATAAAATTTAACTCACAATACTATTCTGTATACATGACCAGTGTCTACATGCCTGGGTCTGGTGTATAATTTTCATGAGCTACATAATAGGTTATGAATGGAAATATCATTATTTAAAGTACTCTGCTGTGTATATCTGTGCTGTTCTTATTTATTGTGAGAAAAGAGACACTATTGGACGTTTACCCTTGACTCTTTGCAACATGCACATGTTCTTGCATGTATTTGCATAGAGGAGTGTGAATACACACACAAAAACATGAAATCATAAGCTAGACTACTTTGTTTGGTGGAGTAGGTCTGTAAGCCCAGCAGCTGAGGCAGAAGGATTGTCACAAGTTCAAGGTTTGCCTGAACCATGCATGTTCTGGGCTAGTTGAGGTTACAGACTGAGACCCTATTCCAAAACATCAAAGTAAAAAAACGACATAAAACAGCACAAAATGAAATAAAACAGAGGGTGCTTGTCTAGAACGCACAGTCTAGTTATCTCTGGGAGAGCATAAAGAGTCTTGTTTGCCAAGTCTGAACAGGCTTTAATCCTGCGAAGACATAAACGTGGCTTGAAAATTTATCACAGCCAAGAAGAGTAGAAGAACTAAAAAGGACAGTGAGCCCAGGGGACCTGGGCTTGGGGGACACATGCTCACCTGATGCCGAAGACGCAGTGGATGTAGTTCCAGATGGCCCTGCGGAGCATGGAGGTGTCCACACCACTGTGCATGGCAATGGTGTTATAGGTGAGGCTGTAGGCTACCTGAAACTTCTCATCCAGCAGCTGCCCTCCCTCGGGGTAGAGCCGCTGGATCAGCGAGTAGCCATGGTCTTCCCAGGTATAATCCTGAGGAGTGGGGAAGCGGTCAGTGAGCAAGACTGTGGGAGGCCAAGGCTGGCCAGAGATCTGTCTTTGGACATCTAGGCTTCACACCTTATCTCCGCATCGCACACCCTCCCCGAGCCACACATCTCATACACGGCTTGTGCTGACCTGAGAGACCAACCTTGTGTGATGACCTCCCAACCCGAAATAGGGACCTTCCAGGTTTCCACTGCCCCCAGGGGATTTTGAGGGGAGACGGTCTCCCAACTTAGAACCACTATGTAAATCTGAAAACACTGAACAACACCTGGGCACGGAAGGTTGGGGGGGCCTGAGTCCCTCGACGAGTGAAGTCTTCATATCCAAACGTGGGGTCCTCTACAAAGCATAGGATGTCTGGATGCGGAGAAGGCTCCAGGATATCCGCTGAGGGTCACATCAGAAAGAGGGGACAGTGAGGCTGAGCATAGCACAGCAGGCTCCTTATCATCAGGGAGGTGGGGTTTGGGGTCCAGAGAGCCCCTCCCCACACTGAGTGGGAGGGTGTTAGCTAGAGCTACCCCTGGGAAGGAGGTGACTCCTACCCAAGTACCCAGGAAGCAAGCCCCCCACCCCCACCCCCATAACAGTAACGTCAGTTTTATGGAATGGCTTAGCCTGGGAAAGGAGCTTGGCTCCATCTACCTCACACAAGCCCTGAAGGGCTAAACAGACCAGGATTCAAAGGCAGGTCTGAACACAAGGCCCATGCTCAGAACCTCTTAGAAGAAGGCAAAGGTGTGTGGAGGTATGTGCTCCCATCAGAAGTGTAATGAGAGAGGCAGCCTTTAGCACTGGCGCCTGTGATTCTGTACCTGAGGGCGTCACCAGCAGGCTTTCTGACTTCTCCAGCTCAAAACGGTTCTCCATTTCCTCCTGGGAAGCCCCCTCATCCCGCAGCAGGCTCTCCTGAAGCTGCCTCATACGTTCCATCAGAGCTTCTATGTCACGGGCAGCTTCAAAGCCCTGTAGGAAGGACCCCAGTAATTACCATCTACTCCCTCATGGCTGTCTTCCACATTCCAGGCCCTTCCCGAGTGATCAGAAAGAAGGAGGGTAGTTTCTGAGCCAGCCACCCTGCTGGGCAGCTCACATAGCTAGCCTGTGAATCTACCCTCATGATGTAGACCAGTGGCCTTACAGAGCTTTGTCTGCCTCTGCCTCCAGAGTGCTGGGATTATGGCAGTTTCTGTTGTTTGGCTTTTAGTGCTGTTGCTGACTGATCTTAAGGGCGCCAACAGGCTGGGGGAGCAATTTACCACTGAGCTACATCAAAGCCCAAATTTTGCATAGTCAACTCTACAAAAAAAAAAAAAAAAAAAAAAAAAAAAAAAGTTAGATATAAGTTTGAGACTTGCCTGGGCCACAGAGTAATAGCCTGTCTTAAAATGACAAAGTAAACTGAAAAACATCCACAAACAACAAAAAGCAGCTTATATAATGGCGTGTGCCTGCCAGAACCACTCGACTCCACAGTAAGTTCCAGGCCATCCCAGGTTTATCCCAACATACTGACAAAAAACCCAGCTGACTTCAATCCTAAGAGGCTATACAGTGCACTTAGGTGAAGCACCTGTGGCTTACAACCCACTGTAGCTCTAAGTCTTTATCCCCAAGTAACAGATAAAGAAACTGAGTTTGACAGACAAGCAAGTATGCTGGGCTCTCTCACTATGAAGAGTCGGGGAAGCAGGCAGTGGTTTCTATTCTCCCACACCAAGACCCAAGACCACAGCTTACCCCTGAGCTGTTCAATGGGTCCCCACTTGGGGGGCTGCCTTGCTCACTGGGTGGTGAGGGTGCCTGTGAGGCAGGGCTGCTCTCAGCATCTCCCTCTGGAAGTATTCCACAGCCAAACACAAAGGAGGCCAGGCAGTGGCAGTGTGTAAGCAGGACCAGTGCTTGGATGAGTTCAGCCAGGGACCAACTGTGCTCGCCAGTCTTCAGCAAGGCCTGGAACGCAGGGAGAGATGAAACAAACCCACTTAAACAGGTCTGTGGTCGCCCAGCCCACAGACTTCCTCAGGGTTCCCAATTCTCTCCGTTGAGCATACCTGGATGTGCTCCTTGGTGATGAGCCATGGCCGATGAGCCAGCAGTTTGTTGATCTCGCTGAGCTTTCGGAGCTTTTCAGGAGCACGGTGGAGGCCCAGCAGCCACTCAGGGTCACCGCCAGTCTGCAGGAACTCAGTCATGTGGGAACCCACTAGGTAAGAACACTGGTGGCGGGCAGCAGCCTGTGGGGATGGGGTCAATGAGCCTGAGTTACCTTCCTTCTGTGTCCCATTTTAGAAAGACCCCCCAACCTTGGGATCTAAGAGGCAGAAAAATCTATGTTCTAATTTCAGCTCTGCTAGCAGCTTGCTGATCAGCTGATCCCTTTGCACCTCAGTTTCCCCATTTGCAAAGTATACACCTAAAGACGCCTCTCTTCAAATCCTAAAATTCTATGAGGTGAAGCTAGATACTTATTCAACTCGGGGTGGGGAAGGGGGTGTCCTCAAAAAAATCTGAAGCTAGACCCACCATTTGGTCACCCTTGTGAGGAACAAGCCCAGACAGACTTACCATGATGGCAATGTAGTGGCGCCAGGAGCTGGCCAGGGGCCCATCCGTATGCAGCAGCAGGTAGTGCAGGCGCCAAAAGCTGCTAAGGTAGTCGGGGTGTAGACCCATCACCACCGCCAGGTTGTCCACTCGCCCTGAAGACATCAGAGCTTCGAGCCCCAGGTGCTGCTCCAGGCTCTCAGCTCCTTCCCGAAGGATCTGCCAGGCAAAGGGGAGCGCATGGGTTCTCTCCTGCCCCGCCCCATATGGACCAACCTCTTCTCTACTGCATGTCGAGCGCTATCCAAGTACTTGATATTATACTTTATATAATACTTCATGTCAACTCAGTTCTCAAAACAGATAGGGAATTACAGTTCAATTTTCCTAATATTTATTTTGTAATGAAAACATTTTTTTTTTCTCCATTGCTAAGGATCAGACCTAGGGCCTCACAGCTAGACAAATACCCTACCATCGAGCTTCCTCTGACCTTTCCCCTTATTTTATTTTCCTTGTTTTCCTCTTCCTTTCTTTGAGACAGGGCTTCTCTGTGTAGCCCTGGCTATCTTGGAACCCACTCTGTAGAGCAGGCTGGCCTAGAACTCACAGAGATCCACCTGCCTCTGCCTCCTGAGTGCTAGGACTAAAGACGTGTGCCACCACCGCCAGCTTCCTTCTTCCTTTTATGCAGACTTAGGCAAAGAAATTAAGAACGGTTGGTGGGACGGAGGAGTGCAGCTCAGTGGTGCAATGAATGAATAGTACGCATGAGGCCAGGAAGAACTGAGTGCATAGTTTCTCTTGTCTTCCTAGAATTTCTATTCTAATATGGCAAATGTAGACAGCTACAGAGGAAGTCTGGAAAGAAGAGTTCACATGTCTTGAATGTCTTTTCACATAGAGCTTTTTAACTTTATTGACTTTTTTTGAATACAGGGTCCCATCTGGTTCAGGCTGGCCTCAAACTTCTGATTCTCTTGCCTCTGCCTCCCAAGTGGTTAGGCACCACCATGACCAGCTTATGTGGAGCTAAGGGTCTAGCCCAGGGCTCTGCAGATGGCAGTTCAGCACTCTTAACATCTGCAGTGGGCTATACCACAGCCCCTCTTGCAGCTTTTCTTCCTCCTCTTATTTCTTATTCATTTCACTCATTTACCTGTTTGTTTATTTGTTGTGGATCCAGGTACCAAATCCAGGGCCTTGTGCATGGGAAGCAAGTGTGCTGACCCTGAGCTATATCCCCAGCCCTGATTCATTCATCTAAGAGATAGCCACGATACCCAATTATGAATCTCCTCGAGTGTCTGAACTTGTCCCGTGAGGTGAATACTATTATTTTCTTCCATTAATAGATGAAGAAACCAGGTCTGCTTGAAACCACAGATCTGATAAATGACAGAAACAGAACTCTAATCTAGATGAACTCCAGGACCTCTTGTTTCTTTCCTTTCTTTTCCTTTTTAATAAAAGACAAATTATTTATAAGCAGAAAAATTAAAATACCAGAATATAACGAGAGGTTAAAAATGGGATGCATGCTGAAATCCCAGTGGGTTTGCTCCTCTTACAAAGGAGATACACGCTCTGGTTTGGGAGCCTCGGGTCTGGCCATGTCTCGCTATCATTTCATCTGTCTGAACCCTTTCCTTGGCAGAAAATGAGGTTGAACAGCCCAGCTTCAAGAGATTAAAGAAATCAAATAAATCAGGGAAAGAAGAGAACCTGAGCTTCCTGTTTCCAAGCCCTTTCCTCCTTGGGACTGAAGACTCCTAACTGCCCCCACCTCAGACTCACCTCCTCCGCTGGGATGAAGGCACTGGGCCCTCGCGGGCCTCGCCGAGCCTGGCCCTCACGATGCTCCTGCAGGGAAGCACATGGTGGTTGGTTATTTGGCAGAAGGGAGGACAAGGGAGGGCGGAAGGACTTGCTTTGAACTCTCTAGCCCCCTTCTCCACCCTTAAATGACACTGTTTCTAAACTATCTTCTTGGTATAGCCCGAATGGGGGAGCCAGGGGGACACTTAGGCCCATTTGGTGCATAGCAAACGGGCAAGAGAAAGAAAGCTCAAGGCTGACTAGCTCAGGAATTCAGCCAGGATCCAGAAATCGAGCAGGGCTGGATGGGAGGGGCCCACGGAAGGAAATAACAGCTTTCGGTTGCCGGTCCCCAGAAGGCCAATGTCTTTGTAGTCCCAGAAGACTTGTATAGTAGAAAGAATTCTTTATAGAGGGCAGAGACACGGTTTAGTGGGTAAATGTGAAGACCTAAATTCAACCCCTGGGCACTCACATGGTAGAAAGTGACCAGACTCCTACTAGTTGTCCTTTGACCTCCAACACACAAACTGTGATTTATGAACACGTGCATTTCTAAAAACAAGAGATTAGGCCAGAAGTGGTGGCACAGTCCTTTAGTCCCAGAACTCAGGAGGCAGAGGCAGGTGGATCTCTGTGAGTTCAAGGCACCCTGGTCTACAGAATGAGTTCTAGGACAGGTAGGGCTATTCAGTGAGACACTACCTGGGGCTGAGGGGAATACTCTTTTTAAAGAACCCTTTATAGTCCAAAGCCAGTTTCCACCCTCCGTGCCTCGGAAGCTTCAATCCCTCTCAAATGGTCATTTTTCTTTCTTTTTGTCTTTTCTTCAATGCTGAGGATGAACCTAGGCAGCCGGCCTGGCGTGCTGAGAACATTCCACACCAAGCCGCACCCCTCAAGGACTTGCAAACAGTCGTTTGTTTATCCTTCTCTCAACAGCTTCTGGGCTATCTCTGCTCTCAGCCTCACCAACTGTTCCTGCCTGCACTACCCTGCCCTCTCCTAACCAACGGCTTCCCAGCATCCACCCTGCAACCCAATTCTCCCAAGTATGAATCTGATCCTTAAAACCCACCTTCCCTTACCGAAGCCTTCCAGATAAATGAGTGGTCAAGCCCCACCCTCTCTGGGACTTTTGAGTTCTCCAAGGTCTACTACTGTCAGGCCTTTATGCATGACCCCATAACTCCTGGTTCTTTTACTTCCGCAAACACTAAGGGCCTCTTTTAAGTTGCTTTGTTCCCACACCACATTTTGTGGAGAACAGGGCCGGATTATTCTGTGAATAAAATCAGAAAGCGGAGTGGTGTGGGGGTTTGGGGGGGGCACTCAAAGGAGGCCAGGGGTGGAAGCTATTCTGACTTCAGCTTCTTTGAGCTAGAGCTATGTATTCAATGAAGCTACCTCTGCTCCTTGTTATGAGGTCTGGGAGAACATTCTATTTATTCACCTAGTTTCTGAATGTTGGTGTGGGGCTCTCCCGGCCTTCAGTCTTGACATGATTGATCCAAATAACAGTTCTGCCTTCACTATAAAAGACTGTCCTGGAGCCCTTTCTCCTGATAAGATCCAGACTTAGGACATCAGATGTTTAAGGACTTAACACTATACCTGAGACTCTGTCTGTCTGTCTAGACCAGGCTGGCCTTGTAGATCAGCCTGCCTCTGCCTCTTGAGTGCTCCGCCACCACAAGGCTACTCTTTTTTTCTTTTTCTTTTTAAAAGTGGCTGAAACTGTGTCATCACTGTCACCCTAAAGGGCCCTTGTGGCACACCTTTAATTCTACCACTTAGGAGGCAGAGGCAGACAAATTACTGAGTCAAGGCCAGCCTGGTCTACAGAATGAGTTCCAGGACAGCCAGGACTACACAGAGAAACCCAGTCTCAAAACACACACACACACACACACACACACACACACAAAACCAACAACAAAGTCCCCTGAAGGAGAGGTGACCTCTAGGAGCCTATAAGATAACAAGAGGAAAAACTAAAGAGCCTAGAGGCCTAGGTACACATACTGGGTTTGATGCTAATTTGCTGTGTGGTCTGAAAGAAGTTACTTGGGCTTTCTGTGTCTGATTCCTGAGGGCAGAAGGGGCTAGGCTGGTTCCTTCCAACCACTACTTTCTCCCCCAGTCCCTCTCCTTGACACAGGGTTTCACTATGTAGCCCTGGCTGTCCTTGAACTCAGAGTTCCCCTGACTGTACCTCCTGAGTGTTGGGATTAAAAGCAGGCTCCACCAACCACCCTTGAACTCCCTTTACAGCTTCCCCCACCCCCTCACTGGAGAAAATAATCAACAGCTCTGTCTGGGAGATAAGAGCTGCTAAGTCCACAGACTGGGCCTCCCTCTCTCTAAAGGACCCGAGGGCAGATATTAAAAGCACAGTGGAACCAGGCCAGGCACCTGTAATACCAGCACAGGGAGGCTGAGGCAAAAGGATTAAAAATCAGGAGTTTGAAGCCAGCCTGGGCTACGTAGTGAGATGTTGCCTCAAAACAAACAAAACCACTGGGGGGGGGGGGTTGAATATGCAAATATTAAAATTCTCAGACAAAGAATTAAAATTAAAAAGAGAAAAAGAAAACCACAACCATGGCAGCTCAAGCAGGGAACGAAGGGCCCCTAGATGTGTGGGGGAGGGGACAGGGAACAGCCTAGGGATCCTGTGAGCCAAGAGCCAGCAAAGAAAGAAAAAACAATACTCCTAGGTTCTAGACCCACCGGTATTTCCCAGCAAAATAAATAAAATGATAATGTAGAGTACAATTAAAGATAGGAGCTTGGAGAGCTGAGGCCATAGCTCTTTTGTAGAGTGTTGCCAGTAGAAGACACTGAACTCTTAGCTCAAGTAATCACAGCTCAGCGAGAGTGAACACTCATTGTGAGTGTGAGCTCGAGAATGCACACACACACACACACACACACACACACACACACACAATCTTTTTGATAGTTCCACCAGTCAGCTCTCCTGGAATCAAAGGACTTTTGCCGGGAGAATTTAACAGACTAGGCCACAGTTTACCTCAGCATCTCTACTAGGGAGGACACTTAATAAAAGCCCCCATTCATTAACTTCATTGTTATTTTAAACAAGAGCTTCTCTGCCCTAGCAGCCATCAGCATCCTTTGGTGAAGTTTTTTTTTTTTTTTTTTTTTTTTTTTTAATTACTGAAACCAAAGTGCCACCTCCAGCAAGCCGCACAAAGAGGAAGTGGGGGGTGGGGAGGGCGCTATTGGTACGGGTTATTTACTGACCACTTAGGTACAGAGCCGCAGAGTGCTTCCCAGGTAGAATCAGGATTAATCTGTCTATCTTACGGTTGTTTTTTCCTGATGATTGTATCACAGGTCCAATGAATAAAACAGCACAAAGTCAAAGCCCCAGTCAGCCTTTGTATAATTTTAGGTACCGGAGAGAAAGCAGGCAAAAGATGAACAGGCTTTCCAATCAGAGGAGAGGGATATGACGGAACCGAGGAATGGGGGGAGGGGGGAATGAATGGTATTTTAGTTTAAGAAGACAGGAAAAGCTACTAGGGAGGTGGGTGACCTTTGAGTTGGTTGGGAAGGCAGTGGAGGAGCCTGTGAAGATAGAGGGACCAGTGTTCAGTCACAGGGGATTGGAGAGTCCTGGATCCAAGTCTAGGATTGTAATTCACAACTCAAGTGCTCCCCTAACCTTCTGGGCAAGCCCATGGGAGGAGGAGCTAGATCTCACTGGCAAGAGGTGACATCAATAGACCAGCCCTCCTCCCATTCCCTGGGACAGACAGTAAATGAGTTATAATATGAGTAGGTCTATGCACAGGTGTATGTAAGCACAGTCTAAAGATTCACAGCCAAGAAGTAAGGTTCTGAGGCATCCCTGTCACTTCTGGTCACTCAGCTAGAAAGCAAGTAAGACAGGTGAATACATACCAGGTTCCTCCAAACATGGAAGCCATTCCCCATTCTCAACAACCAAGGCTTATGAACCCACACCCAGGGTTTGCCAAGAATAAGAAGTCTCATCTCTGCTCACAGCCTTAAGAATTCAGAAAGCCCTTCACAACACCTTCCATGGGGACTCTAGCCTTGAATGCTTTTCCTAACACTGGGTCCAGTTTCCGGTCCTTATTCCTGTGTCTAATACACTAGGACCAATAGAACTTCAGGGGTTGGAGTGATGGTTTAGTGGCAAAGGCCATTTGCTCCTCTTGCTTGCACCCATGTGGCTCACTCCAGCTCCAGAGGATGGATCTAACTTCTCCTGGCCTCTGTGGGCACCTGCACACACGTGCACATATCCACAAACACATAATTAAAATCAAATTAACTCTTATAACTTTCTATATATGGGGAACTTCTCCATATCTGCACTGTCTAACACTCATGGTGGTCCAGAGCTTCGAGCTTGAAATGTGTCTACAGCAAGGAAAGTCGAGTTTTTGCTTAACTAAACTTGAATTTGGAGTAACTAGTTAGTTTTCTAAGATGAAGTGTCATTATGTAGCCCAGTCTGGATTGAAACTTTCACTCTCCCCTCTGCCTCAGCACCCAACTAGTTCTAAGTTTTTTTCTGTTGTTTTGGAGGGGAGGACTCAATTGGTAGCACAGGAACTCATCCCCAAACCTCGAACTTATGACACGACTCCTAATTTAGTCTCCTTCATGCTGATTCCTGATGTGTGTTATCGATGCCTAGAGTTACCCATTCTAAATTCAGTCAGGCATGGCTAGGGCTGGCCGTCAAGTTGAGGAGCATGGGTTCAGCCCACCAGATGAAGGCATGGTTCCAACACAGGAGGCAGAAACAGGGAAAGCCAGACTGGGCAAGTCACCTGCTCCTGTCCAATAAAGGAAAGAAGCAGCAGTGTCTAGTCCTCCATTTCCAACTGAAGAAGCATTTGACAGCAGCGACAGTCAAGTCGGACAGCCCTCTGGGAGAGCTCTCTAGGTCTCCAGGGCATCGGAAAGGGACTAATGGCCTTGAAGCCTGGTGCCTGGCAACTCATTCAAGGGCTTTCTACACTAACTTTTCTGTTAAACCCAGGGGCTCCCATCCTATTTGCAGCTAAACCACATCTGTTTGAAGGTTCTAGGGAGCCAATTAAATGTCTAAAAATTAAGCATCCACTAAGAAGTGTCTGATGTGTAATTTGAACCCAAACTGAGCCCTCTTCACTCTTCTATAAGAACCTGTGGAAACCGCACCACACCCAGCGCAGACTGACTTCCCAGAGTGCTGTTCACCAGCTGCGCTGCTCCCTCTGAGCAGCCCCGTTTTTTTTTTGCTCTTGTTCTCTGGAGTCTGCCAGCCCCAGGATTCTCCTCCAGACATCGCCTAACTCATACTGTCAGCTGGGAAGGCCTGCCCACTACCTGTCAGCTGGACCCAGATAAACAGTCTGGGTTTACACCTGAGGAGAAGACAAACAAGCAAGCCCCAGAAGTCCAGCCAGCCTTGAGGGGGCAGGCCAGCAGAATGGCAGACAGTTTGGACCGGGCCCCAGGCTAAAGTGCTTTATATATTTAATCTCACAGGCACCTTAATTCCTCTCAACCGCCCAGAGAGAAACAGAACTTGTTGTCCCCTCTTTAAAGGCAAGTGACCAAAGCTCAGAGTGGACCCCTTCTGGCCTGGCACAAGTCATGTGGGTTTCAAAGCCTCAACAGACAACAAGGGGCAGTTAACCATTTAGTTGCAAAGAACAGTGAGCCCTGCAGGCTGTTACTAACTAGTCCTAAAAACAGGCAGAAAGAAAGGCCTAGCTTATGAAACTAGCTTACAGTGAAGAAGGGACTAGAAGCAGTATTCAAAGGGACTCATCTGGTGGAGAAAGAGAAGCTTTTCTGAGGAAGTGACGTTTGGGGAAGTTATTCTAGAATCCAACATAGCTTTGGAAACATACCACCCCAAGACAAGAGCCAGAGCCTTCTAACTTTCTGGAGACTGGCATATCTGAAGGCTTTGACTCTCTGAAATAAGGTCTGAAACAGTTTCCGGGGACTACCTGTCTGGTCCTGGAGTCTTGAGGGCACCCTATCTTCCTTCTCAAAGCTTCACCTAAAGCGTCACTTCAAGGTCATCTTTTCCCGAGGGAGTAGAAGATGTAGAAATGCTGCAAACATGATCAGCTTTCCTCAATACCGAGAAGTGATTTTCTTAAGTCCAGTGTGTGGAGGACACCTGTAATCCCAACACTCAGGAGGCTGAGGCAGAAAGACAGTCATAAGGTCAAGGCCAGACTGAACTAGGGACCCTGTCTCAAAGCGGGTGGGGCTTTCTCTAAAGCGTCTACCCAAGATCTACCCAAGATCTACCCAGACCACCTGAGGTTTTCTTCCCTACAGAGCCGGTGGGGAGAGAGCTAGGCTGTCTCTCCTCCCACAGTAGAGAACAGACTCAAGAAGTCCCTTGAGAGGCACTGGGGGTGGGGAGAGATGCCCGCTAAGTCAGTCTTCCAGAAGCTAGCTGGAAGCTAGCGTTTTAAATACAAGGACAGTTCCCACCAATAAACAGGTCTCAGGCATTCTGCTTTGAGCATTTACTTGTATTTTAAGTTAATTTGTCCAACAATCTCTTAGAGATACTATCAACATACCCTATAAGAGACTGCAATCAAAATCGATCGCTTGCCTGTGACAACTCAAACGAGAGAGGGGAGGGTGGGCCCCGGAATCCAGCCCTCACCTACCTCAAAGCTCCGGTGCTCTCTTACAAAAAACGTTGTTCATAAGGGAGACAAAAGTTATCAGCAAAAAGGCAGAATTGGGACATCCTTTCTGCACACTGATTCCTAAACCATATGAAGAAGCGACAGACCGATGGCTGGCGAAACCCCCAGAAATTTCCTCAAGACACGGGCAGATTTTCTTAGGATCATACACCTTAGGACTAACACTCTACCCGTTCCTAGCCTCAGCAATAGACCATCCACACTGCTCTAGGCTTAGAAAATCAAAAAGAAACAGTATCTTCGGCAGTGCCAAGCATTCTCCAAAACCCTAGTCACATACAGGCCAAAGAATGAGGGGCTAGGTGAACAGAAGCCTATCTCTCAGTCCCTTTCAGGCCTCAATTTTCTCATTCATAAAATGGGGCTAAAGTACCGTTTGTATTTGCTGTCTCTGTCAGACAAAACCTATATCATGGCATCCAGAAGTTGCCCCACAAAGAATAGACTACATCCACTGTCGAGGCTGCTGGGAGGGAGACGGGGGCTTTATACTAGCATTATACCTTGCCTCCCTGAGAAGTCCCTCTACGCTCTGAGGAGACAGCAAAACAAACTTTGAAGAACCCAGAACAATTTAATAGGGAGCCGCCTGTCGGGACCAAGGGTTATCGGCTTTCTACCCCAGCTCTCTCTGGTTGCTGCCGCCGAGGATCAGACGGCCAGCCAGACCCATAAAGGACTCGGACCAGTTTCCAGATCGGGGGTGCAGGTGAGGACTAGGGAAGGGGATCGACCTTCGCTGGTCAGTCCCAGGTGGTTTACTCCCTTCGCAGCGCGAAAGGACCAGAAACGGATCCTAGAAAGAGCTCCCAGCCCGCCTGCCCCCACCGAGAGGAAGGGAATCTGCGGAAGGGGGCGGGGAGGAGGAGTGGTCGGGTCCCTCCGGCCGGGATTTGCCTGGACTTGAAGACGCAGGCTCTACCAGAGCACAAACCCAAAGAGCCACGAGAAGGCGTTCCCTCTCATTGGCCAGGAGTCCAAAGGAGCTAAGGAGGGCTCCGCAGCCCCCTCCCTCCCAGGGAGGAGGGAGGAGAGCGAGGGCAGTGGGAGGGAAAGGGAGGGAGAGCGGAGGCTGCAGTTGATGCAACCCTAGTCCTAGCTTACGTGCTCTCAGACCCCGAGCCCGGGGGGCGCACTAGACTTAGTCCGGGTCAGCCCGAAGCTCGGCTGTGGCTGGAAGAGAGCGGCTTCGCCCGGCTGTTCCTTACCTCTTGGGTCCCAGGGCCGGCCACACCGCCCCTGGTGAACGGCAGGTAGCCCTTGATCTCCGCATGGCACTCGGAGTCCGCTACGATCATGGTGTGCACCAGGACCCGGCCGCGGCTCCTCTGCGCTCGGGACACCGGAGGGGGTCTGAGGCGGGCGCGCACAGAAGGCCCGGACTAGGGGTCGCCAGGGAAGCTCGAGATCCCCCGGGGTGTTTCTCTCGGGATGAGGAGAACCGGCGCTACCGCGGTGGACACTCCTTCCAGCCCAGCTTGGAGAACTGCGGCCGGCCTTGGAGGCCTGAGATTGGCCGCAGCGCAGAGGTCTTCACGGCCCGGAGTGCCTCGGAAGTCCGCAGTGGCCAGCGCTGCTCGCGAAGCCGGCGCTTCTCACCATCCCCACCACGGAACTGCCAGCGCTCGCCCGGCTCTGTCAGCCCGCTGCGGTCCCAGGGGGAGGGCGGGGACACAAAAGTCCCACGGCACAGCCAATCAGATGCCTGTTTCCCGGGGAGGCGGAGCCGACACCTCCCTCCGGAGCCAACCGTCCCTCCAATCAGAATCGACAAGCGCCTGGGAACTCTGGGAGCTGTAGTTGGCCTTGCACAGATGCTGCAAACTTTTGCAAGAAGGGGTTAGTCAGATCTCTGGCAATACCAGATGAGAGTGACAGCTCAGGGAGTCATTAGGGCTGCGTGATGAAACGGGACTTCACGGGGCTGGGCCAGACATCCAGGTGTGAAATCCCTTCTGAGTAAGTTCTTCAGCTTTTCCAGTTCCTGGAGGGACTGGTTAGAGAGTTCTAACCACATCCAGTGTTCTAATTATAGATCAAAACCCGCATATTTGAAGGCCAAGAGCCACCACCCTATCCCCCCAGGCTTTGAGAGATCTGCACCTTCAGAAACATTAAACCAAGGAAATCACCTTATTTGTGGAGTCTCTGGAAAGGCCCTCACTGAAATACCCTTGGCAATCTCAAATTTAATCTCAATCCTCTGCTACAATTTTCCGTCATCTGTTCTGCCTTGGGTGCCTTCCCTCCAGTCTTCCACCCTCCAGGCGCTCCTGGAAACTTTGTAACTTAGGTGTTTGGCTTGGTCTATTTCTCACTTCTCTCTCTCTGGCCACTCCTCTCTGACTCCTCTTTTTCCATCCACTCCCTGAATGTGAGTGCTTTGCTAGTTTCTGTTTTTATCCCTCTTTTTTTTCTAGACACTCACCCCATGACTTCCCAGCACTCCCCTCTTCCATCCAGCCCCTCAGCACTTGAAACCCGATTTACCTGTTTATTTCTAGTTTATTTCTAGTAATCTCCTTCACTGCTTTTCTTCAGGCCTCTTCTTTTCAAGTTTCTCTTTATTCTGGTCAAGGAATTCTGGACAGGACTGGAGCTGACTCATCTTCTCAGTTCCCGCTTAAAATAATCTTGAATTTAGGCTTATGATACCAAAGATGATCTTCTAACTTGGTCTAATGCCTTCCATGGGGAAAGGAGTTCACCTGCACTCCTGAGCTCCTTAAAGTCTTGGGCTGGGCCTTTCTCTGTGTTTTAATACTTTCCATGATGTACCTGGTGTTGTTGTTTTCTGTGTATTTGTCTTGCCTGAAAGTTTTTATTATAAACTTTCTGAGGCAGCATCTACATTTAGGCATTTTTTTTTCTTACTACCTTATGCCACCTGGCGTAATGTGCTTATAATAATAATAATAATAATAATAATAATAATAATAATAATAATAACACACACACACACACATACACCTTTGGTCACTGAATATCCCTATATCCCCGTGGGTTAATTCTCTTCTGAACAACTCTATATCATATTCAGCTTTCTCCTTAAAGACATAAACTCTCAGCCAGAACTGATGCTGCACACCTTTAATCCTAGCACTCAGAAAGCAGAGGCAGGTGGATCGCTGAGTTTGAGGCCAGACTAATGAAAGCCAGGACAGCCAGGGCCACACAGAGAACCCTTGTCTCAAAAACCAAAATCAACCAACCAACCAAAGGATGAAGAATGTTATGGTGTCTGCTTAGGACCCAAAGGCCTTGGGTTCTATTCCCAATACCACACAGGCACACCAACAGAAATGACTATAACATCAGTAACCAGGCTGAATAGTTTTTTCCAGTAGTATTTGATCAGCTACTGAATAAAGTTAAACCTCTAGGTGGATCCTCAAGGCCTGCCAAAATATGTTCCATCCTACATCTTCAGTCTTATCTGTCACACCCATGATCCTTCAACTTTCCGACACTCCTCTTTGAGTTCTATTCCTTGAGGTGACAGGGAGCATCCAGAGCCTTCAATCTGGTGGTGGCCTGAATGAAACCTTCAAGATACGGCTTACTCCCAAAGCTGCCTTCATCCCTGCTGAAAGTCATCTTGCCCCTGTTCCTCAACACCTTTAACCTCCTCCTGGCCCTGTTTACCAAACACATGGCGCATCATTACCTTTCCTTCCAGCTAATGGACTTCATTACCAACCACCGGCCCAAGGTGAAGACACTCCCGTTTAGAGAGGTAAAACCAACTGTCAACCGCACAGCGTCTTCTTCTGACTGCATTAAGCTGTGGAAAACTTCATTTAAAGCACTAATCGTGTCTATCTCTGGATCACTTTTGCTTTCAGTTCTGGGATTAAGTCAGGGTGTTCGTTCTACATGCTGCAAAGTGCTCCCCGGAGCTGCTCTTCCATCTCTCCAGTACACATTTCTGAATGAATGTGAGTTATTGTCTTCATAAGAATAATCCTTTGGCCAGGTGCTGGCGATATATGTCTTTAATCCCAGCCCTCAGGAGCCTGCGGCAGGTGGATCTCTGTAAGTTCAGCCAGGTCTATAAAACCCACTAAGGGATTCTACATGAGCTACGTGAGGGGACCCTGTCTATAATTTTTGTAAAAATTTTTAATTGGTTTTCTGATCTTCTGGAATAAAACTATAGGCTCCATTCATAAGGCAAACGATTTTGATGATTTTGTGGAGGAAAAGTCAGAAGACACCAATAGTCTAGAACGGATGATCTTTTGTGACCCAGCTTTTTAACAGTATTCAGCTCTACTAACAAGAGTCTGGGATCCACCCATGATCCCATTATAACTCTCACCACAACCTCCTTAAGTAGCCTTTATGTCCCCATTAGACAGATGACAAAACTGAAGCTCTCAAAAGGTGTGCCGGCGGAGATCAGGTGGCTTAGTAATGTGCAACGTGTTCCATGGCAGTATGACTCCATAGCAGAAACCAGTGAGGAGAGAGGATGTGAATATCTAAGAGGCAGGCTGGCACTTGTAGTTGATGTAATTGATGCCCAAGCCAGATCTATTAATTAGGAGTAAGAGACATAACTGTAAAGTGGCCTAGAATGGGTGTGTCAGCACATCTCTGTGACAGGGCCTCAATGGGAAGCGCAGTTACCATTTGATGAGGATGGCTGGGGCAGCTAGAATCTGAGCAAGAGTAAACCAGTGGAGATGGAGGGACTTGCTGGTTGTGCTCAGTGGCATCTGGTCCTTCCCCTCCTCTTTCATTCAGTAAACAGTTTTGACCATGTAGTGTGTGCCAGTTGCTAGGCTGGGTGATAGAAATCCAGCGGTGAAGCTGCCAGCCCAGTGGGGGATGGGCAGGTGTACTAGCACTGGTTGGACGAATCCCTCCCCTCCCCCATGCCTTGCAGATTTTGGTCAGGCAAGGTCTCCCTCTTCCTCCTGTTGCCATACTCTCTGGACTCTTGCATCACCGGTGATAAGGCCACTGATTGGCTAAAGCTGTTTTGATTCCTCAATCATATTGAAGTCCTGAAGATGTGTCTAGATCAGATCTGAAAGGTTTTTGAGACTTCTTCCATTTCAGAACCGGTCAGATTATGAACCTAAAGGGATTCTCATCTTTTTTTTTTCCAGAATTAATTTTATGACACCAAATTCTTGGGCCTTTTTATTATAATGACAGTGTAACCATTCCAGGCATTATGGTTTATCATTCCTTATGTTGGTTTTTTTTTCCTTTTAATTTTTATTGTTTTCCAGCTCCAGTCCCCCCAGCTGCAGAACACAGCTTCTGCCCAGGGAAATCTTGTAGGAAAGAGGCCCCTCCGTCTGATTGGCTTGATAAAGCCAAAGGAGATACTCACACACCCACCAAAAGCTTACTCACACGGTCACTTACTCATTAAGCAGGCATTGTGTGAGGTCCTGAACAAGGACCAACCCTGACTTCACTTCTTTGAGTTGTCACAGACCCTCAAAAACAGAGTCAGCAAGATCCTAACAGCGACTCAGACCCTTGTTTTTTGTATTGTTTTGTTTGTCTCTATTCACCAAATTAAGCACTTTCCTTTCCCAACTCTTGAATTTGTTTTATCTACAAAATCAAGGAAGTTCAGAAGGAGATCTCTGGGAAATGTACAGTGTTCGTGTGTTTGTTTGATAAAGTCACTTCCCTTGACTCAACATTTTGGATAGAAAACGTCAAGTTTGGAAAAGCTCATCCTTCTTAGTAAAATATGAAAGCTGAGTGCTTTCAGGGCAATTAGCAGGACGTTTCTAGTTTGATCAGATGAGCGAGCCCGCAGCGCCCTCTGCAGTCCAGATTTTGCTATAGCTCAGCCACCGTGGACTGAAAAAGGCTTCCTGTGCTGCTCCAGATGATTCTGTACAGACGATTGTTAGGCCCCATATCATGGCGTCAAGGTCTCAATAAGAAGTCAGGCAATGGCTAAGTAAATATCGTGTGGCTGCTGAAAAGTCTAGCAAGAAGTAAGCTTTCATAAAATGTTACAGCCTAAATATATCTCCATTGCTTTGGCTTGCCCTCTCATCCCAGAGGCAGGAAGCCTCTGCTCAAGACAGAAAGAATTCGCTAAAAACCCTCGGAAATCTGTCCGCAGCATGGAGACCAGACCTTAAGGTCCAGCTTAACAGGCTGATCCAGTGGCTTGATTTAGAAAAAAAAAAAAATGTTTGCTATGGTGTCCTCTTTCTCCCACTCCACTCCAACGGGCCCTACTACCTATCGAGACGGGCAGAGGTGCTGAAGGGTGCATGTAGCCCTAGCTTTTTAAACCGTGTAAAACCCAAACAAATCATTTCTCTCTGCCCGTTTCCTGCTGTGTCAAAGAAGGGCTGTTGTGAGGGCGAGATCTAACTCAGAAGAACTCTTCAACAGGGCATTCGGGGTTGTTATTTATATTGCTGTTTTCCCCAAAGTCTCCTCCGCAAAAGCTGCATCACTACCCACCCCCCATGCTCAGCAACAGGCTCTGCTTACGTAAATCGCGGCGGCAAATGGGCAGGAAGGTGGGCGGGGTTTTAGAATAAGCCAATAGGAGCCCGCAGCGACGCTCGGGATAGGACCAGGCGTGTTTCCAGGCTGAGAAGGCAAAGAGTCTCCGAGGCTGTGGAGGGGACCCGAAAGGTCTTATTTCTTGCTCTGCCTATCAACCGGGCTCTGATTGGTGTAACACGCAGCGCCTGCCTCTTTCTCCGCCCTCTCTGAGCAGGAAGGGAGCAGGTAGCTCAAGGCTTGCTCCCCCCCTTCTTTCTTGATTTTATTTTTTATTTATTTTTTAATGTTTGTGAGAGGGTCTCCTATACACCAGGCCGGGAACTCAAATCCGAAACTCAAATTCGTTATGTATGATTCCCCCCAAGCCACAGCTTCCCAAATATCTGGGATTGCAAGTCTGTGTTGTCTGCCCTGGTGTTTTAAATCTCTACACATTTTTAAAAATCCATTTACACATTAAATTGCTTCGGTGTGTTACATTTTTAATATTAAAGAGACCCTTAGACCGGGCATGGGGATGGTTCAAGGCCGCGTTGGGCTACGTTGTGATTTGTTTCAATAACTGTGTTTAAGCGCTAGCTTCAAAAAAAGTGACTGAAAAGCCTGTTGTTTAAAGACCAGAAAGGAACAACTGTTGATTTTCCTGAGTAGCTGGCTTTTCAGACCTAGCTACCTGATCTTTGTCGTTTTTACTACTTTTTTGTATTGTCTTCGTGAGCTCTTCCAAAATGCAGGGTCTCTTGTAACACAGAGGAACCTAGAGGAAGACCTTGACCTTCTGATGGTGGTCCTGCCTCCACCTTTTGGAACGCTTAGATTATACGCCTGCGCTCTGGGCTCTTCAACTTTGAATTCTTTTACAACAAATAAGATATTTATTTTTATGTGCATGCGTCTGTATATATAAGTATGTGCACTACACGGTGCCCTCAGGGGCCTATGCTACATGAGACCTTGTCTTAACAGACATCTGAGAGATTTCACCTAAAATCCCCAATGTATGATTTCTCCTGTGACACTGAGGTCACCAGCTGGTAACTAGACTTGTCCTTTCCTGTTTTCAGCAATCATGAAGCACGCAGGCTGCTGGTATCAGGAACCAGCTGTAACGGTTGGTTGCAGATCCCCTTTGAACCCATTGACCACAGTGACATCACCTGTAGGCAAAGGGACCTGTGCATCTGTTGCCATGGCAACGGCCATACATCCCCCAGTGTCCATTTGGCTTACTTCCCACCTTTACCTGCCAGTGGTTATGTCACTAAATAAAAAGCAGATCCTTCCTGACTTTCGCCCCTTCTTTCTTTTTCCCCTTTGTCTTCGTCACCCCCTATTTTCCCCCACAATAAACTTATCTCACATGGAGCTGCTTTGGTTTGGTGTGCTCTGTCCGGATGTGAGCTCCGATTCTATCACACACAGAGCTGTTAACTTATTCGCATTATCTATAGGAATCCAAGTCCAAAACTTCCAGGAAAGATCTTCCTTAGCTGAGCGTGGCAGCACATGCCTATAAACCCAGCTCCTGCGGAGGCTGAGGCAGGCAGATCATAGGTCCAAAGGCCAGTAGGAGAGTTTAGTGAGACCCTGTTTCCCAGTTCCAAAATGAAAAGTAAAGGAGTGAGGGGGCTGGAGAGATGGCTCAGGCGTGTACAAGAAGTGCACTGTGAGGCCAGACATTTGGGGGTGGGGTGGGGAGTAAGACAAGAGCCAGGGTGTGAGAGAGCACAAGTGCATGCATGTGGTCTTGTGTGTCAAGGCATGTCTGTGGAAGCTGGTGGGAGTCAGTTCTCTCCTTCAACCATTTGAGTTCCGAAGTTCAAGTCAGGTCCTTAGTGTTGTTGGCAAGTGCCCTTATGCACTGAGTCATCTCACCTGCCCCCCTTTCTTGGGCTGGAGATCAAGCCCTGGGCCTCGAGTGTTAGGGAACCTCTCTGCCAGTGAGCTAAGAAGGATCCTTTACTTCCTTCTACTTTGCAAGTTCTTATTGACACACACCTTTGATCAGGGTCAAGGTGTAAGGCAACAACAGGAGTTTCTCATTCACTCTCCCGACTTTTTTTCTTTTCCCTTCTCTCCTTCATACGGTAGTTAAATAATCATTAACTTCTCCCTCCCACTTAAGAGACAAGGTCTACTATTTTGTGTAGCTGGCAATAAAAATGTGAGCTCAAGTCCGGTGTCGTGGCTCAGGCCTTTAGTCCCCAGTACTCAGGAGGCAAAGATAATCAATCTTGGAGTTTGAGGCCAGCCTGGTCTACAGAGTTAGTTCCGGATGGCCAAGGAAGCATCAAAAACCCTGTCCCAAAAAAACAAAAACATGAAACAAACAAGCAACAACAAGAAGGGGGAAAAAAAAAGAAAGAAAGAAAAGAAGGAGCTGGAGAGATGGCTCAGAGGTTAAGAGCACTGACTGCTCTTCCAGAGGTCCTAGAATTGAAGTTACAGACAGTTATAAGTCACCATGTGGGTGCTGGGAACTGAATCCATGTCTTCTGTAGGAGTAATAAGTGTTCTTAATCACTGAGCCATCTCTCTAGCCCCTGGATTTAAAAATAAGTATTTTTATGTGTTTTACCTTTATGTCTGTGTACTACATGTATACAGAGCTGTGGAAGCCAGAAGAGTATATCTATCCCCTGGAACTTATAACAGGTGGTTGTTAGCTGCCCAGTGGTGCTGTGAATTGAACCCAGGTCCTCTGGAAAAGCAACAAATGCTCTTAATTACTGGGCCTTATCTCCAGCCTCTTGTTTGTTTTAAACATTTATTTCTTTTATATATGTGAGGACACTGTCACTGTCCTTAGATGCTCGAGAAGAGGGCATCGGATCCCATTACAGATGTTTGTGAGCCACCACGTGGTTGCTGGGAATTGAACTCAGGGCCTCTTGAAGAGCAGCCAGTGCTCCTAACCACTGAGATATCTCTCCAGCCCCTTGTTTGTTTTTTTTCAAGATCACTTCATGTAACCCAAGTTGGCTTCAAACTGCCTATATACGGAGACTGACCTAGAACTCCTGATCTTACTGCCTTTCCCTCTTTTATGCTAAAATTACCAGCTGTACCCAAATTTTTAGATAAGAGTTAGATTTGGTAGTACATGCTTGGAAATTCCAGCATTTTGGAGGGTGAGCTAGGAGAATGCTGAGTTCAAGACCAGCCTAGGTTATGTAGCCTTTATTTTATATATGTATATGCCTATGCATATGATATATATGCTGTATATGAATATACACATATATGTATATATATTGTATATGTATATGTGTGTATATATTTTATTTACATATTTACTTATTTATTTTTAAAAGAAAGTGAGAATGAAGCCAGGTATGGTGGTGCACACCTTGAATCCCAGCACTTGGGAGGCAGAAGCAGGCAGATCTCTGAGTTTGAGGCCAGCCTAGTCTACAGAGTGGGTGCCAGTATAGTCAGGTCTACAGAGAAAACCAAACCAACAACCAAACAAACAAACAAAGAAAAAACAAAGAAAAATGAAAGTGAGAATAAATATACACAGGTCGATAATCCTAGCCCTGAGGAGGATTTAGCCAAATGGTAAATTTGAGGCCAGCCTGGGCCTTATCTGAAACAAAATAAACTCAAAAGAGAGAGGGAAGAGAGGGAGGGATGGGGAGACCAAAAGAGAGAAAAAAATATATTCACTCTTGGAGCAGAGGCAGAATGGTAGGTATAAATTTGAAGCAGACCATCCTGGTTTGCACGCAAAACAGCATGAAAACAAAAACAGAATCAAAGGTGGGGGGAGGGGTAAGATATGTGTGGTCGCGAGTTCTTTGCCTTCTCCCAAGTTTTAGATCCCTGGGAGTAGGGTACAGGTGGCTTAGGCATTCTGCTAATAAAGAAAGGGAGAAAAGAAAGGCTTTCAGGAGGACAGGAAGAAGGAAAGGTCTGAGGATCAGGACACAGAGATTAAGCATGCACGTGGCCAGTCTAGCCCGTGGAAGGTTGGTAGACCCTAGTCGGCTATCCCGCCATACTGTCGCTGCCTCGCCACTCTGTCTGCTCCATGTGCTGGGGGAGAGAGTGGTTGTCAATCTCAAGGAGCCAGTTTGCTTTTTCAGAGCCAGGCTTCTGTAAGTACAGCTCCATTGAGCCACACTTCCCTCTTTTGCCTAGCCACCCATCCATCTTTTCCATCACGCTGTTCCTTTGAGCCCCAGGTCCGGGTGCAGGGCCTTAGCCTCTCCTCCAGCCTCCCACACATTGCCATTAGAGTACTGCACACATTTTTGTCTAATCCTTTAAACCAGGTGTCTTTCCCAGTAGGCCGTGGATTCCATAAGAAAAGGAGCTGTCACTATTTTGTAGCTGGATCTCCAGGGAACACTGCGTGCTCAGCATATAGGAGATATCGAAAGTAACTTTGCTGGATGAAAGTTTAAAGAAAAATATAAAGGCTGATAATACTGAGGCACAGAGCTAAGCAAGTCCGGCAGAAAGCTTTGGGTTCAGGCCACAGCATTGCATAAAACTGAGTGTGCTGGAGGCACACACCCACGCACTCTCAAGGTTGGGCTCGATGGGGAAGGGCATCTGTTGTGTAAGCTGGAGGACCTCACTTTAGATCCCAGCACCCACATAAAAATCGGGCGTGCCTGTGCGCATGTTAACTCTGAGCATGGCTGGGAGGAGGGAGGTGATGTTGCTGGTTGCTGGCTGTTGCATTTTCGAAAACCCTTTCCCTGGACAGATAAAAAAACACCTACTTCCTACTAAAGCAGGAGTTCGCTAAAGTTCGGCTTGGGAAAACCAATTCGTTTATTTAACTTATTTATAATATGACTGGCCCAAAGCACCAAAGCACCAGAAAGCCTTACCTCGTATGTATGACAACTTCCCTGTAACTGCACAGATTAGGTCCCACCCTTCAGTTAACCATCCACTGTGTATTCAAGTACCTCCCGAGACTACCTTGTATAGGCAGGGCAGAATTATATACGGCTCACTGGGAAGTGTATGAGAAAGAAACTAGAATCCTAGGTAAGGGTTTAATCACCCCACTAAGCTCCTCCTTCTATGAGGGAAAGTCAAAAGTGATTTCCTGGGTCACAGCTGTTCTGGGACAGACAGAGCCACCCCTTCAACACTGGCAGGCCAGCCTGGAAAACCTTTGAGTGCCGGGTTCCATGAGAGACACTTCCTGTAAAGTAGAAATGTCATAGGACAGTGTGTCCTAGTCCAGCCTCATGCATCTGGTCTTCTCTTTGGTTGAGTGGAAAGTTGAGTTCAAGGCCAGCCTGGGATATATGAAACCTGTCACAAAACAAAACAAACAAAAAATACTATGATTTTTTTTTCTTTTCTTTTTAAACTAGAATACCCAACAAGGCTTGCAGGATGTGAGAATGAATCAGGGCTCTCTTTGTAAGAGACCAAAAACCCACACATGCTACCCTTAAAATGGAGTAGACGAGAACAGAAACTGAATTTCCGTCCTTGCTGGTGCCATCAGTCTGGTGTCTTGGACAGAGTAAACTGCTCAGACACAGACAGGCCAGTGACTCTTAAATCTAGCCAGCTTAGGAAAAACACAAACAAAACAGAACAAGAAGGTTTTTTTTTTTTAAAAATCAATGTCCGGGACTGAATTGTTTTGATTTTTATTTTATTGAGGTATGGTCAGTCTTGTGTAGCTGGCTGGCCTCCAATTCTCTTGACTTAGTCTTCTGCATTCTGAGGTGTTTGCTATGACAGCCAGCTATTTTTGTTTCTTCTTTGATTATATAAAAATATTTACTAGCCGGATGTGGTGGCATAACCGTTAATTCTCAGCACTCAGGAAGCAGAGGCAGGTGGAACTCTGTGAGGGGGAGTAGAACAAGTTCCAGGACAGCCAGGGCTGCACAGAGAAACCCTGTGTGGAAACACCGAAATAAGTAATAACATTGTATGTGTAGGCGTGTTTTGGTGTTTACCTACATGTTTGTATACCACATCCACGCTTGGTGCCCTTGTCCCTAGATCTCCTGGGACTGCAGTTATAAACAGTTATGAGCCACCCTGTGGGAAGTAGGGAACAAACTTGGGTCCTCTGCAAAGACAGCAAATGCTCTCAACTGCTGAGCCATCTCTCTAGCTCCCTTTTCTTGTGAGATAAGGTGCTACAATGAAGTCCAGGATGGCTGGAAACACTCCTGTGTCAACTTTCAGAGTGTTGAGATTATATAAGTCACCTTAGGCAGGAGGGCAGGTGGGAGGTGTGTGGTGTGTGTGTGATGTAGGTACTTGTTAGCAAGGTGTAGGGCACATGTGAGGACATGAGGGTAGAAGGTATCTCTCCTCAGTCTCTTAATTGCTTTCCATCTTTTTGTTTTGAGACAGGGTCTCTCATTGTGATGATTTGTATTTTCTTGGCCCAGGGAGTTAAAAGGTATGGCCTTGTTGGAGTAGGTGTGTCACTGTGGGCGTGGGCTTACCTGGAAGCCAACCTTCCATTAGCAGCTTTCAGATGAAGATGTAGAACTCTCAGCTCTGCCTGCCTAGATGCTGCCATGCTCCCTCCTTGATGACAATGGACTGAACCTCTGAGCCTGTAAGCCGGCCCCAAACACAGTGGCAACAGTATTGAATTGGGCACAGCGTGTGGGAAACACTACAAGAGTGTGCACACTGGCTGTCACTGACCAGGTGACTGATATTATTAGAAGCATGCCAAAACTGACTGGTGAGAAATAAACAAGGTTTTCCTTTAACAAAACTTTGCCAGAGCTCCTTTTGGAAAAAATGTATGTATGTATGTATGTATGTATGTATGCATGTATGTATGTGTGTATGTATGTATGTTGTCATTTATAAGATTTGCCTTGGTCATGGTGTCTGTTCACAGCAGTAAAACCCTAAGACACTCATTGAACCTAAAGCTTATGGATTATGCTAGGCTGATGACTAATTAGCTTCAGGGATCCTCCTGCCTCACCCCCCCCCCCCCCACACTAGTTACAGGTCCTCATGCGTCTGCATGGGGACTTTATTGACTGAGCCACCGCTTCAGTCATAAATTTGGATTTAATTGGTCCTAAGATAATGATGGTCTTTCTCTTCTTCTTCCTCCCTTCCCTTTCTCAACTAACTTCTCTTCCCAAGGCAAGACTCAAACCCAGGAACTATTCAAGCATTTGACCACTGGGGTAGACTGCTATCTTTTGAACTTTTGTTTCTAGACTCTCCTCCTCCCTTATTTCCATGTATAGCCTGAATTAAAAACAACTTTTTGTTGTTTGTTTGTTTGAGACAGGATTTCTAAATTTCTAATAGACCAGGTTGGCCTTGAACCCCCTGCCTCTTCCTCCCCAATTGCTGGGACTGAAGGTGTGTACCATCACTGCTCTGCTGAAAACAACTTTTGAGTTAACTTCTGTGGAAACCTCAGAGTTAGGATCTCCAGTTTGCATTGCAGAGGCATGTACAGACAGACACGCTGACAGGATTCCAGTCACAGCCAATGTGTCAGTGCCAACACCAACCACAGCCATATCTACACTTACTGGCAAGGAGCTTCCGTCCGTCCGTCCGTCCGTCCATCCATCCATCCATCCTCAGAGGAGCAGATGCACCACTTCCTACACCGAATGGAAGAAGGAGCTATTGGGCATCAAACCTGCAACCCTGGAACTGTATATAGCTAAGGGCTTTGAGAGCACTAGCCGAGGAAACAGCTTTCTGCTTCGGACAAGCTTCATCAGGAGACCTGTGAGAAGTTACCTCACAACCTGCATCAGTAACTTTGGCTGTCAAATTAAACCAGGGCCAGGGTAGGTAGCGCAGCGGTAGAGAGCATGCTTAGAATGGTAAGATCCTTTATTTGATTTCCAGGACTATCAAGTTTAAAAAAGTACACATAATGAATAAAAATAATTTGTCAAAAATAACTTCAGATGTAATAAGCAAATTGATTGTAACATGCTCTGTCACATATAAATTTTGTTCAAACTGTAAATAATTACTTTGTAAAATTCTATAGGACTAGCTTAAAAAAAAAAAAACAGAAAGGAAAACAAAACAAAACAAAACAAAAAAAAAAAAAAAAAAACAAGAAATGGGCCAGTAAGGTGGCTCAGTGGGTAAAGGTGCTTGCCACCAAGTCTGGCAACAACCTGAGTTTGATCCCCAGGACCCACATGGTAGGGAATGGAATCCTCCTACAAGCTGTCCCCTGACCTCTGTGGCACAAACATACTCATTCACCACTCCGGACCTTTTCTATACCTAAAATAACTGTTTAAAACACTCACTCACACACACACACACATACCCCAGAGTCAGTGACAGGTCTCAGTGGGTAGAGGCGCTTGCTGCCAATCTGACAACCTGAGTTCAATCCCGAGGACCCACACCATCTCTTCAAGTTGTCCAGTGACATCCCTGCCCCCGCATACACACTGTGGCACCTTCACACACACAAAATACAATTTAAGAAAATTGTAATAAAACAAAGCCGTGGTTTGTTAAATCAGAACAAAAACAAATCCCAGAGAGTGCCCCAGTGAAGGACTCAGCTAGTTTGGAAGCTGCTTAGACAGGTCTGCTCTTGCAGCTCACAGAACTACTCTTCCTGCTCGGTCAGTTTTGTTCATGTCTTGAGATTCTGTGAAATAGTGATCCCCATTCTTCTAATAAAATACTATTTCTTCCTCTGAAGCCAGCCAGAACCGGTGCTCCTTACATGTAAACCAGCACACAAGGAATGGAATAACCACTGTAGTGTATCTTGAAATGTATTTTGTGAAATGTTAATGGGCAAGAAGTGACAGCCTCTACAGAGAGTCCCAGTACTCAGGAGGCTGGGGCAGAAATTCCAGGATTCCAGGCTAGTCTGGGCAGCACAGTGGGTTCCAGACTAGCTTGGATTACATAGCAAATCCCAGTTCAGCCTGGGCTGCATAGAGACCCTGTCTCAAAATAAGAACCAGAGCCAAGCATGGAGACTTAGATCTGAGCTCTTAGCACTGGGGAAGTTTAGGCTTAAGGTTTGCTTGGGCTTCATAGTGAGTTCTAGACTAGCCTGAGCTACAAAGACCTTGTGTTCGAAAGCTAAAGGAGGGTTAGCACTCTGGCACATGATATTATTCCTTCTACCTAGGAAGCAGTGGCAGGTGAGTCCCTGAGACTGGGCCAACCTAGTCTACATAGCAAGTTCTAAGCCAACCAGGGCTACATAGTGAAATCTCATTTCTGAACAAGACTGGCATAGTGGCACAGTCCTTTAATCCCAACACCTAGGATATACATAGTACGTTTTGGGCCAGCTGGGGCTACACAGTGAGAGACCCTGATTCAAAACAACAAATAAACAAAACAGGGACTGGAGACACAGCTCAGTGGTTTTAAGAGCTTTGGTTGTTCTTCCTGAGGACTGGGGTTCAATATCCAGCATCTACACGGAGGATCATGACTATACACTCTTCTGCCTTCCTTGAACACCAGGCATGCACGTAGTGCCCAGACATACATGCAGGCAAAAACATTCCATAGATCTAACATTAAAAAACCACCAGAGCACACACCTCTCAGCACTCTCGAGGCAGAGGCAGTGGATCTCTGAGTTCAAGGCCAACCTGGTCTTCGGAGAGAAAGTTCCTGGACAGCCAGGGCTACACAGAGAAACTGAGTCTTGAAAAAACAAAAACAAAACCAACCAGAACCCCCAAACCCAAACCATCCAGACCCACACATGAGACTCCCCAAACCCAAATCATCCAAACCCACAACATATGCACACATATGAGACACCCAAGGTCTAGGGCTGTGGTTTGCTTAACAAATGTGAGTCTAGCACAACAAAGCCACGTGATGACTGATGCTTGTCATTCCAGCTCCCGTGCAATGGGAGATGGGGTGCAGGAAGATCAGGAGTTCAAGGTCATCTTGAGCTTCTTACCCCCCCCCCCCCAAACAAGACATTAAGAAAGATAAAACAGGGGCTGGAGAGATCACCCATTGGTTAAGAGCACTGGTTGTTCTTCCAGAGGACCTGGGTTCAATTCCAGCACCCACATGGCAGCTCACCGCTGTCCATAACCTCAGTTCCAGGGGATCTGGTACCCTCACACAGACATATATACAGGCAAACCACCAAGGCACATTACAAAAGAACAAAAAAAAAAAACTAAACCTAGCTTAAGCAGTTTGTTCAGTCTAGGAATTTGCAACTCAACTATCCACAGCTTGAGCAATATTTTGCTGTTATTTAATACTTGCATCTCACCTAGTGTGGTGGCTCACACCTTTAATTCCAGCACTCGGACGCAGAGGCAGAGGCAGAGGCAGAGGTAGAGGTAGAGGCAGAGGCAGAGGCAGAGGCAGAGGCAGATGGATCTCTGAGTTGCAGTACAGGCTGTGTTTAGAGTGAGTTCCAGACCAGCCAGGGTTCTTATATAGGAAGAACCAGTGTTTCCTTTCAGTTGGCTGTGGTAAAAACGCTGAGTCATCTTCCCATTGAATGACGACTCACTCAGGAAGTCAGAGGCTCTGGTTTTCTTGATTCCAAGCCTAGGGGGGAAGAGATCTTTTCAATACCTAGTGCTGGGTGTCTACCCAGGCCCTCATACATATCTAAGCCGGTTCTTTACTACCCAGTTACAGTTCAACTGGTGGTTTTTCTTTGAGACATGGACTTAAGAAGGCCAGACTGTATCTTTTCTTTTTTTCCTGGAACTACGGACCAGGTTGGCCAGGAACTTATGGAAATCCCCCTGCCTCTGCTTCCTGTGTGTTGGGATCAAAAGCGTGTGCCACCACTGCCTGGCTCTATGTATCTTTTTAAAATAAATTTGCTGAAAAGTGAGATATTTTTGAAAACAGTGTTATGGGTGTCCTGTCTGCCTGTGTGTCTGTGCACATGTGTTTAGTTCATGTGGACAGAAGAGGGACCGGAGTTACAGATGGTTGTGAGCAGCCTTGTGGATGCTGGTAATTGAATCCGGGTCCTCTGGAAGAGCAGCCAGTGCTAGGCAACTACTCTTATCATGAAAGCTACATTCCAAACTCGCATATGGTTTCTAATTGTAGTTGTCTCAAGCTTAGAGAAATAACTAGTTCATATGAAGAAGCCTTCCAGTAATTTGTTATTTTTGGTCCCTGGAGTGGTAGCTTTGGAAACCATCTTTCCTGTTTCCCAGACTGCTGCTAGGCTTTATGCATTGGACTGGGATTTACGTTTCAGGATTTCTCTGCACATTCTGGTTTGATCGAGGTTTGTATCCCAGCCCCCACTTACTCTTATTTAGTAAGAAATTCTAATGGATGACGTGTCTGTCGCTCAGTGGTTCTCAACCTTCCTGATGCTTCAACCCCTTAATGATTTTGTGGCTACTTCTTAACTGTAATTTCACTGCCGTTTCCGATCAGAGTATCAGTATTTGATAGTTCAGATGTTCTTAGGCGACTCCTGTGAAAGGGTATTTCTACCTACCCGTGGGGTCTGAACCCAAAAGGTTGAGAACTGCTGTTCTAGATAGTAGAAGGCATCAGGCAAGTTTCCTGGTGATAATTTATTATCTGTTAATAGCACACAGACCAAATGTTAATCATTCAAAACAATGTCTCTACAGAAGTGGGGAATGATGCCAGCCACTCTGTGAGGGACTGACTGTGTGCATTTAATTGTGATCACTCTTTAGGTTCTTAATCTTCTTCTTATGCCGTTCAATTTGTTTCTGCAGACGCTCTATCTCCTTCAAGTGGTGGTCAATTTCATCTTCATGGTGTTTTTTCAGCGCAGCCAGCTGTTCTCTAGTCTTCTCTCTATAAAGAAACAGTGGCTGAGGGTTTAATTCCAACCTTTCATCCCAAAGAGATCTTTATTTTACGTTTATAACATTTACTTGTGAGTGTGCGCACAGGGTGGGGTAGGGAGACCAGCTTGTGGGAGTCGGTTCTCTCCTAGCAAGTGAGTCCCAGGCATCATAACTATGTTCATAGTTTTGGTTACAGAGCACCTTTAGCCTCTGAGTCATTTCACAGCCTTTCAAGATCTTTCATCATAATCAATAATCCCGAGTTAGTGGCTCACTACTGGGATCCCAGCATCTTGAGGAGTTGCTGCAGGTCTGAAGGAAGCCTGAGATCCAACACAACTTGAACTGGAGTGAGGGTGTCTAGAAGCCAGAAACCAAGAGCTGCAGAGATGACTCAGAAGTTAAGAGCACTTGCTGCTCTTGCAGAGGACCCAGGTTCTATTCCCAGCATCCACATGGTGACCTACAACCATCTATAACTGTGGTTCTAGGAGATCCAACTGCTGTCTTTGGAGAAGTTCTGAATTTAAGCTTCCTGAGTTGGGAGGGAATATGGCTCAATGTTTAAGAACACTTGCTCCCCTAGAGAACTGAGTAGATAGATGGCTGAGATTAAGGTAATGTATTTCTAGAAAAATCCAAATTCAATTCCCAGCACCAATGTCAGGCAGCTCCAAACTATCTGTCACTGCAACTCAGGGATCTATTGCTTCTGGCTTCTGATGGTCCCCACACTTGGCACAAGAATGCATGCATACACACAGAAGTGTGCACCCACATACAGGCATGTTTAAATAAAGTTGTACACCACTGTTATCAGCTTCTTTTTCTTTTACGTGTGAGTGTTTTGCCTGCATTTCTTTTTTGAACAGGGTCTTTTTATATATGGCTGTCATGAACCTCAGTATGTAGACCAGTCTGGTCTCAAACTCAAGAGATTTGCCTGCTTCTTCCTCTGTCTCCAGAACACACTCAGATGGATTAAAGGCACGCACCATATGCATACATTGCCCATGTAGACCAGAGGAGAATTTGGGATGTCACGGAACTGGAGCTATAGACAGTTCTCTCTACTGGTTAGAACTAGGGAGTGGACTAAGTCTATCTACAACCTTTTCCTGGCCCTGAGTTATCTTTAACTTCTGTCCACTGGAGAGAGAGTTGTTAGACACTGTGAGGGCACTGGCAAGAGAACCTGGTTCCTCTGGAAGAGCAGTCAGTCCTCTTACTCCCGAGCCATCTCTCCAGCGTATGCTCTAGCAAAGAACCTCAGGTTGGTTTCCAGCACCTATTTTAAGAGAGAACTCCCTGTATCTCTAATTCCAAGGGTACTTAATTTCTAATTCCCAATGGGCGCCTGTGCTCAGGCACAAATCCTAACACAGTCAAAGAATTAAAAATAAATCTTTACAAGAAAGAAAACCCAACCCAACAAAACAACAACACATAAAGTAAAGGACATGGGTCCCAAGCCAGGAGTAGCAGTATAAGCTTATTATCCCAACACTTAATAAAGCTGAGGCAAGAGAACTGCCATCCTAATGATTGCTTTTTGGTACTGAGCCTTGAATCCCAGGTTTAAATCCTTATTCCGTAAATGAGCAACAACCCCTATGGGCTTAGGAAGGAGACCAAAGGAGAAACGGAAGCAAGATTAGTTTCTGGCGGCTCTCCAGTGGACAGAAGTCAGTTAAAGATAACTCAGGGCCGGGAAAAAGTTGTAGATAGACCTAGTCCACTCCCTAGTTCTAACCAGTGGTAAGAAATGTACAACCCAGGGCCTAAGTAGTGCAAAAGTCTCCCAGAGTGGGGGAAATCTAACCTTGAGCAGGTACTATTTCGTTCATGAGAACTGGAGACACGTGGAGGATCTAGAAATGGCTGACAGGATCTGAGGCCTTAGGGAATGGACGCAGCCTTACAAAACTAAAGCGAGTTGAGGGGCAGTTGGGGAGAAAAGATGAGGGTGACAGGTAAGACGGGCTCAGAGCGTCTGCCTGTTCGGGCTAGCTGGATGTAAAACACTGCTCAAAGAATCTGGGGGAGTCTCGCACAACCAGGGGTGCAGAGGGGAATACTGTGGGAGGGGAAGATGACAGCAAGTGATAAATTATAAGATGAGCCTTGGGCTGAGTCCTGCAGAACCGGTGTAAAAGGCTTAGGGCTGGGTGGGAGGCCAGCAGTGTGATGTTAGCTGTCTCTACAGCATAGAGAGCCGATGGCTTCAACAGCCTTGGAATTCAGCCAGAAGATGGGCGCCCCATGGGACCAGGTAAAGATAGGTGGAGCGACAGAGAGCGTAGAAAGGGCAGGAAGGGCAATTGGGGGCTGGACTTGGGACCAGGTGGGCCTCACCGGAAGTACCGATCCTCTTCAGCCTTCTCTCGTTTTCCGAAGGCCCCACCAGCTTCTCGGATGGAGCCAGCGCCGGAATCCATGCTCTCCGACTGCAGAAAGAGTCGTGGACATGAAAAAAAGGCACACCAAGGGAGAGAGGACCCGCGCCCCGCGATGGGCGGTGGGTCGTGCTGCCACTTACCGAGTCCGAGGCGAAACCTCGGCTTTGCAAGACCCTCATGCCCCAGACACCGAGCCGAGCTCGAGCCACCAACGTTAAGCCTGCCATTGTCAGCGGCGCTGCTCGCCTCGGGTTGCGGGCGTGGCTGCTTCTCTCCTAGCGCGCTAACTGCGAGGGCGTCTGAACCGCCAATCTAGACGGTGGGGAGGCGGGACGAGCGCGGAAACAGCGAATCAGGAGGGAGGGGCGGGGCTTACGATTGTCCGCAGAGGGAGGGCGGTTTATGCTTTAGCTAACAGGTAATAAACAGGGCTCTGAAGCATCACGACCCAGGAGTCTACCGAGCGATGTCAGAAGGTGAAATCTTGGCTTTTGGTCTCCTTAGAATGAGGCATTTCGTTCACTTCCACCGCACAACTTCCGTCCTAAGGTCGATTTCATTAAAAATGTACATGATGGTAATCCCTATGGGCGTTAATAAATTGGGGGAAAACAAGATTTCTGGTATCTATGCTTAGGATGCCGACCTCCAACATACCTATATTTATACATACGAAATCGTGTTCATCTCTTGAGATGTTCTTGTTTTTTGGTTATATTGCCACTGCAGTCTGCTCTCACCTTAAATGTCATTCCACAGAGAAACCCGAAATTTCCTGTCGTCAGCACATTTGTTATCTTGCTTCTGAGTTCTTACAGTTCACCTTGTGAAGCCATCTGAGCCTTAGTAGGTAGTGAATTAGTATTTTTGAACCGTATTAGTATGTCGGTGAATGGACCTCATAACTTGGTGACAGGGGACAACATTGAAAAGAACATCAAGCGAACTGGCTGTACAAACCTGTAATCCCAGCGCTCCTGAGGCACATGCAGAGAGGAAGAGCAGATGTGTTTTAATCTAGCCTATTCAACAAAGGGAACTCTTGGCCAGCCAGGGCTTCATAGTAAGACCCTGTTTTAAGAAACACCTCCTCCCCCAGCCACACACACACACACACACACACACACACACACACTCCATGTGCATTGTGGCACTGTGTCCCCATCAATAAATAAGTATAATTTTAAAAACTAAAGAACAACTTCAAGGACAAATACTTGTACATGAAAGTTCATAATACCCTCCATCCCACTTTGTCCCTCCCTCCCTAGATGAGATCTGGTGTAACTCAGGATGGCCTCAAACTCCCAGGGAAGAGAACTGTGGTTCCTCATCTTTCTGACTCTCCCTCCCACATGTTGGGGTTACAGGCATGTGCCCAGCTTCATAATACTGTTTCGCAATCAAATGTTGAGCTACCAAAGACAACAAATCATTGCAGAGACATACTTTTGTGGAATTTGGTGCCACCATAAAATGCAGTAAATTTTGTTTTTGTTTTTTGTTTGTTTTTGAGACAGGTTTTTCTTCACAGGCCTGGCTGTCCTGGAACTTACTCTTGTAGACTAGGCTGGTCCCAAATGAGGCAGGCAGATCTCAGTGAGTGCAAAGCCAGCCTAGTCTGTATCTTAGGTTCCAGCAGTCAGGCCTATGTAGAAAGACCCTGTCTCAAAAATAAAACAAAAAGAACAGTGTGTGTGGTCGGCATCCGGTGACTAAGGCATACGTGTGAAGTCAGAAGGCAACTTTTGGGAGTCTTTTTTTCCCACTCTCTGGGTCGGTCTTGGGGTTGAACTTAAGTTGTCAGGTTTGGGGGCTAAGCCATCTCTAAGGTCCTTTACTTTCTTAAAGTTTTGTTTATTTTATGAGTACACTGTAGCTGTCTTCAGACACACCTAAAGAGAGCATCAGATCTCATTACAGATGGTTGTGAGCCACCATATGGTTGCTGGGATTTGAACTCAGGGCCTTTGGAAGAGCAGTCAGTGCTCTTAACCACTGAGTCATCTCTCCAGACCCACTTTAGTATTTTTAGGAAGCCCATGTACATCTTTAATCTCAGCATTCAGGAGGCAGAGGCAGATAGATCTCTGAATTCGAGGCCTCCCTGGTGTATGTGGTGAATTCCAGGACAACCAGGGCAACACAGAGAAACCTTAACTCTGACAAACCAAAACCGAAAAGGTCTCGAGCCCTTTAAGTACAGCTGGCCGCCAGAGGCGAGTCCTGGAAGGCGGGCTTGGATGGTCACGTGAAGCTGCGCTTGCGCAGAACGGTCACGTGGGGACTAGCCGGGAAAATGGCGGCTTCGGGAGAGAGTGGTGCTTCTGGCGGCGGAGGCAGCACAGAGGAGGCATTTATGACCTTCTACAGTGAGGTGAGCCCGGAGTAAGGATGGTGGCCTCAGGGCGACCGCGCTCCGGCTCCGTCCACCGCGGCCAGGGTCGGCGGGACGCCTCCCGGGACCGTTGGCCCGCACCGCCTGGCCTGGGGACTGCGGACCGGCTGCGGAGTGCGTGCGCGACCGCCACTGTGGCTGCTGAGGTCCCCGGAACGCGGCGGGGCGGCTGGGCCTGTGGACTCAGACCCGGAGAGGGGCAGGCGACCTGCTTGTCGCGCGATGTAGCCTTCTGGCTGTGGAGTCTCCGGCTGGCGGAGACCGAGCTGCGGCGCACCTACTTTTTATTTGTAAACAGGAGGGAGGCTTTTTTCCACTCCTCTGCCATGAATTGTGTGAGTGGCGATTTCTGCGGTTCATCAGTGCTGAGCACTGTTCATCGTGACAAGAATGCGTTATGTGACACCCCCCCCCTCCATCCTTAACAGGACGAACCCTAAGAGGGTGCATAAATACTTGGTGTTAGGTAGGACAGGCGTGAACTTATTCTGAGCCTTGTTGACTTTACATTGCCAGTGCCTAATGCCTGGTGGATGTTTCGCATAAGCATGGGTAAACTGAGTAAAAGTAGGTTGTGGCGTCAGAGGCCCTCACATTGAATTCTTGCAAGGCAAGAACAGCCTAACTGCTGTTGAAATCTTTCAAGACATCAGGTCCTACACTTGTAAGTTAGAATTGTAAGAGTTTTCACGACGATTAAAGGATTTGATGTATAAGAAAGCAGCTTGAAAATTATAAAGTAGAAGCAAGGCAGTCGTTTTTGAGTTAAGTACTTCCTGGTAGCCCAGGTTGGACCCTCCTGCTTTAGCCTCCAAAGTGCTGGGACTAGAGCCATTATCTCTTGTGCTTATAAGAATATTTGTTACTTTACAAAATATTTCTTTTCTTCACAGTGTTGGCATACTTTGCTCACTGTTTGAGAAATTTCAGTCCATCTTGGTGGAAAATGGAGGCAGAGCAGTTCACATCTTGAGGCCCGGAAGCAGAGGAAGAATGCCTGTTCTTCAAAGTTTAACATTGGGAATCAGCACGCACTCTATATCCCTTTTTGTCTTTTTATTATATTTTTTAAAATTTATTTTTGGCTTTTTGAGACAAGAGGCTCCCTGTGTGTAACCCTAGCTGTCTCGGTGTTCTGTCTGTAGACCAGGCTTGCCTTGAACTCACAGAGACCACTGTTCTGCATCTGCCTAAGATGGTTCCCTCCATTACCCAGCTTGTCTTTTTATTCCTACGACAAGTTCTCAATGAAGCTTAGGTGTGCATACTCACTTTACAGTGTAGGCTGCTTGGAACTAGGGGTCATTTTCCTGCTTCAGCCTCCCAAATGTTCATGTATAGGAATTAGCCACCACACCCAGCTGCTTTCTTTTGCCAAGGATCAAACCTGGGGGTTTTATGCACGCTAGGCAAGCACTCCACCAACTGAGCCACCTCTGAGCCCTTCATAATGGTGTTGGATGCTGCTTGTAGGTCGTGGTTCAGTGTAATTGCATTTTTCCTTTCAAAATGAAAGGTAGCTTGTGTTTATTATCTGGGAATCCTCTTGACACCTGATTGTGATTCAAACTGTTAGCGTAAATTTCTCAAAATTGGAAACCTCAGTCTCTGTAAGCCAACATTTTCCTGTGTGTAAAATAGGGATAATGGGGGCTGAAGAGATGGCTCAGCTATTAAGAGCTGCTCTTGCAGAGGTCCAGAGTTTATTTCCCAGCAACCACATGGTGGCTCACAACCATCTGTAATGTGATCTGATGTCATTTTTTGGGCTGTAAGTATTCATGCAGATAGAGCATTCATATGCATAAAACAAAACAAAAATATTTTTTAAAAAATGGGGATGATGCTAATACCTGTGAAGTAGAATTGGTGACATAAATTTTTAAAATTGCATGTAGTGGACATGTGTGTGCACAAGTGGGCACAGAGGTCATTGTCATGTGTCTTTGACAGTTTATGTTATTTTTTGAGACAAGATCTGTCACTGAACCTGGTGCTATCCAGTGAGCTTTAGGGGATATGCCTGTATTTCCCTTCCTTAGCTCTGGGGTTGTAGGTGCATGTGCCCATGCTTAGCTTTTATGTGGATGGTGGTGATCTGAAATATCATTGTGAAATAGTTACACTGCTGCAATCATTCCTCAGTTTAGCAAAGTGTCTTTCACTGGTAGATATGAATAGTTGTACGCTGAGCATATTAGTGTTATGTTAACGTAGACATTCAGCTTACTATTTTTACTAATGGAATTACCAATTCTTTTACTTTTAGGTGAAACAAATAGAGAAGAGAGATTCAGTTCTAACGTCCAAAAATCAGATTGAAAGATTGACTCGTCCTGGTTCCTCTTACTTTAATCTGAACCCATTTGAGGTGAGCAGATTGTTACTCTAGAGTCTCGTGGGAGAGCTTTTCTAATGTGCAGACAGTCCTGTACGAGCTCATTATTGTTGCTGTAGCATCCGTGGTTGGTAGCTTTTCATATCTACACGTATGCAGGCTTGTTTGTTTTGAGACAGTCTCATGTATTCAAGGTTGACTTTGAACTCTAGGTTCTCTCTGCCTCAACCACCCAAATGCTGAGATTGTGGAAATGAACCAGCACACCTGGCTAGCTATTTTTGAAACAGGATGTTACTGTAGATCATTATGGCCTGGGGCTCACTCTATATCCCAGGTTGGCCTTGGGCTCTGACTCTGTAGTTCTTCCTCAGCCTCTTAAGTGCTGGGGGTTATACGTCCAACCTTGCTTGAGAGCAGACTTATGTTATGGTATACGTCCCGAGTTCTATTGGTTGGGAATGAAAAACGGGAAAATGGTGGAATTTTTGTGGTGGGTAAGTTGTCTTTGAGGTTGAATGATTTTATTGTGAGTAGACTTGTTAGACAACTTGTAAAAAAAAGTTAAATGAGATAAACTTCATCCTGTTAAATGTTCTCCCATCTTTAGTAGCCCAATTAGACAAGGATTATTGGCAGGGGGGTATAGCTGGCCTGATAAATTTATGGTCCTTGAACTTAAAAAATGTAATGTCAGGTATGTAATTCTCTGTGCACTTGAGAGGCAGAGGCAGGAATATGAGGCCAACCTGGTCTACATAGCAAGATTTGGGCCTGCCCTGGGCTCCAGCAAGACCTTGCTTAAAAACAACAACAACAAAACAAAGCAAAACTTTGTTAAAACTTTTTTGTTACCGGAAGATTAAAAAAATGCCAGATATTCAGTAAAAACAGAACTAAGACTAGGAGATTTTTAGAGAAGATAATGAATGTCCTTTGTGTTTTTGAACATATCTCTAATGTAGCCCAGAGTGGCTTAGCCTAGTCCTCCCACCTCACCTTCCTGAGTGTCAGGAGTAGAGTGTGCAACACCCACTGCACCTGGCTCTGAACATTTCTTCTCAACACTAATCACTGTTCTTTCTCCTGTGATAAAAAGCCAGAAGTCATTTACATCAAATCGCAGTGATCTGGCTGCATGTCTTCCTTTTTTTCTCCAACATAGGGTGGCAGACAGATTCTGTTGCCCCCCCTCAGTGGCTCTATATTAGGTCTGCTCCTTTAACCCTCCAAATACACTGGTTATTATTTTTAAATTTTAATGTATGTGTGTACTTTGTCTACATGTGTATATGTACACCGTGTACTTGCCTAGAATCTAAAAGAGGTGCCAGACCTGGAGTTCTGGGGAATGTTACCCACTGTGTGGGCACTGACTGTCCAGTGGGTGCACTTAACCACTGAGTCCTCCCCCCCCAATCTTTGATACTGGGAATCAAACTCAAAGGGCTTCAGATATTACTTAAGCATTTTACCATTGTGCATACTAGACTGACCCTTGGTTTTTTGTTTGTTTTGATTTGGGCTTTTTTGTTTGTTTTTCAAGACAGGGTTTCTTTGTGTAACCCTGACTGTCCTGAAACTTGCTTTGTAGAACATGCTGGCCTCAAATTCACAGAGATCCTCCTGTCTCTACCTCCTGAATTCTGGGACTAAAGGGATGGGTCACTATGCCTGCCTAAAGTTTATTTTTATACACACACACACTCACTCACTCTCTCTCTGTTTAAATTATGTGAATTTGTGTAGATTTGTGTTCATTGGTCCAGGTGCATATGGGGACCAGATATGTTGGATTCCCTGGGGGTACAGGTAGTTGTGAGCCATCCAAGATGGGAGTTGGTAACCAAATTTGGGTCCTCTGCAAGAGCAACAGTATTCTCAATCACTGACCATTTCTCCAGCCACTATTTTTTTTTACTTTATTTTAAAAAACAAAGATAAATGTACAAATTTTCAGCATTTTTGCATAAAAGTATACAAATACATTTTTTCCAGCCACTATTTTTATTTAAACTAATGTGTGCATGTCTGTGTGTGGGTCTGCGCATGAGTGGGTGAGAGAGTGCACAGTGGCCCAGACCTGTTTCGTTTTCCTGGAGTTGGATTACAAGTGGCTGGGAGCTGAGCTCTTGTTCAGAGCAGTGCACAATCTTAACCTCTAGGCCATCTCTCAGCCCCTTTTTATTTTTATAGTCAGAATCTCTTTCTAGCTTAGGGCAGCCTATAGTTGACAGTTTTGTCTCAACTTCCTAAATACTGGGATTATAGGTGTGAACCACTGTGCTGAGCCCAGTTCATATCTTTACCCCACTTAGGTTCTGACAGAATCTGCTTGGCAGCCTGACTTGGGGCTTGCCTTCCTCACTCTTTCTTGGCACTCCATGTCGAGCTGCTGTTTTGTGTGGATGCCATTTTCACCTAGCATGGGCTCTAGCACTTTGATTAAATACTACTTCTTGGGTGGACTCTCTTCTTTGTCCCAGATGAGCTCTGTGCTCTGACACTCTGTTCTGGACTATGAGATTGAGTGTATAGTACTTCACTTGGTTTTACTTAATGGAATTAATTCTACTGTCCAAATTGTGACAGAAGGCATGTAAGGAGGTGGATACAGATACATACTTACACAGGCACTTACACAGATTCTCTCCCCTCCTGGGTTTGTTTGTTTGAGACAATGTCTCATGTCTCAAGATGGGCATTGAATTTGTTACATAGTCAAGGATGGTCTTGTCTTGACTTTCTGATCTGATGTGGTAGGATTCTACTCCCCATCCCTAGTTTTCTGTTTTTGTTTGTTTTGAGATTATGCTGCTTGTAACCAAGACTTGCCCCATGCTTACCATCTTTCTGCCTCTGTTTCCCTAGGATTGAGATGACATATGGGCAGCCATGCCCAGCTTTACAGTTTTGATCTTGGTTCTTCCAGGTTCTTCAGATAGATCCTGAAGTGACAGATGAAGAAATAAAAAAGAGATTTCGCCAGGTACGATGCAGTTGCTCTCATTAGAGTTTGAGCTTCCTGTTTGTTACTTCTAGATGGGGTCTTATGCAGCTTAGACTTGCCTAGAACTCTTTACTGATTAAGGGTGATCTTGAACCTTGGATCCTCCTGATTTTACTGCCTTAGTTCTGGAACTGTAAGCCTGGCCACACCTGGTTTATGTGGTGCTGAGTATTGAACCCAGGTCTTCATGTATACCAAGACAAGCTCTCTGTCAATTCAACTACACCCTAGATTGAGTTTTTGAGGACTAGATACTTTTGGGCTAGAATTAACCCCACATTCTTTTTCAAATTAAGGCTAGATAACTGTTGTCATAACCTTACAGTATACTATACTATACTATAGTATACTATACTATACATATGTATAGTAATATAAAATGTTAAATAATGTAAAAGTTTTTTGTGGATATAATGATTTTTATATCCAAATAGGGTATCTATAGAGTTATTTTTATTTGAGGTAGGATCTCATGTTGTCAGACTGTCCTCAAACACTCTGGCTTATATGAATGCTCTACCATAACCTTTAAGTAGCTAGGATGACATGCACATACCATACACCTAACCCACTCAGTAACTTTATGTCTTGCAAATGGCTGTAAATACATACTCAAGAAATACCTTGCTTAGGTTAGTGAGATGGCTCAGCAGGTAAAAGTCTCTGCTGCCAAGCCTGACCACCTGAGTTTAATCCCAGGGACCCACATGGTAGCAGGAGAGAGCTGACTCTAGCAAATTGTCCTCTGATCTCCACATACTTGCCATGGCATGTGTTCACACCCCCCATCCCAATAAATGTAAGACGTTTCTAAAAAGTAAATTACCTGGCTTAATGTAGCAAGTGCTTTTTGAAATTTCTTCAGGAAAGTATCTCTCTGGTCTCTGATTCTTACCAGTGTTTTTTTTACCTTCTATGTTTTCTATGTCATCATGCTTTTCACGTGTGAGTGGGACCTGGCCAGTGCTGCCTCACTCCGATTCTGAACAACAGTTTTACTGGTTGTAATACCCAGTGCTCCCTCTAGCGAGGCGGATTTCCACATTGCTGACTCATAGTTACCTCTGAGCTCCCACATGCTATATTAAGCTAAGATGTTTTTTGTTTTTGCCTGCTCAGTCATTTCCCATTATATAACTTTATAGCTTTATTCTTCCTGCGCTCTAATCTGTGCTTAAACTTAGCATCCCATCCTTTCCTCTTCCCAAAGTCTTGTTTTCCAATACAGTCTGTTAGCAGTTGTTCCCAATATAATGAACATTTTTTAGTCATTAAACTTTTCCAGAGTCAACAAACATGAGTTACAACTTCCTAGTGATTCATTAATGGCTTCATAGTTAAGAGAACATATAACTTTAGTTTTAATCTATTCTCTTACTTAAAAGCTCTGCACTTGAACAAGTGCTTTGGGCTTTTCTGTGTCTATTTTACTTCATCTGGTAAATGTGTCCAAATAGTTAAACGAGGTATCACATACAGGAGGCTTTAATGGCTGTTTTGATACTTTAATGTTAATCACTGTCCATCCTCCTCTGTGCTGAGGTTTTGAGAATAGGTCTCCATATTCAGTTTATGCTAATTACTTGCACAGGTCATTTTGCCCACACAGCAAACTATTTAGATGTAGGTACTTTGTGTCTTTCCAGGGGTAGAACAGGAAGTGAGATGGAGATGGGCTGAGTTGCTCAGGGTTACAAAGCTAGCATGTGACTGAGGTTAGAATCACAAATCGGGACTGTGGGTCTGGGACTTCCAGGATTAAGAGTAGGTTTCTATTTCCCAAAATTGTTTTTTTGCTCCATGTAGTTTCTCTCCCACCAGTGGTATCGAGTCAGGAATCAGTCTTGTAAATGTCTGAAAGGATACATCTGTGGAGGTCTTCTTATAAAAAGTTCATGTTTTACTTATTCACTAATGGTGTGATCACATCCATGAACCGCTGATGAACCTGATTTCTCTCTTCTGTGCAGCTGTCCATCTTGGTGCATCCTGACAAAAACCAGGACGATGCTGACAGAGCACAGAAGGCTTTTGAAGGTATTTGTACATTTACCTACATTTGAGTAATATATGTTGTCGATGCTAAGGAATAACTGGTTATGGAAAAGCTGTGACTTTCATTAAAGCAGCCATGTAAGCAGATTGCTTCCTTGGGGGCTGGGTATGTAGCTCAGTGCTTGCCTAGCATGCTTGAGGCCCTGGGTCCAATACCCAGCAATGCAAAGAAAGTGCACCTTAACCTTGCTATGTTAAAACTTCTTTGTCTGCCAGTATACTTTTATTACATAGCTTCTTTTTTCTTTGCTAAACATAAGTGGGAAATACTATATCAATGTTAAATCTAGTTGTGGTTGATTTAGCTTTGAGGGTATATTTAATGATTTTTTTTCTAAGACTTTCAAGGTCATTGCTATGGCTGTATGCCTTTTTTTCTTTTTTTAAAAGTGGGTTTAACAAAGGTAAATAATTTAACAAAGTAGGTTAAATTTTTAGACAGTGCAAGTCCATTTACACTGCTGAGTATAGCTCAGACTTTTGAGAGGGTATTTGCAGAAACAGTTAACTTCAATGTTTTGCATTAGCTGTGGACAAAGCTTACAAGTTGCTACTGGATCAGGAACAAAAGAAGAGGGCCCTGGATGTAATTCAGGCAGGAAAAGAATACGTGGAACACACTGTAAGTATCTCTAGTGCTGCTGTGTTTACAGGAAGTGACAGAAAGCCTGGGGCACCATGTAGAAGGGTTTGTGCAACCTAGCAGTGCAGACCACTGGTCATTCTCTACCATTTAGCTGTGGTGCTCGGGAATGGTGCCAAAAGCTAGCATTCTTTCCTGAGAGGAGAGCTCAGGGTGAGGTGGCTAGGACATTGCCACTCCCACCTGCCCTACCAGTCCTGTGTGGTGCTGATAGCACTTTTGTTCTCCAGCAGAGGTGTCATCCTCCCTCAGTGCAGAAGTGGAGGTGCTCTGAGCCTGTTGACTCCCTGCTTGTACTTTTGTTGAAGGATTTAGAAAGGAGAAAGGCCGTCAGGGAGCTCTGAGTGAATGTCCAGATTAGTGACAGCAGTCTGAAGACTCGGTTGAACAAACTAAGTTACAACCTTTTTTGTTTGTTTAAAATGGGGTCTTGCTGGGGTTGCAGGGCAGTATTGCCTGCTCTGCCCTTGACTTTTTAATTCTCCCGCTTTACCTTCTGAGCCATGGAATTATGGGTTGTATGCCATTGCATCCAGGTAGAAAGACTTTTTTGGGGAGCAGGGGTGGATTATTTTGAAAGAGGGTCATAATTAGTTCAAGCTGGCCTTGAATTGCTGTGTACCTGAAACAGATTTAAGTCTGTCAGATTTGTTTTATGTGTATGAATGTTTTGTCTGCATGTATGTATGTGACCATAGGCATACGTGGTACAAAGGGAAGTCAGAAGAGGGTGACATGAACCTCTGGTAGTTTATGGGATGGTTCTGAGTCACTGCATGGGTGCTGGGAACTGAACCTGGATCCTTGCAGGAGCAGCTGCTGAGCCATTTAAGAGCAGTTGGCCTGGCATTCCTGGTCTTTCTCTATGTGCAGTTGCTAGGATTGTAGGCATGCACCACTGTGCTCAGTTAGAAAGCCTCTCTTTTAACCCTTGGAGCAAGAATCTCAAGACCTTGTCAAGAGTGATTTCAATGGAGAGTGAACCAGGAGTCCACCTTTGTTTTGAAAAGATTTGGAATCTGAATCAGAACTTTGTAGGCAATAACAAAAAAGACCGATTCATTATAGATAAGGATGAGGAAGAAAAGTTTGAAAAGCAAGGGGCTGTAACTGGGTCCTGCTGGTCTCATGGCACACTGCACTTGTAGGGTCTGTCCTGTTAGAGATTAGAAGAGCACAGGACAATTTCTTCATTCCTCTGTATTTTGCTTATAAAGAATCATCTTTAGAGTTCCTGGCCATCAGGCGGCAGTAAAATGTTTCTGAACATGGCCGACTCTCATAGGTCACTGATGGGAGTAGTGTCAGTCTCTTGTGAATTTTCTTTTTTTAAAGCTCAGTAGTGGCCAGAGTATTGAGCATGTCCATCAGTGCCACGTGAAAATGATGGTTTCCGCGAATTCCACAGTGGGAACTATCAAGAATACACTTTTAGAAATACGATTTATACCTAAAATGCCATACATTGTATAGATTCTTCTAAAGCTTGGCAAGTGTGTGTTCTTTGTTATAACTATGTGACCACAAGTTAAGAAAGCTGTTGGCTGTGGCTCAGCCTTTATGAGTTGGGGACATCTCTGCTGGTTGCCCTTTCCCTGGTGTTTGCTGTGGGTGCAGGCTAGAATGGATTTTAGATGGAGGTAGAGAAAGGACCCAAGGCTCCAAATCTTAGTTGATTTTGACATATCAAAAACCATTGCTGTTGTTATTACTGTTATTATTACTAATGGTGCAGAGGAGGCTCTTGCCTTCATCTCCTACGCCTATGGAAGTGTGTTATCCTTATGGGAAGGTCCACATATAAACAGCTCAGTGGCTATTCTTAAAGGATGCATGCTCATCTTTGATGAAAAAAAAATTCTTCTTAGGTTAAAGAGCGAAAAAAACAACTAAAGAAGGAAGGAAAGCCTACAAATGTAGAGGAAGATGATCCGGAACTGGTGAGTTACTGTGGGAAACCACTTTATCCTGTGTGACAGGTGGATTAAAGAGAAAAGGCCTCCCTTAAACTTGTAGGTCGATATTTGTTTACCTTTTTTATCCACCCTGTGTGTAGACATGTTTGTCTTACATCCGGGCATATGTTACATATATGGTGTGTGCACATGTGCAGAAGACAGGATGTATCTCTAGTACTTTTTACCTAGTCTCTTCAGACAGGGTCTTTCACTCAACTGCCTAGGGCTCAGTTGGTGGCCAGCAAGCCCCACTGATTGTGCTCTTCCCTACAGTGCTTCCCTACAGTGCTGGCTTGCAGGCATGTGTAGAGCTGAAGTCGCACTTGGGGCCTCATGCTTGACAGCAGGCACTCTTATCCGCTAACATCTCCCTCAGCCTTTAGGGTAAACCCTGCTATCACTGTTTCTTAAATGATTTTATAATCACATATGCAAAGTAATATATATATATATATATTTTTTTTTTATGTTATGGTTTTACATTTCTTTTGAGATACATAGGAACCTCAGGTACTTGTGAAGGAGGCTGGGGCTGGGGAGGTTTCTGTTTTTACAGAGGACGTGGGTTCGGTTCCTAGTGTACACATAGGTTCATAACATTGTATAAATAACTGCAGCTCCAGGAGATCTCATGCCTTCTTCTGGCACTTTTACACACACACACACACACACACACACACACACACACACACACACACATTAATTAAATAAAAAACTTGGGAAAACCAGATATGGGAGGTTCTTGCCTTTAATCCCAGCACTTGGGCGGTAGAGGCCGATAGATCTCTCTGGGTTTTGAGGCCAGCCTGGTCTACATAATGAATTCTAGCACAGCTAGAGCTACATCAAAAACAGTGAGGGCAGAAACTGATCAGCAGAGGCCATGGAGGGATGCTCAACCAGCTTTTTTATACAACCCAAGACCACCAGCCCAAGGATGGCACCACCCACAGTGGGCTTGGAACAGCTTCATCAAACACTACTTAAGAAAATGCTATGCAGTTAGGTCTCATGGAGGTAATTTTTTCAACCGATGTTCCCTCCTTTTAGATAATTCTGGCTTGTGTCAAGATGGCATAAACCTAGCCAGCACACACTGATAGACACACATATACATGCATTCACATACACCAGCATATACTTGTACAAAGGAACTTAGAAGTTGGGTTCTAAGGAGATGGCTTTTATTTATTTCTTATTTTTAAAATAAATGTGCATAGGTGTTTTGCCTGCATGTATATATGTGTACCACATATATGCCTGGTGCCTTCAAAGGCCAAAGGGGGGCATTCAGTCTCCAGGGAACGGAGTTACAGATGGTTGTTAGCCACCATGTGGGTGTTGGGAACTGAACCTATGTCCTGGAAGAGCAGCCAGTGCTCTTCACCACTGAACCATCTCTTTACTTCACTATTTAGTGCTTTTAAAGATACTAAAATATTTTCTGCTGGGGAATTGGGTCAAATGCTTGCCATGTAGGTCTGAGGATTAGAGTTTATATCCCTAAATCCCAACAAAACCGGCGGTCATGGTGACTGCCTGCAATCCAGAGCATTGGAGGAATGCTAGACTAGCTGGAGGTGATAGGCTCCAGGTTCAGTGAGAGACTTCTTATTCAGTATAGTTGAGAGCAATTGCGGAAGATACTTACTGTCATCTTCAGTTCTCCACATTTACCCTCATGTGCCCCTGCATACATACATGTACATTCACACGCAAACATGCATTTATACATATCCATATGTGTGCATCATACATACATAAAGATAATGAAATATTTATTAAATATTGCCCAGTTGGTGTCCTTCCTGAGCATCTCGAAGCAGCCAACAGTATGTGAAGCGAAAGAATGCTGGGGACTCCTTCATTTCTCTTTTCCTCCATGTTCTGTTCTTTGCCTGGTGCCTCTGATCTTAGTACATGACCCTGTTATATAGACACCTTTTCCTGTGCTTTCATGTGTAACTCAAAATACTTTCAATTTGGGAGCAAAACATGGTAAATAAGAACACAATCTCTGTTCTGAAAAACTTGTAGTTGGCGGTGCTACAGAGGTGGCTCCCTGGGAAGGAGCATGTATTACGTAGGCAGAAGACTTAAGTGTGGTTCCCAGTGTCCACATGGCAGCTCACACAGTCTGTATGTGTAGCTCCAAGGGATCTGACACTCTCCTCTGGACTTGATATGTACACTCACATGTGCACAAACCTATCTATGCAGCCATGCATATATATACATAATTAAAATCTTTTAAATGAAAATGAAATAAGGGGCTGGAGAGATAGTTCAGCAGTAAAGTGCACTTACTGCTCTTGCAGAGGACCTGGGTGGTTCCCAGCACCCACATGATGATTCACAACTCTCTGTAACTATAATTCCATGGGATTCCATGCCTTCTTACCTTTGTGGGCAGTACATACATAATGCACCCATATACTCATGTGTATAAAATGAATACATTTAAAAAAGCCTTCATTCCGAGGCTAGAGTCACGCTCAGGTACTGCTTGTTGCCTTAGTGTGCTAGAGTCCTCGAAGAGTAACTGCTGACCATATTCACTGGCTGTGGACTTCCTGACACAGTCAGTCACCAGGTTAGTGACATAAGTCAGAAAAAGAAAAGCCTTCATGAATGTAGTGCACATCTATGATCTAGCAGTTGGGAGGCTGAGGCAGGGGATTGTCCTAAGTTTGACCCCAGCTTGGGCTACATAGTTAGACTCTATCTCCAAAAAAAAAAAAAAAAAAAAAACAACCCACAACAGACAAATAAGACCTAAGCAAAACCTCATCAAAGTTACTGAAAGCAAAGAAGTAAAATGGTGACAAGGACCTCGATTTGTAGTGACTGTGGTGGGGTCTGGCCGCTTATCTTTACTTGCTTTTCTTTAATTTGTACAAGTTCTAGTAGCAACATCTGTGATAATAACTGTAACATACTTTCTTAAAAGGCTCTGGCTGGACTGGGAGTTAAACATGGTGGGAGAGGTTTCACTTGAGGGGCCTTGGGTTTTATCCTCCATACTGTAAAACCCAGTAGGGCTTTTGGTCTTTGTATTTTCTATTGAATGTTGTGTTATATGCTCCTATCAATGTATTGTTTAAAGTGTATTGTGTAAGGTGAACTGGCTACAGAGACAAATGGCTTGAACAAGGTAGAACATGTCTGTCCTGTTCAGTAGGCCTAGGAGGGTAGCTGCTGACATGGAAGCTTGCACCATGTGTCCTTCAAGGTCTTGGCTCTTCTATGGCTTTGCCAACAATGATGTGGCTGCCATCTTCCTAGTCCAGGGTGTCTCATCACCTTCGTGTGACAAATAGGAGGGGTAAGAACTATGCCACTTCTAAGAGCATCCTGGATGTTGTGTGTTGTATATGATAAGTACATTGACTTAATTCTGAGTCTCAGGGCCATACCTAGCTATGTGATTAGTGGCTTTGTCCATTAAGACACTATTGTAGTTTTGGGTAATGTGTATGTCCCCATCTATTCACTGTGTAGGATTCAGCTTCATTCTAGCCACTAAATCAAAATTATAAAGTATTTATAAAAAGGAAGAGTAGAAGTTGGAGTTTTGGAGAACAGCACCCTTTAAAATCCCAAGTGGCAGTATAAGTGTGTGTGTGTCTTAACAGCATCTGCAGGCTAGGAGGGGAAAGGTCTCTGAGGAGATGGTATTGTTAATGGCTTTTCCCTGCAGACAGTTCATTGCCCAGTTGTAATCTTTAGGGCTCTAAATGTCATTGCTTGATGTCAATGTTGATGTGAAATGTTTACTTTTTTTTTTGTCCTTAATTTTCTTATAGTTCAAACAGGCAGTCTACAAACAGACCATGAAGCTGTTTGCTGAGCTGGAGATTAAAAGGAAAGAGAGAGAAGCCAAAGAAATGCATGAGCGGTGTGTATCTCTGTGTTTCTTAGCCCCATTTCAGTGCACAGATCCGCTCATGAGGTCTTTGCGGATTTCATGATGAATCCGGTAGCAGGGCATGTACGAGAATAAGCTGGAGAGGCAGCGACACTGCTCAGTGGTACAGTGCCTGCCTAGCATACGTGAGACCAGGCTGTCTGAGCCTGTCAGACAGTGTAGACGTTTGGGAAATACAGACTACACCTGTCTGTAGGGAGTTTATTTCTATTGAGGAGTGCAGTGTGTTTTCTTCCTCTCTGGAATGGAGTAGAGTTTTTGAGGCTCTTGAGGTCAGAATCTTTTCTGGACCCTGTAGCTGTAATGTGGTGAGTAGGTAGGACTGTACTGGAATAACTTTAGCGTGTAACTCTGCTCAAGTATGATTTCCTTTGATTGTCAAAAGTGTGGAGGTTGCCAGTGATCCTCACACTTGGGAGGTGAAGGCAGGGGAAAAAAGTAGCTCAAGACTATTTTTGGCTAAATAGCAAGTTTGAGGCCAGCTTGAATTACTTGAGACACTGTTTCAGAAAAAAAAAAAACAAAAACAAAAGGAAGCCAGGCTTGGTGGTACTTGCCTTCAGTCCTGAGAGGGGCAGGTGGATCTCTTATGAGTGTGAGACCAGCCTGGTCAGGGCAGCCTTGACTTAACACAGAGAAGCTAACAAACAAACAAAGGAAATACTGGGGTCATTTGGCCTCTGCATTTTCTGTTGTTGACTAGAATAACTAGACTTTGCTAGTTGAGTTTGTATGAAATGTCATTTTAGGGTTGGGTTTTGTCATCTGCATGTTTTAGGATGAGGCCTCCCCTAGCTGAGACTCTGTGCTCCTGTGCACCTGTGCCTTAGCTCCTGTGAGCACCAAAGACAGCTCTGCTTTCCCTCCTAGGAAGCGACAGAGAGAAGAGGAGATTGAAGCCCAGGAAAAAGCCAAGCGAGAAAGAGAGTGGCAGAAAAACTTTGAGGTGAGTGTTTGAGACAAGGATCTGAGGTGGGTCATTCTTGGGGCTCCAGAACTCCCTGGGGTGGACCAAAGTGGGGTGTACAGATGAGGGCAGGCACTGGAGAAGCAGTCAGAGCCAGCCACCAAGAAGTCACAACACAAGTGACTTCCGGGTACCATGAAGGACCCTACTTAGTCTTGAGGACAATTTGTGAAAACAGGTGGGAGGTGAGGGTTGAGCTAAGTTCTCCTGTAGTCCAGTCTGGCTTGAACATGGAATACCTGATCCTTCTCCTTCAACTTCCCAAATATTGGGATTAAGGGCTACATAGTTAGACAACGTAAAAACCACTGGAGTCAGGTTTTTCAGAGAGATTTCTGACATTTTGTTTTTTGGCTTTAAGACAGTCTTACTTTATAGCCCAAGTTATCTTGGAAGTCACTATGTAGTTTAGGCTGTCCTTGAACCCTTGATCTTCTCTCAGCCACTCCTGAGGCACCATTACCAGCTCACCTTGTAGCTTTTGAACTGGAGTAATTGCTCAAGTGTTTGACCAAGTTGTGGATTGCATTTGGTCTTTTATAAGAATTAGAAGTTAGGGTAGAGCCTGGTTAACTGTAATTTTTGGCTCTGTTTCTGTCCAGCTTTCTGGAAAGGGAAAGAAGTGAGTAACCCATCTGATAATGAAGTAGAGATATTTTTTTAAATTATTTATTCATTTATTATATATAAGTACACTACTGCTGTCTTCAGACACACCAGAAGAGGGCATCAGATCTCATTTCAGATGGTTGTGAGCTACCATGTGGTTGCTGGGATTTGAACTCAGGACCTCTGGAATAGCAGTCAGTGCCCTTAACTGCTGAGCTATCTCTTCAGCCCAGTAGAGATCTTTGTAGCCATAGAGTAGTTGGTTTTAGGACATTGAAGTTGTCAGATGTGCAGCAGGAACAAGGTAAAGAAAGAATGGCTGTGCTCCCAGTTAGCTCCCGTGGTTAAAAACTAGTCAGCTCACATTGCTATACAGTCTGTCCAATGCACACTGTAGTCAGCTTTTTCTAAAGGTTAGAAGAAATAAGCCAGGGGCCAGACATGATGGGAGTTCAAGGCCAGCCTGGTCTACATAGTAAGCTCCAGCCCAGTTAAGGCTACCTAGTGAAATGTTGTCTTCAAAACACCAAACAAGAAGCAGTAAGCCAGCTGAGAGTGTAGCTCAGCAGGGAAGCAATGCATGGAACACTCACCCAGAATCCACAGCGAATTTATCTCGGGGTGTCTTCATTTATCTCATCCTCTTCCAAGCTGCTTTGAGAGAGTGCTGGGAAACTTTTCTGTGTCCTTGAGGAGGGAGAACTTCTGCTCTGCTCTTGGACTGCTCCAGAGGGCTAGTCACGGTTGGGTTATGGGAGGACGTTGGTGGCAGGACAGGCTCAGCCCGTTTGCTTATTAATGACCTTACTTTGACCTTTAATGACTGTTAATGACCTTTCTTTCAGGAAAGTCGAGATGGTCGAGTGGACAGTTGGCGAAATTTCCAGGCAAATACAAAGGGGAAGAAGGAGAAGAAGAATCGGACCTTCCTGCGGCCACCGAAAGTCAAGATGGAGCAGCGGGAGTGAGCAGCGGATGTGGTGGGGCCTCCCTGGCCAGAGCCTCCCCGCCTCCTCCTGCCTCAAGGACTCATTATCTCTCCACCTCCACCCCAACATAGAGTAGCGATTGCTTTTTAGTCTATTTTGTTTTCAATACAACTTAATATCAATCAGAGTAATTCTTTGTACATTGAGAGGAGGGACTTGGTCTAACCTTCTCCCATCCTTACCCACGGAACCACCAGGACTGGAAGGAGCTACTGACTCACGCCGCCTTCTTTTCCCACAGCTTGTAACTTAATGTTTTATATTTGAATTGCGGTGGCTCGAAGGTCATGTATAGTTTGTGGAAATCTTCCAATTAAATGTCTTACTTACAGTGATGTTGCCCCAACTCCAGATCAGCCTGGGCCACCTTGGGAAGCCATCTTTGAGGCCCTTGCTCCAATAGGAGAGGCATTGTGGTCTCACACAGCAGTTACTTGTTGCCCTGACACCCTGTGGTGTTTGGCACAAGGATCCAGCCACTTAAACCTGTTCACTTTCCAAAGAGTTCGCCATCTTCCAGCCAGTCCCATTGTGTCCTCGCTTGTCTGCATTCATTAGTGGTAATATTCTTTTACGTATAATAAATTTTTATACCCACGCCTTTGATGTTGTCTTCCTTGGGTGTGACTCCAGGGCAAGCAAGTCCATTATCTTGTGTAGCCTAGCCCTGAAAGTGTCTTGCAGCTGGATGCACTAATTTGTTAAACCTTAGCTTGTTTACCTGCAAAATGGGACTACAGGACTGGGGACATATGCTGTGGTAGAGTGCTTGATTAGCATATGTGAGGTTCTAGGCTCAATATTTAAAACAGCAAAGATAAGTACAGGAACATCAAGTATGGCAGAGGCTGACTGTACGAGGCCCTGGGCTCCATTTTGATTGATTGATTTCACTGTAGGAAATCACTTCTGCGGATCTGTCGTGTGTGGCCACCATACAGTCCACTGTGGGTGTTGTCAATGTCTTATCTGTAAAGTAAGACACTGCTCACTCTGAGGGTGAAATGTGTGTATAGTCATCTGGTTTACAGTCTATGTTCTGCCTGTGGGAGGAATGACTGCATGAATGACTGAGGGCATTCTGTTGTGCTGCCTGTGACATGGCCAGGTGAGATGGCTACAGAAGGCAAGGTGTGCACATCTTCAGTTTGTTTCTTGTGGGTGGGGCCTGGGGCTTGATGTCACTACTCTTCAGGTGCAGCTGGGCATGTCTAAACCACGTGAGCTACAGTAACTCCTAACGCCAAAGCAAGGCAGAGGGAGGAAAATGTGTGGTCATTGCAGAACTGCTGTGTGTCCTGGGCAGGGAGCAGCTCCCAGAGCTTTCCAGACAGGCAGAGTGGCACCTCCTCCAGCACACAGGAGCTCACACTTGAGGTAGTGATTCTGTTCAGCCACCTGGCAGCCCACCTTGCTTCTCAGAAGGCCATGCCAGCAATAAGCCATAGCAATTAGCTTACCCCATCAACAAACAGGCTGATTGGAAGTCAGACACTTGGGGACCTCTACTGTATGTCTCACAGCTGAGGTTTAGACTGAGGAAGACACAGACCCACTACTCTGGAGACTTTTGCTTCTATGCTTGGCAGAGTGCTTCCGGGAGAGTGTGATGTTCTGTAGGGGTTGCACAGCCTCGGCACTGGTGAAATAACTGCTAGTTCCCCTACATCTGGTATTGACAGCCTCTGGGACACCAGGGAGTGGCTGCCCTGTTGCTGTTCCAGGAGGGTATGTCCTCTCAGTTGCAGGAAGCTTGTGTCTACAGGCCTTACAACTGCTAAGTCCAGGAAGTGTTTTCCCCAGATGTGCTTGTCTCAAAAATGGGTCTGAGGTCACCTCTAGTGGACAGAAGTCTGCAGTGGGGAACAGGCAGAATAAGCCTTGCTCCTGTGGGCTGCACACCCCCAGTTCCCAATGAGATGAAATTTGTCAGTGAGAGGAGGACAGTGACTGACACAGCTGGAGGGGAGGCTGACACAACTGTTTTAGGTCAGGAGCAGTGACCCCTGGTGGCTGGCAGTGAGGTTTCAGTAAAGACATTGTATTTTCTAGAAGTCACAATCCATTTCCTTTCTCTCACATTTTGGCTATGGCCTGGCCTAAAAGGACAACAATGAACCTCACCCAGTGTATAACCTTGCTTAAAACAGCTTTCTCTGCTAGAGAGAGTGTCTTTGGCACTGAATTGGAGCCAAATGTGATCTCTAACCTAGGGCAGTACCTCTGCAGCCCCTTGTCCCCTGGAGTGGGAAAGGGGAGCTCCCGGCAGCAGGAGAAGACCCCCTCACTGGAGGGTTGCTAAAAAAAGCCACTCCACTCCTTTTCCTGTGGCTTGCGTGGGTCAAAGCCACCACCCCACACCTTCCATGGCACAGCCAACAAGGCCTCACTGGGTACGGGTAAAGTGGAGTGTGCAGTGAGGTATGGTGAGGATCTTGGCATTTGAGTCAGTAATGAGTCAACCCGAAGACTTAACTTCCTCTTGTGAAGTAGCGGTTGTGCCTTTAACCATTGCAACCATTGTAGGTCACTAGTCACTGCTTTGGTAGTCTAGTCAGTATTTTGGTGAGGAAGTGGGTCGAGAGGGGGCAGTGTAAAAGCTGGAACTCCAGCCAAGTCCTCAGTTCATGTTGGAGCGTCCATCAGACAAAAGGCTCCTGAGAGAAAGGGTTGTCTACCTCCCTCTCAGCTAGGGTAGCTTCAGAAGGCAGCGTTACCTTCCAACACTAGGCATCCCCAAAGACAAGGTTATCAATCTTCCTTACATGGAGTGCCTTGGTCATCTGTGAGCCTCAGTGTATCCCTTCAGACAGGTGTCTATTGGCTTTGAGTCTTTTTGGTCAGTCTTACTGGATTTGGGAATGTCTTGTTGAAGTTTGGGCTCTTAGGGACAATGCTTCCTTCCCCCCTTAGACAAGGATCCTAATTCTTGAATTTGTTTCCCCATGCCCAGCCCTTCCTCCCAGAGGGGCTCGGCTTCAGATGGGCCCTGTGTTGGCTGAATTGGGTAGATCCTGGTTGGGTGTAAGTATTTTGGGGGACCTTGGGGTTGGGGCTCTGCCCAAGGACTTATCTTTCTGACCTCAGGTGCTGTACTATTCAGCAGAGGCTGCAGGCAAGTTTCCCCTAATTATTCATTCTGCCGTCAGCACTAAATACGCAGGGGTGGGAGGGCAGAGTGAAGTGAATCACACACTTGGATCTGGGCCTGACTCCTGCCTACTCCTCCCTCTTTCTTTACCTTGCTTCCGGAATCATTAAGGAAACATGCTTTCAGAGGAGCAAGCTCTCAGCAGTTTCTGTCCCCCACAGCTCCATCACCTCTTGGACCAGCATCTTCACCACTGCTCAGGTAAGAGGTGGATGACCAGAGTGGGGTTCAGGTGTGACTGTCTGGCTGACCTAAAGAACCATTCAGGCTTTGCATGGGTCTTCAGAGCTAAGTTATGTCTAACTACACACACACACACACACACACACACACACACACCACATCCTCTCAGTCCTCAGATCTTTACACATGAACAGACACAACTTTCACACACATACAAAGCAGCATATGTAGGGGCCCAAGCCTGTAGTCAACAGAGGCAGGAGAATCAGGAGGTCAAAGGGATCCTCAGCTCTATGGCAGTTATGAGGACGCTGAGCTCTGTGAGACCCTATCTTAAAAAAGAAAAACAACCCCCCAAAACAATACCAGGGCTGGAGAGATGGTTAGGAGCAAATACTGGTTTTGAAGAGGACCTGAGGGGGCTGGGGTGAGGACCTATGTTCAGTTTCTAGAACACATACCATGTGCTTTTGGATCCAGTTCCAGGGGATCTGATGTTCTCTTCTGGCCTACAGGTTTGTGCATTCAAGTGCACACACATAAACACAGAGACATACCTATACACATAATTCAAAACAAAACAAGGGGTTGGAGAGGTGGCTCAATGGTTAAGAGCACTGACTGCTTTTCCAGAGGTTCTGAGTTTAATTCCCAGCACCCACATGGTGGCTCACAACCATCTGTAATGGGATCTGATGCCCTCTTCTGGTGTGTCTGAAGACAGCTACAGTGAACTCACATAAAATATATAAATAAAGATTTAAAAACAAAACAAAATCTTGGGCTGGAGAGATGGCTCAGTCCTTAAGAACATGTGTAGAGTTCAATTTCCCTCAGGTGGCTCACGACCATTTGGAACTCAGGGGACCAGAAACTCTTGTACCCCAACATAGAACATGTACACAAAAGATGATTTTTGATATGATAAATGAAATTTAAATTTTTTATCTATTTGTTTATTATATATGAGTGCACTGTAGCTGTCTTCAGACACACCAGAAGAGGGTATCAGATCCCATTACAGATGGTTGTGAGCCACCACATGGTTGCTGGGATTTGAACTCAGGACCTCAGGAAGAGCAGCTAGTGCTCTTAGCCACTGAGCCATCTCTCCAGCCTGATAAATGAAATTTTGAAAATCTTTTTTAAAAAACCCACAATATCCCTGCTACATATCTACATACACACAATAGACCCTTGTCATCTACAGATAGAACCCATGACCACTCGCCACACATAACAGTGTACAACACACAGGCTGACACCAACTGACACATTTCTGTGGATCATTTGATGGATGAAACACACATTTTTAGACATATAGTGTGTGTAATCTCACTAGCAGGCATCCTCTTGCCACATAGAAGAGCCTTTAGTTACTCACTGCAATTGCGCTTGCTACAGATGTATATATATACCTATTTATCTACACACACTCACTCACACATACATACATACACACACTCACACACATACACTCACACACACATACTCACAAACATACACACACACACACTAACACATCCATACTCACACACACATACACACACACGCACACACACACACATGGCACAGTTCCCTTTGCTTAGTAGGTCCTCAGGATTCTCGAATGCCACCTCAGCTCAAACCCAGGTTGGGCCTGCTTCTGAGTTGTCTATTCGGTCTTTGGACTCTGTCTACTCTATGTTAAGAATTTCTCATCTGGATGCTGTAACTTTGGACTAAGGTCTGATACCACAAGCAGACGCCCATCGCACCTCCTGGTCTGTTGGTCTGCACATGTTCATTCTTCAGAAAGTTGTTGGCTATTCTTGGATCTTTGTGGTTTTCATTTGGGATTTAATCAGCCGACTCAAAGTTCCTTGGAAAATCCTCCTGGGATATGAACGTGTGTGTTTGCCTGTGTGCATGCCATAACACACACGGCTCACAAGCAAACCCATGCATACAGAGGCCAAAAAAAGGATGTTAAATATCTTTCTCTCTTACTCTTCAGTTATTTTATTTTATCTCAAGATAGGGTTCTCTGCGATCCCTGAGTGTCCTGAAACTCTGTAGACCGGGGTGGCTATAAACTCAAGAAATTCATCTGCCTCTTGGGAATAAATACCTGTTCCACCGTGCAGGGGCCCTAGAAAAGGTTTTGTGATGGCTCATCAAAGACTGAACTGGCCTTAGTGTATCTGATTCCAGCTCCCAAGTTCTTTCTGCCTCAAGTTGCCTCCTCTCTCCCGCTCCACTCATTGGTTCAACATCCGTTAGCCTTCACTATGTGCCTCCAAGAGATTCCGAAAATGTTATTCATTTAGTGTTTGCGTGTGGGTACATGCATGTCATGGCATGCATACTGGGACAATGTGGAATCAGTTGTCTCCTTCCAGTCTGCGTGTCCTAGGGATTGAACTCAGGTCCTTAGTCTTGGCAACAAGTGCCTCTACCTGCTGAGCCATTTTGCTCGTCCTATCCCAAAAGATTTTTTAAAAAAAAGCCAACATGGATTTATAAACTATTAGAAATATAGAAAATACAGTTCACGGGCTAGAGAGATGGCCCAGTGGTTAAGAGCACTTGCTGAGTTTTTAGAGGACCACTGTCTTTTCAACACCCTCAGTGGGCAACTCACAATGGCCAATGTCCCCATTCCAGGGGATTGAACACTGGCTTCAGGCCTCAGTGGGTGCCCACATACATGTGGTACACAAACAGAAACACAGATAAAAATATTTTTAGAAAAAGAAAGCAAATACAGTCCGGAGTGTCTCATGAGGACCATTAGCATCCAGAGGCATTTCTTCGCTGTCCCCAAAGATGGCTATTGACAGCAAATGTCCAGCCTCTACCTGTTAGATGCCACTAGCCACCTTGCTCCTACTGGGCCTACCTACTAAGCATGTATGCAGCTTCTGACAGATGTCCAAGGGAGGGTAGGTAGAAAGCCACTACCTGAGAATCACAGTGTGGGTCCAGGCCTCCTTATAATACCTAACTTATTCCCATAGATACCACAGTCTTAAATGTTTGGGAACAATATTTTATTGCTTTTATATTTATTTTTATTTGTGAGTGTTTTGCATGCATGTATGTACCTGCTTTTTATCAATAGAGAACAGAAGAGGGTGGTGGGTCCCCAGAAACTAAAATTTGAGCTGGGAAATGAACCTAGGTCCTGTGCAAGAGCTCACTCTTAAGTGCTGAGTCATCTCTCCAGCTACACACACACACACTGTGTGTGTGTGTGTATATATATATACACACACATATATGAATGTAATGTATATATTCATATATAAGAATATATAATTTAAAAAATAGTTTTTTATAAATTTAATTTTTAAACCTTATCTGTTTAAAGATTTATTTATTTTATTTATATAAGTACACTGTAGCTGTCTTCAGACACACCAAAAGAAGGCATCAGATCCCATTACAGATGGTTGTGAGCCACCACGTGGTTGCTGGGAATTAAAATCAGGACCTCTGGAAGAGCAGTCAGTGCTCTAACCACTGAGCCATCTCTCCAGCCCTGAAGCACATATTACTGTTGCTTTGACCCGTAAGGAGCCATTTTAGCATTGATAAGAAACATCGGTGGGATCTGACCAGCAGCAAGGGGCTAGCCTAGCTACTCAGGAACTGAGGCTGGACACTGGGTGGGGAGTCAGAAGCCCTGCCCTCTTGGTCTGGTTTGCCATGTCTCACCATAAGACAGACTCTCCTCTTTTCTGGGCTCCAGTTTCCCTCGCTGTGTAGGAGGGCGCGTTGGGTCAGCTGATATCTGAGGGGCGGGTATCCATAGACAGTGGCTACCATGGGACCTGGCTGAACTCATGAGTGCTAAGCAAAGGAAACCAAAGCAAGGGGTCTGGCTTATCTCTCATTTGTGTACATGGAAGTCCTCCCCTGACTCATGCTCACACACAAAACTTACTTGGCTTTGCCCTCAGCTGCGCATACCTCTTCACCCTCTCTCCCTCCCGAGCACTCACTTGCAGCTGAACTTTAGCTCAGGGCCTTGAGAAATTTCCTCCTTCCTCCAGCTCAGTGGCTCTGGGCTCCCATGGGTTTCTTGGGCCCAATTCGTCTCGGTCACCAGGGATTCCTTGCCCAGTCTAAATGACCACAGCTGTACTTCCAGCTGTCCCCGTCCCTTTCTCTCATCTAATGGCTTCTCCGTCTTTCTTTCCCCTACAGTGGTCTATGGACTGCAATGTTCATTCGCGCATGCTCTCGGGCGCAGGCTGCTCTCTGCCGTTCATCCTTTCCCTTGTCCCTCCCTGGGTCCCCTCTCTCATTCCTCTCATGCTCCCCTGTTTACATCAGTCGTTCTCCCTCCCTCTACCCTGCTCGCCTTCTCCCCTCCTTTCTGACTCCCTTTTACGCTCCTCATGCTAACTGCTTGCTTTGATTGTCTCTGTCTCTCTGTCTCTTTGTTTCTGTCTGTCTCTGTCCCCGTCTCTCTCTCCCCTTTCCACACACCCTGCCCCTTGCTTGCTCTGCAGAAAACTTCTGCACTACTCAAGTCTGGCTGGCTCAGTCAGTGTGGAGGTTCCTGTGGCATCCGTTGGAGGGGCCCCGGGTCACTGTGTTTCCTCCCAGGGGTGACTTGGCAGTGATAGGCTGTTTCCTCACTTCTGCAATTTCCAGACCACAACACAGAGGCTGGACGCTGAGGCTCGGACCCGGAGCGACACGCAGAGCCTACGGCTGAGCTCCTATAGGTAAGGAGGGTCCCCGTCTGGCTGGGCTAGGGAGAACCCTACACAGATCGCCTCAGGAGGCCAAAGTCATGCCCCAGGTCATACTAAGGTAGATGGGTGGCTGGGTTTTTTAGGAATTCTGGCATCTCTCTGAGGCCAAGCTTCATGTTCAAAAAGAGCTTTTTTTTTCTTTCTGTGCAGCAGGCTAAATCCAGGACCATACACGAGCATGGCCACTAACCCTCCTTTTACTTTTTATTTGCTTATCGTGTGTATTTGTGTGTGTCACGGTGCACATGTGTGAGTCAGAGGGCAGATTGTGGGAGTCCGTTCTCTTCTCCTGATTCTTCAGTTCTCAGGCTTAGCAGCCAGATGTCTCTACCCACTGGGCTATCTCACCAACCCTGACTTTTATTTTACATCAAGTTCTTTCAAACTGTCGAGGCTGGCTTTGAACTCACTGGACAGCACAGACAAGCCTTGGATTATTTTATGTGCATGGGTATTTTGTAGGCTCACTGTGTGCATTCCTGGTGCCTTGGAGTCAGAAGAGGGGGTCAGACCCCTGGAACTTAAGTTTGAGATTGTTGTGAGCTACTTACAGGAGGCGATGGTGAGGAGGGGAGGCAGCTGTTTGGAGCTCTGTGAGCAGACCACCATTTGCTTTACTTGCTGTGTGACTTTATCCAAGTTATATACCCTCTCTGTGCATAATTAATGTCATCTCCCCAGCAGGCTTTCCTGGGAGGGTGAGTTAAAGGGCCTGGGATGGGGCTGGATCCCCGGGACCTCACCCATTCCTGCGTTTCCCCAAAGTGATGACAACTGGGTGGTTGGTATAAATGACTAGGCCCATGAATGGTCACCACGTTAAATCTCCGGTGTTGGGGACAGAGGCCAGTGTAGTACTGGCTATCTCTCCCTGACAGGAAGCCTTGGGGTGAGATCAGAGCTGCTGGCCAAGGACTTGTGGGATCCTGAGGGATAAAGGATCGGGGTAGAGGGGGGATGGTGACTGTCAGAGAAGAGGGAACATTTTCCTCTGTGTACCCAGCCAGAGAGAAAAAGAAGGAGATGACTGGCCTTTCATCCTTAGGTCTTGCTTATAATCTGCGACTGTGGGCCATTGAGTAGAGTCGATTTTCTCCTTTGCGGTTTCAAATTCTGACTTTGTAGGTTTGTGGGAAGATGAATTAAGAAAGTGGAGGACATGCTTTGCTGAGCACGAACAGGGGTGTCCCCGTCAATGCTCACTGGCGTCTTAAAGAGGAACCGTTGCTTGTTTATCGCCTCTTCTCCTAGTTAGCGGGGCTTAAAACGGGCACAGCAATAGGCACTGAGCTGGGTTTGGTGGGCACATCTGCCGTCTCAGCCCTCCAGAGGCAGAGGCAGTAAGATCAGCTCAAGGTTAGCCTTAGCTACATAGCAAGTTGAAGGCCAGCGTGGACTACATGAGACCCCAACGCCTCCCTGATATATGCTAAGTAGATGAAGAGATAGTATCACCAAAACTGTACTTCTTTTGGGTGGACAGTGAGTCACCGGCCAGCTCTGTCCTCACCCTAGAAACCTTGGGTCATTCCATCCGGTCAGTGAAGGCTTGGGCAAGAGAGCCACAGTCCCAGGCAGTACCGACCAAATGTGCCTCATGGACAAGTTTTCCTCTTGATTGATGAGATGTGATGACCCCTGGCATGACAGCTGTTTTATCTTTTAAAAAAGTATGTTAGTATATATTCATCCATCCATGTATGTATGTATGTATGTATGTATGTATGTATGTATGTATGTATCTACCTATCTATCTATCTATCTATCTATCTATCTCTCTATCTTACAGCTTCCCTTCCCTCTTCTTCTCCCAGTTCCTCCCCATCTGTTTGTCCTTTTATGGGAATCAGAGACAGCCCCACTCTTGGCCTGCAGACAGGTCTTACTGAAGGCCATTGACCCCCCTCCTTTTCCATACAGGACCCCTCAGTAGATGGAGGTTGGGCTCAGGATGGGATGAGGACCAAGCTAGAGTCTAGGAGCACAACTGGATGAGCTCCAGGGGACAGGCATCTTCCCAGAGAGTGGACTCAGTTCCTTAGATCAGAGGCTAGCCCTATGCACAGCTGCTCTGAGCAGCCACTTAGAATCATGATGAGGGTGGCAGACCTTCCGTGTATAGTTTGGGGGGCCCGTGGGTGTTCGGCTCTTTGCAGAACACTTGAGCTGGCTGGGCCAGGAAATACGTCAGCCATTTGTGCAAAGTCCATTTCAATTTACCAAGTAAGTGTGTTACCTTTTTCCAAACATTCCGTCTTCCACCTCCTGTGAGCTCACCCCTCGTTGAGGCTGGCAGGGCACCCCAGTTGTCAGATTAAAAACCCTGGGGCGAGAGATTCTCTCAGGGTGGGGGGTAACCCCACTGAGACTGGAGTCCTGCTCCCCTGGTTCCAGTGACTGTGCTTCCCTCCTGCCCCCCTGAGACCTCTTCCCAATGATTTGGTTGGTGTGGCACAAGGTGGATTTGCCCCTTATTAGTAGGAAGTACACTGAGAGGACTCTGGTAAGGGAGCTGAGCTTCCTTGGCCACCAGAACTACCGTTACCAGTGTGAACCTTGAAAGTGCTGGCAGCCTCTTGTCCTTCTGGTTTGCTAGTGCTTACTTGCAAAAAGATCAAAATCCTGATGACCAGGGAGATCAGACAGCTGGTCTGGACACCATGTTGGCACTCTGGACAACCTTGGGATGTTTGTGATGACAAGTCTGTCAGTTGCCATGACAGAGCTGGACCAATGCCCAAAACAGAAAAGAGGAAGAGAAGAAAGGACACCAAGGTTCTTGGAAATCTTTTTCCTGGAAGGGTTTGAAGACCACAGTTTCACCCCCTCTCCCCAATATTCCAGCCCTAGTAAAAACTCAGATCCTAAGCCTGCTGGGAGAGGTAGACCTGACCATTGCATACACTTCCTTTCTGTTCCTAGAACAATCTAGTAATTTGTGAATGGTATTGCGTGGGGAAAAGAGTCTGTAGATTTGCTAACAACATCCTGTACATAGGAAGACTTTGATTTTATTTATTTATATCTATTCTTCTATTTTATTGAGATAGTATCTTGTGCACTCCAGGCTGGCTTCCAACTTGCTATGCAGATCAGGCTGGGACTTGAATTCTTGACCTTCCTACCAAAATGCTGGGATTATAGGCTTGTACAAATACATGTGGCCCTACAAAGGTTTTTGTTGTTCTGATTGGTTGGTTCGTTCTCACTGTTCCAGAACTTGCTTTGTAGACCAGATTGGCCTTAAATTCAGAGATCTGTCTGCCTATGTCTCCCCAGTGGGAGTGCTCAAAGGTGTGCGTGTGCCACCACTACCCACCTCCTAGAAAGGGTTTAATTCTCATCATTTGACATGTGAGGAAAGGAAACTTAGCCAGACATGATGGGCCACATTTAAAATCCAAGAACTTTGGAGGCGGAGGCAGGGGCATTGCTGTGAGTTTGAGACCAGCCTTAGATATAGATGGAGACCCTGTCCCAGTAAATACATAAATAAGTAAAAAGAGGGTGGGAACAAGGGCTCAGTCGAGCCCGTTGTCCATCTTACATTCATGAGGATCTGAGTTTGACCTTCATGCAAAAGCTGGTCATAGAGCCCAAACCTTTAATCCTGGTGCTGGAGATGAGACAGGTGTTGCTGGGGTTCACTGGCAAGTTAGCCTCCCTACTCACAGAGACACCCTGTCTCGAAAGACAAGGCATACTGAACCTGAGGAACAACACTCTGAGGAGCTGACTTCTGATCACACACACACACACACACACACACACACACACACGTGCACATGCACACTCATACACACAGATACACATACGCAGACACACACACACAGTACACAGTCACCACACAGAGATACACAGACACACACATAAAGACACACATACTGACACAACAAATACACACAGACACATACAGACAGTCGCACAACATATATACACACACATTCACACACACAGATGTACACACAGACATACACACACACACACAGCTTCATACACACACTTTCATATAATATACACAGTCATACCTGAATCAAGGTTGGGAGGGTTGCTAGCAAAAAGGAAAACTGCTAATTCTGTTCCTAGCCCTGGGACCCGGCCCTCAGCGAAGATCCCCATTCTTCAGTCTGTAATTCTGTTAGCGTAAGGCCATGACTGTGGGGAATCTGGTCCAGAGTCTTCATGGATATTTGATCTCCATATTTGGCCTCAGTTCTCACATCTGGAGAAACAGCACTGAGAGCACTTCTGAGGGGATTCTATGAGGGTCCGGCCACCATGGCTGCCCCAGCCAGGACACAAATGTGAGGCAACAGGGACCCAGAACAGGAGGTAACCCGTTTATTTATTGAGCACCTACTATAAGCTCAACACTTTCCTCTTATTTTCCTGTGTGTGTGTGTTACACATGTGCTGTACATATGACTTTCTCTAAAAATAGAAGAGCTTATTTTAAAGTTATATTTACACTATATTTATTCTCTTCATCAGGTGGGTTCTGTGGATGGAACTTGGGTCTCTAGGTTTGATGTATTAACAGCTGAGTCATCTCACTGGCCCTAGCAGACCATTTTCTTTAATCCTTGAAGCAATCCTAGGAAGTGGGTTTGTGGGTATTCCAATTTTTCAGGTGAACTAGAAAAAACACCATCGGAGGAAGTTTGTTCTAATCTGTATTTTGCAGCTAAGGCTAAGAAAAGAAACAGTTTGTTCAAAGACTGTGCAGCTATGAAATTTGGGTCATGCAATTTCAAGTTAAGAATATATAACCTGGCTGGAAGGTGGTGGCCTATGCCTTGACACAGGCAGATTTCTGAGTTCAAGGCCAGTCTGGTCAACATCGTGAGTTCCAGGACAGCCAAGGCTAACCAGAGAAAGTCTGTCTTGAAAACCTAAATTAAACCAACCAACCAACCAACCAGCCAACCAACCAACCAAACATACAAAATTCACACAACGTGGGCCCGAGAGATGGCTCAGTGGTCAAGAGCATGTACTTCACCTCCAGAGGACCAGAGTTAATTTAGAGTAACCATGTCAGGTGGCTCACAACAGCCTGGAAACCCTAGCTCCAGACCAGAGCCTCTGTGGGCACTGGCATCCACGTGTACACAGACTGACACATAATTAAAAGTAATAAATGACACATCTTAAAAGAAAAATGATGAACCTCCCACCCGACACCTTAAAAAAAATGCACAGCATACTTTCAAATCTGCCATTTCTTAGGCCTGTGTTAAGTCCTTCTTTTCTCTTCAGTGTTGGGGAGTCCACCTGAGACCCCACACTTGCTGGGTAAGTGCTTCACCCCTGGGCTCCAGCTCCAACCCTCTTCTCAGTTTTTAAATTTTAATTGGTTAATTAGAAGCAGCATCTAGCTGGCTCCCGCTCTCACGGCCGTTGCAGTCCATTGAGCTCCATAGAGACAGCTCCGGGGTAAGGGAGAACTGGACGGGCACTGGGCGACTTTGTGCCTAATGGAGGAAAATCCACTAAACATGGGCAAAGGAGATTCTAAGAAGCCGGGAGGCGAAATGTCCTCACATGCATTCTCTGTGCAAACCTGCCGGGAGGAGCACAAGAAACACCCGGATGCTTCTGTCAATTTCTCAGAGTTCTCCAAGAAGTGCTCAGAGAGGTGGAGGACCATGTCTGCTAAAGAAAAGGGGGAATTTGAAGATATGGCAAAGGCTGACAAGGCTTGTTATGAAAGAGAAATGAAAACCCACACCCCCCTAAAAGGAAGACTAAAAAGAAGTTAAAATACCCCAATGCACCCAAGAGGCTTCCTTGGCCTTCTTTTTGTTTTGAATACCACCCAAAAATCAAAGGCGAGCATCCTGGCTTATCCATTGGTGATGTCACAAAAAAACTAGGGGAGATGTGAAACAACACACACACACACACACACACACACACACACACACATATATATGAGTATATTGTAGCCTCCTTCAGACACACCAGAAGAGGGCATCAGATCTCATTACAGATGGTTGTGAGCCACCATGTGGTTGCTGGGAATTGAACTCAGGATCTCTGGAAGAGCAGCCAGTGCTCTTAATCACTGAGCTATCTCTCTAGCCCTAGTTTTTTTGTTTTTAATAAAAAAAGGATATATATTTAATTTTTGTGTATGTTACATTTTTTTTGCTTATATGTACCACATGGATGCAGTACCTATAGTGGCCAGAAGAGGGCAGAAATCCTCTGAAACTGCAGTTACAGATGGTTGTAAGCTGCCGTGTGGATGCTGGGAAGGGTTTCTGGAAGAGCAGCCAGTGCTCTTAAGTGCCGAGCAATTTCCCCAGCCCCGTGCCTGGCTTTTCCTGTGTGTGCATTCAGGTGTGAGGGAACACATACTCATTCGTGTGTTAGTAGAGACCATGGGTCAGTACCAGAACGTCTTCGATTTCTCTCCACCTTACATTTTGGTAGGGCCTGCGCTGACCCTGGATCCTATCACTTCAGCTGCGCTGGGTGGTCAGTAAGCTTTGAGGACCCACCGCTCTCCATCCCCCTGGGGCTGCGGTTATAGACGCACGCAACCCTTTACGTGGGCGATGGGGACTTCACTCAGGCCCTTAGCCACAGACCCACCTCCCTAGACCCGAGTATTATTTTTGGTGGAGGTCATTCTAGTGGCTGTACGGTGGGTTGGTTTCACTTTGCACTTCTGTGATGATGGCTGCTGTCACACGCTTGTGATCCAGCTGTATCTACTTTGGATAAGTGACCAGGAGTAAAGTCTGTCCTTTCTTCCCTTTTGTGCTCTGCAACGTAAGAATCAAACTTGGGGTCTCGGCTCAGTTGTTTTTGTTGTCGCTTTGAGACAGCTCTGTATAGCGTAGATTGGCCTGGAATACAAGGCAAGCCTCCTGCCCCAGCGTCCTGACTGCTGAAGATACAGGTATGTGCCATTATGGCCAATTCCTCTATCCCCAACCCCCTGGCAGAGCAGTCAGTGCTCTCAGCTGCCGAGTCCTCTCTCCAGTGCCTTTTCTTTCTTAATCCTACATTCTCTCCTGGAACAGCAGGTGTCTGTCTCATCTAGAAAAGAAATAAGTCCATTTTACAAAGCTGATTTGTGCAGGATATATGCTCCCCCAGGTAAGAACAAATGCCTGAGACTTCCCTAGTGAAGATTGGCCAGTGTCCCAGGTTTAGGTGGGGGGGGGGCTCAAGTTCTTCTCCAACACCTCAACCAAGAAAGGAGTGCTTGGGTCCAAGTGTGGAAAGTATGTGTGTTTCCTCTCTCTCTCTCTCTCTCTCTCTCTCTCTCTCTCTCTCTCTCTCTCTCTCTCTCTCTCTCTCTCTCTGCCATTCCTCATCCACACCGTGTTGGAAAGAGATTGGAATGAGGTTGCGCATGTCCAATTTACAGTTTATAAATATTTAGACATTTCTACTTTTGCCTGCAGCAGACTCCACAAAGTAACAGGGCTGGATTACTGGTGACCTCAGCTTTCCATCCCAGTGTCTCTGTGGGAGTAATAACCAGCACATTTTTTTCTTCTGCCCAATTCCTGATGCTTCTGCCTCTGTCCTTGCTGGGAACCCTTTCCTTGGGTTCCGAGGGAGCTGCCTGTGTTTGCACGTTTGCAGTGGGTGTGTGTTAGAGAGCCAGGGTTCTTTGGTTTCACTAATATGCATGGTTTACCCCACCTCCATCGGAGGACTGGGCCTGGGCCATTGGTTGGGCTTCGACCCTCAGGGAACTGTGCCCAAGTTTTAAATTGAGTGGTTCAAACCTCTTCCTTCTTCTAAATGTCTGTGCAGTCCATCAGCTTGATTTTCCAAATCAAATTACTTTTATAAATTATTTTTTTAATAGAAAGAAAGGTTTATTTCTCACATTGCAAGGGGCAACAGGCTGGGCCCCACCCACAGACTAAGGGTTGAGGAGTCTTCCAGAGCTTTTGAAAGTTGTGTTGGCAGGCTCCAGAGACTCTCTGGAGCTGGGGGAGGGGAGCTGGTATGTGGGGAGAGCCCTTGTGTTTCTGGATAACCATAGTTAGTTCCTCTGGGAGAGGAGGGAAGTCCTGGCCAACCGGCCTTAGGTATGTTTTAGTCACTTTGTCATCTTTGGGCATTGTTAGAAGTGTGAGATTTATTTATTTTTGTTTATTTATTTTTGTTTTGTTTTGTTTTTTTGAGGCAGGGTCTCTCTACATAACCCTGGCTGTCCTGGAACTCCCTATGTAGACCAGGCTTACCTTGAACTTACAGAGACCCACCTGCCTCTGCCTCCCCAGTGCTGGAATTAAAATCATGCATCGCAATGCCTATCTTGATGTCTGGTGCTGGGGATCAAACCTAGGGGATTCTAAATCAGACTTGTAGTATTCCACCCACTGAGCTATATACTGGGTGGGCTCCGGTGGAAGAATTTTCACAGGACAAGTTCAGAGAGTCAAGCCCCTTGACTAAGGTCTTTATGCCTGGGGAGACCCCGTTCTTCCCAGTCTATTTTATTCTTAGTTTGCCCCCCCCCGAAAAACTGACATATTACCTTTTTGACATTTACCATGAAATTGTCAGTGGCTTAGTGGTTTCATTTATTCCTGGCCACAAATACTGGGAATAAAGAAATAAAAATGGCTTAGTCTTTGCTTTCAGGAAGTCTTTGCTTTTCATCCTGGTGAGGAAACAGGCATAGAAATCAAAGTCTAAGCCAGACATGCCTTTAACCCATGCACTCAAGCCCTCAGGAGGCAGAGACAAGTGAATCTCTGTGAGTTCAAAGCCAGTCTGGTTTACTGAACGAGTTCCAGGACAGCCAGGGCTACACAGAAAAATCTTGTCCTGAAAGACAAAACCAAACCAAACCAAAGTGAAAAGAAATCAATATCTAAAGCATATGGTAAGCTAGGCACAGTGCTGTAGGTTTGTGGTCCCAGCAAATCTGAATTTCAAGTTCGATTCCTGCCCGGGTAAGTTAATGAGACCAGAAGAGCTAAAGGAGAACTTGGGGGTACACCTGGAGTACACCCCAGACATAGAATACTTGGTCAGCATATGCAAGGCCCTTTTACTCCTACTACAGAAAGACAGCTATAGTGAAGCATTACGTAGGTTGATAAATAAAACGTCGGCACTTCTTTTAGCAAACCCAGTGAGTGCCTTGTTCACCTAGCCACAGGCTTTCTCAGTGGGTCTGTGCAGGCACGACACATGACAGGGCCCACCAAGCCATGAGCTGGTCCTCTGACTCGAGATTTTTCTAGAGATAGTCACGGGCATCCCCCTAACTGGAGCCAGACCCAAGAGGAGGAAGGGACTTCCTGTGTGGGTTGGGGGTAGGGACAAGATTTCCCAGAGATACAGAGTGAGTGCCACAGCTGCCCAGCTGTGGCTCTGTAGCCAGTCCCTACCCTTCTCAGAGAATTAGGCCAGATGTACTTCCCACCTCAGGAACCCCCCGCCCCCAGTCAGGGGGTTCAGCAGGGCAGAGAAGAGGACCAGACAAAGGGGCTGAGACTATGGGGGCAGGCACATGCACATTTTCTCATCTCTGGTATGTCTTTACTGACTGAAGGTCTCAGAGACCCCTGGAGGTGGTGGCATACACCTTTAAACCCAGGCAGAGGCAGGCAAATCTCTGTGAGTTCGAGGCCAGCCTGATCTGCAGAGCAAGTTCCAGGACAGGCAGGGCTACACAGAAAAACCCTGTCTGGAAAAAAACAAAGAGTGGTTAAGAGTGCTTGCTATCCAAGCATGAGACTATAAGTTTAGACTCCAGCACCAATGATGTGGACCTCACAGACAGTGAAAGTTGGAGACAGGAGGATTGCTGGCCTTGCTGGCTACGAGAAGAGCTGCAAACCAATAAAAACATCAACAGCAAAACTGTGTCTCCAGGTTTGGCAAGAAGTGAAAGAGGACCCCAACAGCCCCCACAGGGGAGTGTACACACACATGTGCACATGCACTATACACACACACACATTCTCTCTCAGTCACTCACACACACACACACACACACACACACACTGACACCCCCAAAACAGAAATAAGCCTACAAATAAATCCTCACCCATGAATGCATATTTGTAAGCAACCCTAACGAAACTTGGTAGCTT